>NW_024425563.1:111491-463044 GCF_017311325.1 Ursus maritimus | reverse complement strand
TTTTTGTAAATCTGGGGATGGCTGTTTCTCCATCATTTCTGAAGGACTGTTTCGTTGGACATAGGACGTTTGGCTGACAGTCTTTCTTCCAGCATCGGAATCGTCACCCCCCCCCCCCCCCCCCCGTGCCCTGCGCTGGCCTCCATGGCTTCGGGTGAGGGGCAGTGGCTATCTTATGGAGGAGTCCAGGGTGAGATGGTCTCTCTTGCTGCTTTCAGACTGTCCTGGACTTCCACCACTCTGACCACGATGTGCCTAGGGCAGACTCTCTATGTGGAACCCACCCGGCCTATGCTGGGCTGGCATCCTGTCCCGTCCTTTCTGGCCCTGCGCCCCGTCTCCCTCCAGGACTCCGATGCGTGAGTGTGGTATCTCTGTTCGTCAGAGATCTCACTGACCTGCCTCCTGTTTGTTCTTATTTTTTTTTTTTTAAAGATTTATTTATTTATTTGACAGAGACAGCCAGCGAGAGAGGGAACACAGCAGGGGGAGTGGGAGAGGAAGAAGCAGGCTCCCAGCGGAGGAGCCTGATGTGGGACTCGATCCCGGAACGCCAGGATCACGCCCTGAGCCGAAGGCAGACGCTTTAACGACTGCGCTACCCAGGCGCCCCTGTTTGTTCTTATTTCTGTCAGCTCAAATCTGTGGAACTCTTTTAGTAAATTTTCTATTTCACTTATTATAAACTCCAGAATTTCTTTTCATCCTTTTGATTATTTCTCTCTTTATTATTCTCACACTTGTCTTGAATTCATTTCTTCGAACGTATTTACAACAGCTGATTCAAGGTCTTTGTCCACGTATGCCCAACATCTAGGCTCCGTAGGGACACTTTCCACTGACTGCTTTCTCCCCGTACAGCCCACCCTTTACTGCTGCTTTGCACATCTTACGGCTTTTCGTTGAAAACTGGACATTTAAAGTAATAGTATGGCAACTCCGTAGGTAAGATTCCCTCCGCCTTGACTTTGTTGTTTCTGGTTTAGCACATTTCTTGGGCTACTTCTCTAAAAGCTGCCTTGTCATGTGCTGCCTCTGAAGTCTGCTCAGCGCGCTGTCTTGGTCAGCTAAGGATCGGACAGATTTCCTCGGATGAGGACGGCCAGCAGTGAGTCATCAGGACCTGGCCTGCTCCGGCCAGACACAGCTCTGCCCGCTTAACCGACTGAGCCACCCAGGGTCCCCGTTTTCTTAGATTTTACAGGTAGGCAATCTCATATTTTGAAAATGACTTCTTCCAAACAAAATTTATCAATCTTTTTTCTTTTCATATCATATTGCCCAGGATTTCCAGAATAACACCAAATAAAGGCAGACTTCCTCCTTTCCCACGTTTGTGCTCAGCTGTTTCTCAGAGAATTACACTGTTGGCTTTTTGTTGCAATAGTATTTTTTATGTTCATCACTACCTTTCTCTTTAGACTTTACTAAGAACTGTCGACAGGTGTCTTTCTTTAAATGGAAACGTGAGACAAATTAACGTTAAGGCCTGCCAAACATCCAGCACTTATTTGTTTACCCCGGGCCAAGAGTAGTGATAAGCCACTGGAAAAAGTTTTAATTAAAACCCACATAAGCTGCCCTTGGGAGCTTAGAGTGCAGCTGGGATGTGATTTTAAACAAAGCAAAACCGCGATTACGTTTAGTCTATGAATGAAAGCAGCGCGGTGCTAAGAGAGCTTGTGACAGGGAGAGTGTTGGTCAGGGACAGCCGAGGAAATGCACTCCGCTGAGAAGCGAAGGGCAGAGGGAGTTAGCCAGGCCCGTGTCAGGGGAAGAGCAGGCTGGGCACGGAGGTGGGAAGGAGGGGCGGGGGAAGTTTCCGGAACAGAGAGGAAGCATCACAGGAGCACTGTAGAAGGAAATCGGTTAGGAGGGTCTCACAGCTTGATACGCTCTTGGTTTTTCTTCTAAGGGCATGGAGAGCAGTAATGAGTCAGAGGTGTGTTTTCAAAGATCCCTTTGGTCACTGCATGGAGAATGCAGGGGGAGGAGGCCAAAGTGCCAACGCTGGGAGCTGACAGACGGGAAAGGCAGTGGCTTGGACTCAAGACAACAGCCAACTGGATGTATTCTGGGGCGGGACTAAGGGACCTGCTATCTTCACATGGGGGGAGAGGCAGAGGGAGGCAGAGGGACCGTCTCGGTCTCCATCTCAAGCTCCTCAGCAGACGCTGACCGATGGACAGAAACACCACGAGGCCTCCCAGTGCAGAGGGCCAACAAGGAGGCACTGGGTTAACGGGTCTTCAGCCAGAAGCAGAGTCTGTACTCCAGATAAAAATTTGGAAACCATGGTGTGTCACTGCTATCAAGCAGAATGCTGAGTAAATACTAAAACAGGGACCGGAAAGAAAACTGGCGTGTGTCCACATTTACCGTCTGGTTGAAGATGGTAAAGGAGGCTGATTAGTGGCAGGCAGCACAGAAGGGAGGGGGTGGGGTGATGCAGTGGCCTCGGGCACCAGCAGGGCCCGGCCTAGTGCTTACCCACCTGTTCCAGCCAGCCTCTGGGTCACCACTTCTCAGGGCTCTGTGTACAAAAAGACCCTCAAAGACTATTTTTTTCTACTTGTGATTGTCTTTCATAAGAGTTGTTTTCAAGACTCCAAGTCTAACGCAGGCAGAGTCAAATTAAGATGGGAACAAGAGAGGGGCACCTGGCTGGCTCAGTTGGCAGAGCATCTGACTCTTGATCTCAGGGTTGTGGGTTTAAGGCCCACCTTGGGCATAAAGACTACTAAAAAGAAAAAAAAAAAAAAGAAAAAAAAGAAGATGGGAACAAGAAGATTAGTATCAATGGTCTCAAGCTCTTTTTGGAAATAAAAGAATTCACACATAGCATTTATAAATAATGTATTATATCTACTTTTCAAATTATTTGACCCCACACTAAAAGCTTCATTTCAAAAGACAACGGAAAAACAAATCACAAGTTAGCTAACATAAAAGTTTATTGAATAAATACATGCATTGTCATGTAAAATTAGTCGATCAAAAAGGACACTCTATAATAATTAAAAAACGCTCTGTTTTCCATTTGCAGTGGGTGACGACCAGAGTGTAAACGCACATACAAACTGGTCTGCATTGAGCTTAGGTTCTTGAAGAAGGGCTGGCCTCCTGATGAAGCGTAGCTGCGAAATGAATTCTCCTAGTACAGAATATGAGTCGCGGTGACTACAGCTACGATCTGAAACTTGAAAACAACACCGCCACACTTCCATATTTTAAGGCACAGGATAAGCAACCCACTAACAGAATGTAGTACAAACTAACAGAATTCAAATTCATTTAATTTTCCTCCCATTGGTTTGGCTCAATATAGAAAAGTTAACGTTCCCTTTTCCTAGATGAATCAGTTATTAAGAACCAGTGACGAACATTTTGAGAACTCAAGTGTTCTCCATCACAGAACCCTGGAGTGCTGAGTCTGGCCTTGACAGTGATTCTCACCCCTCCCCCACAGAATATAAGAGCTTCCCACTGAGGGCTCATCTTGCCAGAAGAGACAGAGTCACATTGGGAAACGTTTAATGTCTTTAGAGTCGTCCCTTTCCTTTCTTTCTTTCCTTTTCAGCAGAATGAAGCCTGCTGCCGGGGCCTCAGAACCTGCAGATGGGTCTGTCTCCAGGCTCCCCAGTCCCTGCATCACAAGGCGTGCGTCATGCTGCTAACTGGCTTTCTCCCTTTCATTGTATTTATTTTGCCTCATTGCTTAAAGCATTCCATAAAGTAAACATATACCAAACAGGTGAGCACATGATTGCAAAACCCAAATGTTTAGGATGCTGGTAAAAATTACGGTTATGATGCATTTCAGTGAGTGGTTCTCTTCTTATAGATTATGCCAGAAGCCCTTCAACAGACCGAATTAAAAAAACAAGTCTTCAATAAATCTAATACCATGGGCAGGCAACTAGATTTAATAAGTAACTACCTGCCTTTATCATGCTACTAAAATACCACAGTTAAATTTCATGTGTGCATATATGTTCATGTGTGCATCAACGTATGAATAAATTCCTCCTGGACACGAATGCTGGACATGGTTTATAGAGAAGTTTCACTAAGCAGGAAACAGTGAGATTATACCATCTTTAAGATTACATGAAATGTGCTGTGAACTACAGACTCCATCAGAAACAAACCCAGGTTCCGACTGTCAGTAAAACAAACGTGAAATCTGCGGGAAGGCAGAAGTGTGCAGAAGTAGCAATCGGCGTCCACCACAGGCACTTTGGTATTTTGGTCACATGAGCAGTCCTTGAGTCCACGAGACGGATTTCCGGTAAGCTCTCCAATTTCGGTCACAAAGCTCTAGCCCCCCAGGATCTGCATACGTGATTCAGAATGTTCTATGGCTAAGGAAGTCACCTGCATCACACGTTCCCCAGAGACATGCAGAGCAAAGGACACTGCTGCAGAGCCTCATCCCCCAGGAGGCTTGGGACTCGAGTACACAAAACATGCTACAATAATCCCAGAAGAAAAATATTCCAAAATAAAAACTGTATAACAATATCCCAGTACTGAGGTCAGCCACGGCATAAGTGAGGAGACTCAGGAAATGGTTATTTACAGTCCACAGCTGCCGTGCTGGAACCCTGTGGCCCAGCAGCACGTGGCCTTGCACAGGGCGTCCGATGATGAACGAGCTGTTGGTTTTTAAAACAACTTCCTACCTACTTACCCAGATCTATCCCAAACTTTATGGTGACCACGTGAGCCTGTCTTCGCAGGCTGGGAAAACACTGGAAATTAACAAAGCTCATGACCGATGGTTTCACAAGAGCCTAACTGCTAACACTGAAAACTTGTATTATATTTTAGGGCGTATAACTGTGTATCTGTGTACTACTTCATAAATAAGTTATATCAGGCAATTAAGAATAAACTTAAGACATTTCATTTTACGTAAGAAATTTCAAATTAGTGCACCATGATTTATGAATCATGACAATGCTCTTAGTATTTTGTATTACTCAGTTACACACTTTTCCTTATAAGCACTTCAACTAACTCAATAATACATCTTTATAGTTATGAAACTGGTAATATTTTGCATACTTTCGTCATTCATGATGGGCAGAAGTATACTAATATTTAATCTTTCAGCCTTTCTTTTTAAAAAGAAACACCATAAAATTGGTCACTGAGAACTTTACCCTGCAAAGACAAAATGATTATCTGTCATAAGAATTTAATACATTTTAGAAGAAAAAAAATATATTTCCTTAATCCATTTTCTTCAGAATTTAAACCAGCATGTAGAGATTATAAAAAATAGTCTATTTACATGGCATAGTGTACCTCAGTGTGTACAAAACAAGGCAATAGTAAAGCATATACATACATCTGCTTCCTAGTAGATACAACTGACATACAGCTTTACGTGACATGGTAACTATCTGCTACCCTATTACACACTGTAATAACTGGTGAAACACTACAGAAAATTAAACATACGAAATCTAATGATAATATCGGCCAAATATGCCTAAAATGTCAACATGGTTTATAAAACTATTAAGATTTATATAACTAAATACACTGAAATTATAAAAACAGTATTGGTACATGTGCGGGAAGGCGTGCTCTGAGCACACAAGGGTGGGCTCCTCGCGCCCGGCATGGACTACGTCACCACGTGTGGTCTCGTGCCATCTTCCGTGAGGTCATACCTGGGGGTGCACACGGAGAGGAGGACAGACGTGAGGTCAACTGGAGAGACTGTTGTGAGGTAAACACACAGGGCTCATCTGTGGTAGGACACTCACCACTGGGTCCAACCCTTGGCTAGTTCTTCGGACGCCAGACCAACCAACACCTGTGGGTGGAACATTTGTTACAGTGGGTGCAGCAGCCCCTGCTCACCCCCCACAATCCTCCCAGCCTCTCGAACCTCCTCCTGCCCCAGTCTGGAACTCACTCTCTATTATCTTGAGTCTCTCCCTGTCAGTGTTTTGGGCTCTGATGACCCCCCATGAATGATATAGTGGGTCACATCCAAGAGCTCCACCCTGTACCCAGCAGTCTCAAAATTCAGTTATTAACAAGAATCAGTGCAGATAATTTACAAGGATATTGGCTCACGCGCCATTAACGGCAGCACAGCTGGTAGGGATCACCAGTAACTGGTACCTATAACTGAAAACTCCTCTTCCCTAACTTGACCTTTGTGTACATTCAATATTAAAGAATATACAATCTTATGCAAGAGTTCCATGTGAATTTACACAAAGACTAGAATAAATTCAGAAATAAAGCCACTAATTTGTTAGATGAATCATATACCAACAATACGAATACATAAAATCAATGAAAATAATTTAAAAATAATCTTCAAAATGTACTCAGGTTTTAGACAACACGGTCTTTTATAGTCCACTATTTTATAGATAAGCGTAATCACAGAGGACGTTCACCTCTTTCCACTTATTTAAGTATGGTCTAAAGAAAAATGCACTTCGGGTAAGTGTTTCATGTTTATACAATACAGGACCTGACCAAAGATATTTTTCAAACTTACTTTGCCAAGAAGCCCTTTATCTTTGGACAGGAAGCCGCCACTGTTCTTCACTGCTACATCCAACGTTCTCCTCTGTACTTCTGGTAATGAAACGCTGAAATCAAAGCTGACATGGAGAAAAGAGGACCTTCCTTAAATTTCCCCCTAATTTTATTGTATTTTATAACTAAAAAAAGACATTTCTGCTTATGAGACAGGTCCAAATGCTACATTGATTTTTTATTACACAATTGAGTTCTTTTCAGTGTTTGGATCTGGCATTTCATGAAGACTCAAAAACAATTTTTTCCCATTATTTTCCAAACATGCGTGCTGACTCTTGCACCCTAAGTATGGGATGTTGTATTTATAATAGTTAGAATGATGGGGGACTGGGGACATTTGTAGAACACAGCCGGGAGTCCAGATCAGTTCACTCATCCAGGCCTAAAGACTAAAGAACAGTAATTACAATGACCGGGTTAGCGAACTAAGTGATAACAGCCTCATGGAAGCAAACAGATCTGCAGGGCACTTTCTAATGGCTGAGGTCAGACACCGCAACCCAAAATGCCTCCAGGGCACCAAGTCCTCAAAGCTGGCTGGTGTCCTGCCATTGTGAGGCAGGGTGTCTGGTAAACCAGAGAGCAGAGCGCTGAGGCCCTGCAGGGGTGTGGCTGGAAGGCCACCTGCCTTTCCAAGCAGCTGGAGCAGCTAGAAACCCAGCCGTGCAGGTGGGGTCTCTGAATCCTTAAATGCTGGGGGCTAAGTGAGGACACTGTCAAAACACACCCCCACCAGGATCTGCGGCATGCCTGTCAGTTTATGACCGTGGTTTAAACAGAGCTATTGGCATGAAGTTATCAGAGAACGACCAGTCCCTCTGAAGATACATGTAAACAGAAGTGACAGATATTTTGACACCATTTGACTTTATTATTTCCCAAAATGCTGGTGGATTTTTAGCTATAGAGACCGTAACGTAAGGCACCCAGTTTGCACAGACTGAGGCTTATTTATTAAAAGATTTTACTTATTTATTTGACAGAGATAGCGAGAGAGGGAACACAAGCAGGGGGAGTGTGAGAGGGAGAAGCAGGGTTCCCGCCAAGCAGGGAGTCCGATGCGGGGCTGGATCCCAGGACCCTGGGATCATGACCTGAGCCGAAGGCAGACGCTTAACGGCTGAGCCACCAGGCACCCCTAGACTGAGGCTCATTTCAATGTGGCTTGAGGCCCCTGGAGGCCACCCGAGACCCTCTCTGGAGATGAGCACATCAGACTGAGAGCAGAAGCAGTAGGACCTTTATTAAGACAAACCACTATAGAGATCTGTAAAAATGTTAAACAAAAATGCCATATATATATATAATTGTTTTGGAAACTACTTTTCTTTTTCAGGAGAATATTTTAAGATGTTATAGACTTATTATTATTTAAAATAAAATTTAAAATCAAGCATTGGGTGTTGTAAGTGACGAACCACTGAATTCTATTCCTGAAACCAATATTACATTGTATGTTCACTAACTAGAATTTAAATAAAAATTTGAAGAAAAAAATTAAAATATACTTATTTTAAATTCTGTTTTTACAACCCCACAAAATGAAAGTTCTTTAAGGTCCTCAATCATGAGTCTCTCTTCCACAATGTTCACAACTTGGACTTACTATGCTTAGCGCTTCTAGATGAAATCCAAAATGTTTATCTATTTATGTTGGCAAGTCTGTGGGTGCTCATCTCAAATTCTTCACTGATACCACCCAACAAGAGTGTTGGTTTGAATGCATCAGTCAGTCAAAGGTACTGATCGAGCCTTCCTCATTTGATGATTCAGTAATCTGCTCCCCCCCGAGTAGACACATACCTCTGGTCAAACACGGGGTTCAGTGTTCTCTTCGACACGTGTGTTTTCCTCCGTCCCGACCTCCTCTTGTCTGGTAACAAATACACGCGGACGTAGGGGTCAGAGCCGTCTTCAGAGAACGCAATGAGATTTCTTATGACGCAAACCAGAGGACACGAGACATTAGAATCTAGGAAAATGACCATTAGCGTCATGTTCAAACTCACTATTCTGATTTCCCATTTATCTGAACCACTGAGAAGCACAAAGGAGCAAAGTGTGCTTCTGTCTTCATCCCGTGCTCACTTGTTGGTGGAGATGACTTCTGCCTCCATTTCTTGAGCCCAGTATTTGGGGGACATTCTGATACCTTGTTCTGCTTTGAAAATGGCAACTGCTGGTGTATCTTTCCACAGTACTTACACTGTCTGTCTTTTCCCAGTGAGGAAGTGTGGTCGGCCCTACAGCCAAGGGAAGCAGCCCTCCGGGAGACCCCAGCGAGGCCCCCCGCCCTCCTCGGCGCCAGCTCAGGCTGCTCACTCCACTCTCTGCCCTTCGTTGATGAACCTTTCACCCCTCTGTGCAGCCCTGCGGCTCTTCCCCCGGGAGAAGAGAGCCAAGCACAGTCTGGCATTTAACTACATGCACCTACTTCAAATTATGCACGTGCTGATCAACCTGAAAACCTAGTTCGGGGATTACTTGGGGAGAGTCCTGTGTGACAGTAATCATCTCACAGCGAGAATCCACAGAGCGCTCAATAAACAGGTATGAAACTGAACCCTACACTTCTATAATATTTCTAAATGTCACTAATTTTAGCTTCCTATGTTTCTAACAGTCTTTTAAAAGATTCAAATATTTATGTCATACGTTTATATCATAACTTCTACTGAGATGGACAAGTTACCTAAAAGGGAAATAATTAGCTGGCTGCATACTATCATCACTAATCAAATACAAATTA
Organism: Ursus maritimus; assembly: GCF_017311325.1. NCBI lineage: Eukaryota > Metazoa > Chordata > Mammalia > Carnivora > Ursidae > Ursus > Ursus maritimus. Next base: position 453,719 of record NW_024425563.1, on the reverse strand, counting down.
AAGCAACACTGTCATCTCATGTTACACTTACTAAATTAGTACACTGACAATAAACTGTTCCCGATGGGGGGGTGGGAAAGGCACACCTGTACCCTTGGGTGCCAATATCAAACAGTATGCTCCAGAAATGGTCTTGAAAGACTATTGATAATACCTATCACAATCCCATAAACTTCTTTGGATTCTCTGAATTGATATAACTTTGCTCCTGGAAATTTAATCCCAAGAAGACACTTCAAGAAAAGAAAGATATGTTCTTTACTACGCTACATGTAATACGGACAATCTAAACATCCAGGATGGCAGCTCAAGAGTGTACTACAAAGCCACCAAAACGGCTATGAAGAGAAGATACTTACGAAACAATGTCGAGAACAAAGCAAGAATACAACACTGAATACTAGGATTATGGTACAATCTCATGACTTTGTTCTTCAAAGATGTTTGGTGAGGCTACAACTCAGTGTTTTGCTCCCCATGTAATGGCTACCCTGGGGCCCCAGGGTGCCCACCTCACCTGCAGGAGTGCACGACCACCACGAGCTTGTTTCTCTGTGAGCTATGCCGGATGGTCAGCTGGATCTGCCCCAGGGGCGACTGCCCCAGCGTTGTCCCACTGGGGAAGCAAAGCAGGAAGTTACAGCTCTCCTCAGAACTGAAGGGCTGTGCGTCACTGGTACAAGAAGGAACCAAATTCATTACCCATGGACTTGAACAAAATTTGAACTCTGGACTCTTAATCAACCAGCTGAACTCACATTTCAAATAAGGTTTCAACATAACTTAATCATTCAGAACTGACAGCTTTTTCAGTTAGGGTCCATGGTAAAAATGAGACTCGGAGGTCTCCTAATTGCAAACATCAATTCTGTCACTACCCTAACCTACACATGCTTTCTCAAAGCCCCACACACATTGGCTTGCTTTTACTGGCAGCCTGTCTGACACAACACTACCCCTTGGCTCGCTCTGACAGGCTTGAAGCACAGACTCCCAAGACCACCAACAGCTGCTCCAGTGCAACGTCCCCCAAGACCAGTCCAGCTACTCCCCAAATTTGGCTCCTGTGAAAAAGTACTTTCTTATTTAAAATTCTATTTCCTTTTAGAGCAAGAGAGGAAGGGACTGGTTTCTTCTTTTTTTTTTTCCCAAAATAGCGGACGTGAGGAAGCACGAAGGAGAAAAGTATGCTGGGTGTGGGTCACAGAGCTGCACCCTTCCTCTACCCCCAGGAGCACTCATCTCATCTCTGCCTCCACTTCTGATTCCTCAACACACCTCTGAGAACAGCAGACAGGAAGAACAGCTTCAAAGGGCAAGCTTACTCCTTCCTCTGAGAGGAAAAGGCTAACATCTGAAGCTTGCGATAACTGTAAGCTGTTTTCCTCCTTCTCTCAAGAACCCAGGGGCACATCTATGAATCCAAACACTCGACAACAATGGCCAGTGGTCATAACACTGAGCACACAGGACCTGTTCTTATAGCAGACACAACTATTGTGCTAAGAGCGCACCTCAGCTCTAGAACCCGCCTTTCTGGTCTGAGGACAGGCACACCGTGGCTTCAGACCCTTTCCTAGTCACGGAACCCGTTACCCACTGCTTCCTGATCTTTAAATGAGCCAAACATTAGGCCCTAGAAAATGGCAGATTTATTTTCAAAGTCAAAGACTCAATGAGTAAACGGCCAAAGCCACCTTAAGTTCTTTTAACTAACTTAAGATGATATCCCCTCTCTGCAGCATGAAAGATGTGTTCTGATTTGACAAGAACAAAGGGGACGTCTAGTTACTTCTCCAGCTGCCGCAGTCTCTGCCGAAGCTCCTGGGTGGCAATGGGCAGTGATATGTCTGAGGCTATGCTTGGGGTGGGCTCCTTGACGGAGACATGGCTCGGGGAGCAGGTGGCAACAGCCTGGAGGCTGGAGGAGCTTCTGCCCAGGTCTCGTGGTCCCTGGGGGCTGGCCTCCACAGGCTGGGCTCTCTCTTCCCCACCAGGCTTATCGCCGCTCCCAATGACGGGCGTGCATGGGGCTGTGCTGCTATCACCAGAGCCTGGCGATGCAGACATCTGAGATCTGACAGAGATTTTCCTCCCTTCTTTAGAAACAGAGGGTCGCTTTACTTGAGCTGAGTGTTGGTGGTCTGGAGACCTTTCTTGCTTTTCGAGGTGGAGTACCTACAGGTGGAAGTAAACATGAAATTAAAATCAGTGACACTAGAACAGCCGGATACCTGAATGGCTTCAGATAGATTCACTTCCAAATGTTTCTTTAAAAGTTGGCACAAAACAGTGTAAACAATCTAGTCTGTATGTTCAGCTACTCTATTATTAAAGTAACACCATATTACAGTCAGTTTAGGAAAAGGAAAGTCTAACGAATTAAAGTATCACTTCCGTGATGTAAATGTCACTTCTGCGTTTCTCTTCAGCCTCTTCCATTTGCACACATTCCTGCACAGTTGTGGGGTGATGTCACTGCTGGGCGACTCTGAGCCGAGAGCCCCCAAGAAAGGATGAGAGGCAAGGACACCCTCCCCAGGGGGCCACCACACACACAGCCTCAATGCAGGAGCAGGCCTCACGCTCCTCAGCTTGCGTGAGCATGTGGACCCTTTGCTTTGCTGGCTTTCATCTGTTGTGTCCAGGTGTGCAATACTCCACCGAGCAGAGCCTGTACCCCACAAACCCTGCACCCTGGGGTTAGTGACAGTGTCACCTCTTCCCGTGTTTATAAAATAAGGCTGCAGAAAATATCTTCATGTTCATGATCTCTCTGCATTCTGCCTTCTTACTGAAAGTCAGATTTGCAGAAAAAGGATTCTTGGCTCATGGGCTTTTTCGTTTATGGCCTGGAGACACTGTAGGCCTTTCTGGAGAAACTGTGCTGATCCCCAGAGTTGGGACCAAGTGCAAAGAGACCATGTACACTGCATGCTCCAGAGACTAAGTGTGCTTCAATTTTTTAAAAAGTGGGTTCCTTTTAATTTCCATTTTAAAAATTAGTGAGTTTTAGCATTTTTCATCTGTTTGCCAACTTTATTAATTTTGAACATTTCCTTAGGCACTCACAAGAATCACTGTCTACTTCAGACAAAAATTTTTTGTTTGTAATTTCTATCATCTTGTAGAATTTTATTAAATTTTCTCTCCTGAATGGCCTTTGAAAATTTAACTTGGCCTGCTCAAGCAATCTGGAACGCCAACTTGGGCAGATGTCTGAGTCCAAGCCTCAATTATCTCTCCCTTGGGCACCTGGAATCCATCAGCAGTGGCTTCCTCGCTCCCCAGACGAGTGCCCCGTGCCCTCTGCCACACTCTGGAGCAGTGCCCACAAGCGTCAGCAGTGTTGCCCATTACCCCGTCCACTCCTGCACCTGCTGCAGAAGACTACAGTACCCTGAGGGCGATCTTCATCTTCAGAGTGCTGTTGGGACCTGAATTACTGAGTTGGAATCGCTGGTTCATGGTCATGTCATCGCTGGTAAGCAGCTGACTGAGAGGGATCTTCAGATGGCCCAGAGAACACTGATGCTGTTCATCTTTCACCTGAGGGATACACAACAGAACACACTTAGCTCTGAAGGCAAAGACAAACCATATAAATGTCCAAAATCCAGTCTTTAAAAAAACACTTCCACCATCTCTAGGTAGGGTTCTCATAAATGACTGACACCCTCAGAATGCTGTGATGAGTGAGGTTACACTGTGTCCAAGCCCCATGTGCCTGTCACCTCCTCATCACATAGTTGTAATGAGTTGTAATGTAATTGTAAAATGCAAATGTAATTAGAACCATGAGTTAAGAGGGAGCAGTCCACACAAATCTGAAGATTAGGAAGAAATGTCTTAAATTCTTTTTTTTAAAGATTTTATTTATTTGACAGAGAAAGAGGCAGTAAGAAAGGGAACACAAGCAGGGGGAGTGTGAGAGGGAGAAGCAGGCCTCCCGCTGAGCACGGAGCCTGACGTGGGGCTCAATTCCAGAACGCTGGGATCATGACCTGAACCGAAGGCAGACGCTTAATAACTGAGCCAACCAGGCGCCCCGAAATACCTTAAATTCTGTGAAAATGGTGACAATACACATTCACGGTGATGTGTCTTATTAAGTTTCTACTGGTGATACTTGTTTATGGAGAAAAACATTTCTAAATGCCTTATTTTTTTTTTTAATTTCATTTATTTATTTGACAGAGAGAGGGAGCACAAGTAGGGGGAGCAGCAGGGGGAGAGGGAGAAGCAGACTCCCCGCTGAGCAGGGAGGCTGACATGGGGCTCAATCCTAGGACCTTGGAATCATGACCTGAACCAAAGGCAGACGCTTAACCAACTGAGCCATCCAGGCGCCCCTTCTAAGTACCTTTTAAGCATTCCCTATTCAAAATCTACCTGGTTGTTTTGAAAATTCGTAGCATCCACTTTAAATGTATGGCAATTTCTGTCTCCTGAATTATACCCTTCAGCATTACTTCTCTAACAGGTACTATTCCTGTTAGACCGTTGTAATACAAAATAGTTTTTTGTTTTTTTAAGAAATATATTATTTTTTAAAAGTAGGCCCCACACACAATGTGGGGCTTGAATGCATGATCCTGAGATCAAGAATTGCATGCTCTACCGACTGAACCATCCAGGTGTCCCAGTAACACAAAATAGTTTAACTGAATACAGTAAGAACATTAGAGATTTCACAGACTATTTGAAAGTAAGTGGTCAAAGACGCTAACTAAATATGAACACTTAAAAGCCTGATTGCTTATTTCTCCTTAAACTGTAATCACAAAAGCATTTTTAAAAAGATTTATTTTTTGAGAGAGAGAGACAGAGAGAGCGAGTGAGCACGCACAAGCAGGGGGTGGGGCAGAGAACAAGCAGACTCCCTGCTGAGCAGGGAGCCAGCCATGAGGCTTGATCCCAGGACCCCGAGATCATGACCTGAGCTGAAGGCAAGACGCTTAACTGACTGAGCCACCCAGGAGTCCCTCGCATAAATAAAATCTTAAAAAAAAAAAAAAAAATTAAAGATTCTGTAATTATAGATTATTTGAAAAATAGTGTGATTTATGAAGAAAAAATTAGCTAGAAAAATACAAAATACAACAATTAGCTAAACATGTACATTTTGTATAAAACAGAATGCAGAAATATAAAACAGCAAACACAGAATAATGAAACAGGTTGGGCACGACCGACAGTCAAGGAGCTATGACCACACCATGGCAGGACATCCCCTCTCAGTCCTCACGATCTGAAGGGGCTGAGGAACGAAGTCAGAGTTGTACACACAAACAGAAAATGGAGGCCGTTAAGCTTCTCAAAGATTGCACGCTGGGAAATAAGTCATAACCAGAAAAAAAGGGGGGAGAACTAGGATTGTTTAGACTAGCATGTTCAGTATGCCGGCAACGGAAATGAGCACATGAGCTGTGTGACCCACCTGGCACTTTCCTTGGAGCTGAGCTAATGTGAGAGGAGGGCAGAATATACGACCACTGAGAGTAACAGGTGTACATTCAAGAACCTCGGACTCCTCCCGAGAATATAACTTATATATATTATGTATGTTCAAACATGTGGAGGACTTCACTTCTGGCCATGATGGAGTAGCCAGACCTAAATTTATCATCCCACGTTAGCTTAAGAACCAGACAAAATGTATGGGACGATGGGGTCTGGGCTGGACCACATGAGACACTGGACACAGGAGTGCCCTGAGAGTATGGAAACCAACTGAGGTGAGCCTGACAAGTATTCCCTGCCCGGACGGTGTCCAGGCCATGGTTCTGGCATAAGGACCCCAGAGAGATGTGAGTGGCTGCCCTGAGTTGAGGACACAGGGTGAAGAAATCAGGAAGCAGGAGGTTCCAGAGAGAGCTAGAGGCCTCTGAAGACCCCTCATCTTCAGCCAATCAGCACAGGAGGGAGCAAACTACCTGAGGCCAGGAAAGATGTCCCCAAGAGGAGCAGGGGACAATTCCCAGAGCACAAAGGGCTGCGGACAGTACCCATTCCAGCAGTGATGAGAAATCCCGTAACACTAGGGCATCAGATGAGTGAGGCCACATGATCCCAAGATTAAAGGCTGTTGGGCCTGCCTATCAAAACTTAAATCAAACCGTGAAAGGCTCAGTGTTTCCAAGTTACTTACTTGCAAATGAGAACAAAGCTCCAAAATATTTAAAGGAATAAAAACCTCCCCCAGCACTCAATAATGTAAAATTCACAATGAAAAATGACTAGGCAACCAAAGCAGCAGGAATATATGACCCATAATGAGGGAAAATAATTCGTAGAAGCAGATCCAGCAATTATACAGACGACAGAATGAGTAACAAGGCACCAAAAACTCTCACATAGTAAACACAAGAAGGTACAGGAAAGACACGGAAGAGAAAAAGATCCAAGTGTTTACTTCTGAGATGAAAAACACACAGGATGGGATTGACAACAGAAGAGACACTTGAGGCAGGGAAAAATCTGAGGAAAATATTGGCCAAAAATTTTCCAAACTTTAACAGCAGCAGACTTTTCATCAGTAACAATGCATGATGGTCCTTTAAGAAAATAAAACTGATAGACCTCTTACCAAACTGATCAGGGGTAAGAGAGGGAACATGAAAATTACCAGTATCAAAAACAAGAAAGGGGACATCTTTCTAGGACATTAAAAGGACAGTAAAGGGATATTCTGAATAATGTTGTGCCAAGAAATTCAACAATTTAGATGAAATGGATGAATTCCTTGAAAGGCATAAATATAAAAAATCATTAAGAAAAAACAGATAATAGGTCTATATCTATTAATGGAAATTAATTTGTATTTAAATGCTTTCTTACAAAACTACAGGCCAAGATGGCCTCACTGGTGGAATTCTCCAAGCCTGTGAGGAAAAAACCCAACTCTACATAAACTCTTCTAGAAAAATGCCCAGGAGAGAACACTCCCCAACTCATTCTATGAGGACTGCATTACCCTGATACAAAAACTAGCATTACAAGAAAACAAACTTACAGATTAGTATCTTTCATGACTAAGATACAAAAATTCATCACAAAATTTTAGCAAGTTAAACTGAATACATAAAAAGGATATTACATCATGACCAAGTGGAGTTTATCCCCAAATAAAGGTTTGCAAGGTTTAATATTGAAAATCAACAATATGTTTTACCATATTTACAAACATAAAAGGAAAAACCATATAATCATCTCAATAACTGCAGAAAAGGCTTTGAGAAAATTCAACATCCATTCATGAAAAAAACACTGAGCAAACTAGTTAGTAGCTGGAGTAGAAGGAAACTTCCGAAAACAACAGACTTAATGATGAAACTCTGAGGCTCTCCCCTTAAGACCGGGAAGGAGGCGAAGATGTCTCCTCACTCCAGAGGTGGGAGGGCCACAGCAGGGGAACAAGGCAAGAAAAGGGAGTGAAAGGTACCCAGACTGGAAACACGGAAGTAGAAGTGACATTATTAGAGAAAACATGACTGCCACATAGAAAGCAATCCTAAAGTATCCACAAAAAGCTGACAATAACCAAGTACAATATCAATATACAAAAGTCAGTTGCATTTCTAGATACTAGAAACAAGCATCAAAAGTTGAAAATTGAAAAAAAATTACATATCGAAAAGTATGAATTACTTAGGGATAAGTCTGACGAAGATGTATTGATTATGATGATGGGTCCCATAAACTGTACTCTTTAAATCCGTGCAGCAATTTGTACGTTGGCTCTATTTCTACGGTTCTATTAAGAAATTCAAATAAAATACCTCTACTTCGAGGTCCTGGCGCTTGGGATTGTGAATGAAGAAGGTGAAGTTTTCCTCCCACACAGGCTCATTGGTTTTGTACCGAATCTGAAAGAAAGAACCAAATATCAGCTCTCTGACATTTTCTGTGGAAAACGCCACCAACACTGTGTTTATTCATTTACTGTGTTTGGAAGCTTAGGATGACTTTAATTAAGTTCCAAGTCATTTATTTACTGAGCAGTGCTACTATATATTACTTGTGAAAAGTGTTCACAGACGGAAATGGTCCAAAGCTTTTAGAGTGCGTCAGGGAAATGAACTGTTATGAAATCCCAACTGCGTGCCCATCTCAATGACAAGACGTCATCTGCTCTGTCTGGCCTCTGTTCTACCTCTTCCTCTACATAATGCTGGTAAGTCAGGAAGCTTCTTAAATTGTGAACATTTAAAAGTGAACAATGGCCTATAACTTTAAATAATTCCTGAAATGCTTTTCTTACATTAAGAAAGCAGAAGACATTATAGCAACAGCCATGACCTCTCAATTTTTAAATAGAATTGCGTTTGTTGAATTTTAAGGACTGTTGGTTATCTTTCAAACAAAATATTTATAGCGCATTCAAAGGAAACTTAGAAATTTATCGCATGTCATTTATCTATGAAATCAAGCAAAAAGCATATTATATTTTTAATGTTATTTTAAAAAAACGAACAATATATTTGTTACCCTATAAAGAAATAGTTATCTATGAGTTGATTTGAGAAAACAAGAGAAAGATATGGAAATCAACAATCTCACACCTACACCATCAGCCAGCTGACCATTCTCATCTAAGACTTGTGACAGTGACATCACAGGAAACTAGTCAGAATCTTACCTTGCTCTCCTGGGCCTTGTGTCCAACTGACATCTGGACAAGAGGGTTTGGATTGCTGTTTATTTTCTTCCCTGACTATCCAAAAACAAAAAACAGACAAAATAAGTAAGCATACATCTTGAAATGGGGCTTACTAAAAATGAGATTATTGGCTCATATTAATAGTCACTTCTATTTATTTCTGATACTTCAGTTACAGGGAATATCTGGGAACAATTTAATTGGAAAATAATTGCTGAGCATATCCCAAAGCAAAATTGTATCTACTGTGTGAAAAATTAAGAAAATTCCTGTTTGCATATGATTTTTAAATGCTAAGGTCTTTTATTTTTAAAGCAAGTTATTTTGGAAAAATGGAATCTTCCGAAAATCTTTAATGCTAATTCCAGCTTTCAGAACTTATCTTTCTCGCATAAGAAGATGAATGTGCAGCGAATGGAAACAGAAAGCATGAGGAAGGGCAAAGGTAGGAGTGTACAATTCAGAACAGTCCCCTGGTTGAAATAATAAAGATACTACAAAGTATCAGAGACGTCTTCATGTTTTTAACTTAGTACCTTCTGTGCAAACATGTAGCTATCAGATATCGAATCTTGCTTACCAGCTCCTAAGTAATTCTCACTGGAAGAATAAACATCAATCTAGAATTGCATTAAATTAAGCAGATATAAATATGAAAAAAATTCAGGAATAAGAAAAAAATGGTAAGAGGCATACTTTAGCAGACGGGTGATAGAACGTAGTAAAACACAACATATATGGGACATGAGGTTTATTTATAACTTAGCCCCACAAGAAGATGCAGTTAAATATCTGTGTTAGTGGGAATTAGAAGGTCACAAAAGTGTTTTTTAGTTAAACAATTTCAAAGTCAATCCTCAACACTGCAGCAATGACAGAGATAGGCATCAAATTCATATGCTTATCAGAATAAAATATTACTAGCCCAAACATACTGTGACAATTTATTTTCTGGTTCATCTTTCTGATGAAAATAAATTCTGCAAAATGAAATAAATATTGTTAAAAAAATATCCAAGGCTATAGACTACTGTGGCAGAGAATACTAACTTTTCCCCTAAATCCTTCCTTTAATACTGGAAGCCCGGAGTTCCAGCTGAACACAAGTCCTCTGTACAAGAAAATTCCATTTCTGAATTTCCCTTGTACTTGGGTGTGGCCAGGTTAACAGTCTGGCCTTCAAGGAGTGGTGTCCTCCCTTTGCGATGCCATTTTTGGCTGGAGGAATTTGAACGGCAGAGCCACGGACCAGGATTCCGTTACATTCTAGGGAAATAAAATTGTCTTAAGCTATAGCAGCTTCTGATACAGCAACTGCATTGATACAAAAACTGTTTCTTGGCTAATATAAGTCACTTCATCTCCGAAAAAGTAGCCATTCATTCCTAGAGTTACTGTATCTTATCAATTCTGAGACACTTTTTTTTTTTAAACTTTCTAACATCTCTTGAAAACAGAATGAAACTTACAATTGGTTTTTAGGCAGGTCCCAATTGTGAGACAGTTGTTCTTGCTTTAACTGATTTATTTTGCTTCCATTTTCCTTTTGTTGTGTGTGATGTAATAAAAATCTGTATTTATCCTAAGCCTAAAAATTCTTCTAATAAACAAACACTATCAAGCCCTAACTGGAATTTTTTTTTTTTCTTTCTTAGTGGTACATAAATTAGTGGTGTATTTTTAAATGAATGATGTTTTACACTTCATGAAATAAGGTAAAACCACTAAGTCTTCTACCATGCTGCTATATTCAAAATGCATGAGCACAAGTCGGACATATGGGCATAATGAAAACATGAGTTTTCATTTATTTTTTTAACATTTTAAGTAGGCTCCACGCCCAGTGTGGGGCTTGAACTCATGACCCTGAGATTAAGAGTCACATGCTCTACTGACTGAGCCAGCCAGGCACTCCAAAAATATGAGTTAAGTTAGACTGTCTTGAATTAAATTTCAGCTGTTTGCAATTGATTACTGAGACTTACATATTTCATCTATTTGAAACTTGGTTTTCATGTCTGAAAAATGGACACAAAACCATTTCCAAACAAACCTTGTTAGGTTTAAATGAAATGATGTCATAACAATTAATTGCTACACTGAGCTCTTTTACATGCATGATCTTATTTACTTGATAACTCCAAAAAATATCATATCACTTCCAGTCTATAAATAACAGAGGATTAAAAATCTTGCTATAGGTCACACTGATGAGTGGGCCAGGCTGCAGTTCAAACCCAGACAGTCTGACTTAGAGCCTTCATTCCCAACCATAATGTCTTGCTGGTCAATGATCCTCAGATTTCAAAGAAATGGTGAGGAGAGACTGTTGATCTCATTCCTTCCAGTGTTCTGAGAACAGTTACTTCAACGGCTGTGCTAACTAGTACTGCAAAGGAGTAATTCACTGCTAGGCCACACTTCATCTCAGGGTAGGTAAGGGCTTAATAAATCCTGTGTCAGAAAGCAGAAACTATTTGTCTTGCTCACTTTTAAAACTGAACTTATTTTCCTAGATGAAGTTGATTAAAAACCATTCCTGATTCCTTTGGATAGAATTTTCTTAAAACAATTACACTTGATCTACCCCCCAACCCAAATATTTAAGACTAAAATGTTCAAGAAATCAGAGAAAAAATAAAAAAACACTGTAAGTCATAGAAAAGTTAACAATTTAGCCAGAAAATACATGTTCATGTTGTTTTAGGGAGTGGAGCTTAGTTTTCAATATACCTCATTTAATGAAATTTAAAGCTTCTCGAAAGATCTGTCACCCAAACCCAGCAGCACCAAAAGCCATGAGGTCACCAACTCAGAAATGGCCCTAACTTAGCATATTGGAAGAGGTGATTTCTAAATGGATAGTCACAGTGCACAAGGAAGGAATACCTTGAAATCATAATCTAAAAATTGGTTAAGTTTTTAAATAGACCTTCTATTTCACCATTTTCACAAATTCAAATCCAATTAAAATGCAGATGATTTAAAACCATCGTAGATACTGCTGCCTAAGGCCAAGAGGCGAGAAGTCTAATTTATCATACTGGTACTTTATAAAATTTATCTTCAAAGTTGACAAATTCTTCTAACTACTAATTCTCAGGTAACAAAAAAGGATTTCTCTAACTAGACAACTAATTACTACATTAGTAGGCAGGCAATTTGTCAATAGACCCATGAGAGTTAAAAAGCATCATCTCTTTCAATATGTTTCAATTAACTTTTCAAAGGGAAGCTATTAGTTTACCTTTAAAGCTTTCTGAACTGCAGACTTCTTCAAGACATCAGGGTTAAATTCTAATGGGTTACTCTTTCAAGTCAGAAGAAAATGAATATACCAAGGGTTAATAAAACATGCAACGAGGAGTTTATGTAAGGTTAATGACACGAAAATTTATGAGAACAAAAAAATCTTTAAATGAAAACCACCAACAAGAATGACACAAAAAACCAGTAAAACTCATTTTTAGCACATACAATTCTTTACACCCAAGATTTTATCTTAGAATAAGCCTTTATAAATATCAAAACACATTTCTTCTATGATTACTATGTTCCTTTAGGATTATTGTTCTTTTTATACTCCCAGCCCTCTTGTCTTTGGGATTTGAAAAACCCAGGAGTGACACTTTAAGAAAGGATTCTATTTCCTATCCTTTACTTGAATAAACCCCTAAAATATCAACCATAAATACACTACAGGAAAAACTACAAACAAATGTGCTGTACATGCTCAAATTGCTCTCAAGTCAGATCGTATCCTAGCCTAGCAGATGTTACTTTACTTCCTTCTGAAATTTACCCTCTCCGCGCAAAACCACAGCAGGAGTGGGCCTTCTCCACTTCACTCCCATTTTCTCCCGAGCATCAAATGCAGAAGCTGATCACATCATTTCAAAAGTCTGTCCTGGCTTTAAAGTTCTATTATTATGGGTTTTATGTTCTACTTTTATTCACTTTTTAAAAAATCCATTACTTTCTTGCCTTCAAGAGGGCAAGACTGAGTTGTTTTACAAGCTCCTTCAAGGACTAACATTTAAGATTAAAGATTTTATCATGTTAGTTGTAATTATTTTCATATGACAAACTGGTTTTTACTATGTTTTCATTAAACAGATGATTTCATAATGAAGAAAGATGGACAACTAGCTTCCCTGCCTCCTGTGGCCATGGCAGGTTAGGCCAGATGAGAAGATAAAAACATCTGGCCAAAAGGAATTAATGTGATATGAAGGCCAGATCACTGAGGTGGCCTGTGGAGCTTTAAAACTATGGGACCCACCAGATTGGCCTCTAGCAGGAGCCTGGACAGGTGAGGCTGGGAACCACTACCCCGAGGTGTGAGGACTGACAATCCTCAGGTGTCCTAAGACCCTTCTCTGAAGCTCACTTTGGATAGATGTGATCGAGGCTAAGTGTACATATTATCCTAACATGCATCAGTGAAAGCAAAACAAGGAGAGAGGCCATGGTGTGGGTCAGGGTGCTAGAGGAGCACTGTGAGACTGTGGGAAGCTGCACAGGCTTGAAGGAGAGACAGGCCAGATCACAGCAGTTCACGAGTAGGAGCCCACTGTGAGCCCTGGATGTGACTGCACCTTCCACCCTTGGGCTCTTCACCGTCACTGGAAGCAGTAAAGCTACCTGTACTTTTTAAAGATTTTTACCTTTAAGTAGTCTCTATACCCAGCATGGAACTTTAACTTACAACCCGAGATCAAGACTTGCATGCGCTCCCAACTGAGCCAGCCGGGTGCCCCCAATTTGTTTTTAAAGACTTTTAAGTAATGCCACCTGTACTTTTTAAAAGTGAGATGGCACCTAGCATCATCAAACCCAACGGTCTTCACATTACAGAGCTAGCATTTTTATGTATAAAGTAGGCGATGGTATGAACAGTCATCTCAGATAAACTCCATGAACTTACAAACTTGAAGTGATAACAAATTCACTTTAAACTAGGATGGAGTAGACAGCTTAGTTCAAATTCCAGCTCTGCTACTGACTAGCTGTGATCTTGGGTCTCTAACCCCAGTCCCCACGGTCTATGTGTTGTCTCAGTTTCCTTATCTGAAAAGTGATTATGGGGGCCTGAGACTAAATGAGGCATACAGGTAGAGCCCTTGGAAGGTGCTCAGCAAATGTATGCTGCTGTGTAAGTCGCAGGTTGTAAAACTAGCCACTGGGAGCCAGAGAACACCCTCAGCATTCCAGTTTCAAATTCAGCCCGAAATCTGACCGAAAGGAGGGCAAAGTACTGACAGTCTACATTGTCAAGAGGCTGTTTCCAGTACAAGAAAAAGTCCTGGCCTGCTAAGGGTTTGCAGATGGCCTCACTGGTGGTAATGCATGTACAGGGTTGGAAATTAAGTATTCTGAGTAGGTAGAAGCTAAGAGTCCATTGTGCCTGGCCTTTATTAGAAATACCAACGCTCTCAGGCCTTTGGGGCAAAACTGAGAAAGCAATGATTTAACTTCACACTGAAAACCAATGGGTTTAAAAAAGAAAAAAGGCAATCAAATCCGTTCAGACTTATTTTGTAAAACATTTTGTTGATGCCTATATTCGAATCATTAAGCCCTAGTAGTATGTGATTTTGATAATGCGGAAGGAAAGCTAGTTTTGATAACCTAGCAATGTCTTAGCTAAATATTATAAAGCAATTAAAAAATCCTGACACAAGGTCAGAGATATTTCCCTTAAAAAAAGCAGTTACAGAATGAGAAAAAGTAACTAGGAAAGCTACTGCAGACTAATAGTTTATGCGGCAGCTGTCGTCTACAGACAGCAGCTTACAGTACAACCTACCACTAAGAAACACCTAAAACAAAGTCATTTCATGAAAAAGTGACAGAGAATGGTTGCCAATATGCACCAGTGACCTCATTTTGACTTTTAAAATGACTTTAAACAGGAAAAAGCAAAGAGTGAGGAGACCATGGTTATCATTTCCTACCTGTGTGACTCTCAACAGCTCGCCAAACCCTTCAGGGTCTTGATTTCCCTCAACTCTAAAATGGGACAAAATACCTGTTCTTCAAGTTTTGCCCCACCCTTCTTTTTTAAAATAAGAATAAACTGAAAATGCACGTGGAAATAGAAATGAAAACTCTTAAAAAATGCAAAACACTACTACTAATGGATTCAAAGGCCACAGAACTTTAAGGGTCTCACTAGCTACTGAGTTAAATCCATCTAGAAAGAGTAACTTTCTAGACTAATGACTAGGCCATTGGTGACCTTCTCTGACCTTAAAGCAAGAAAAAAATCACTACCTGCTAAAAGCACCAAGAACAGTACCAGGAATCAAGGCCCCAGAGCAAGAACCCCAGGAAACAGACATAATGAGATCAGAATCAGCTTCCCAAGTAAGGGTTAGAAATATTTTTTCTCCCTCAGGGGCTCTGGTTAAAATGTGAGGGCGAAGGTAAGGTTCCAGGGTTAACAGGTGGCCTTCTGTCTTCACTGACCATCCCTATGGCACAGCTGGCTCTTTCAGGAAAGCCATGTTCTGACACTTCCATGTTTCACCAGGAGGAAAAAGTAGATTTAAGGAAGTTTTTTGGAAGCTTGCAAATCAATATTTACATCTCACATTGAGATGAACCACAAGAAAATCAGTTTTAATCATTACGGCTTCATTTCTTCCTCAGAAGAATTTTTATCTTTATTTTTTTACGGGCCAGTAGCAGCTTAGGAACGTAAGGCTTCTTCATAACTCACCAGGTTTGTTCATCTCATCATCAGACGTAGTCACCAAAGTTGGTTACAGCAGTGTTACTTTTACAAAACAAGCACAAAAGAAACACACACACAGTACTGAAATCATGCAAGAAAGTTAAAAACGCATGCCACACCATTCCACCACTGAGTAGATGGCATTAGAAGTTCCAGCCCACATTCTAGCAGTCTCCATTAAAACAAAAGGAAGAAAGAACACTGGAGAACTCACAAATAGTGCTCTATAGACTGAGGTAGTATTTTCACAAAACACTAGTCCCGACGCTCGCCTCTCTTTTAAGTAGCCACACCCAAAGTTTCCCTCGTAGATACTCTTAGGAAAGTGGAAACAGGAGGAGAAAGCAAAGAATGGTGGATTGCGGTCAATGAACGCACAAGAAGCACTAATAAATAGGAGTGCAAAAGGCAGAGTCAAAGCATCCCATAGAAACGCAGGAGACCTGGTTGGCAAACGCTCCCATTTAAAATAAACACCCAACAGGGCAGCGGTTTTGCAAAGATCCTTTGCCTCTGACAGCCAGAGCATACTTCATGCACAAAGTGCCATTTTAATAGATTAATAAATTCACTTTTTGCTTTTGTTTTGCTTACGTGATGTTATTTAAATTTCATTTTAACGTGACAAAATACACAGTTCGAAAGAGGCCTAATTCTTTTTTGCCAATTTACTAATACTATTCTTTGTATCCTAAAATATACAACAAATTCACTTCCTTCAGGAATTATAAAAGACTTTATAACAAACATTACTGTGATTAAAAACAAAAAAGTTCTAGTGTATGAGAAATTCTGTAGGAAGGTTAAACAATAACAAAACAACTTTCTCCAAGTTGAAATTATAACAGAAAAAGTCACAGAGTTCTAACTGGAAGACTGGCCAAAAGGTTAAGGTAATGCTTTAAGAAAAAGTAAGAATTCGTGAAGTTAAAATCAGTCAAGAAACCTTCACTGAAAGAAAGAGCACAATATATATAATTACACACAGTGTTCAAATATATCTTCCCAGTATAAAAAAAAGATCAATTACATTTTGTTAAAAACTTATAAACATAGAGATGCACAAAGTACCATTATTTGCTTTTGAGTTAAGTACAAGTAAAACACAACTGAAAAACCCTGAAAGGCACTAAGTGAAACTAGAGTGTGTATTTAATGGGATATAGGAAACAGTCTAGCTGTGGTGAGGTGAGGCTAGGCACAGTCCAACATGAGACACTCAGATGCAAACTGTGAAGGTCAGTGAACACTCGGCTTCCTTGTCTGTCTCCACCAAGTAGATGCCAACAAGGGGAGGACACAGGGAGACTACACGCAAATGCACTTGGATGGATGAGAATTTATTATAATTTTGGGAGGAAAACGGCCTGTATCTGTAGTCTTTCTTTCACCAAATGAAATAAAGAATGGTCAACTCTTGAATAAGTGAACTGGCACTAAAAAAAAAAAAAAAAAGACCACAACAGTATATATGTCTATAATGATCACATTACCCTAAGTAGCGGGTTTAAAGTATGGTGCTGGAGGGTCACATCAGGTTTCACGTGAATGGAAACGGCATGATTTTTCTTCCCCACAGTCACAGTCTTTACCTATAAATGCCGTACTTCAGTTTTTTCTAAGAGCAAAACAGTTCTGATGCGAATGAGGAGGATCACCTGCTCTGGGCTGCAGGAGCCGAGTGTGACCACGAGCTGGGGCGGGAGCACCAGAGGCTCCACTCAGCAGCCCCGCTCTCCTGGCAGCCCGTCTGTCGTCCTACTACGCTACAGCCAGGAAGGACTCTGGGCTTGTAGGCAGAGCTGCTTCGTTTTATTCCCATGCCAAATAGAGACAATTTCCATCTTTAGGCAACTCTATTTTTAATAATTAGTGATTTTCTACAGGATACTTTCTTCCCTAACTACCAGGCACATTCTTTTCCTATGTAATGGAGATTTCTTCATAAAACATGTCAGAATAAAAATAATTCTGAACATCCTGGATAAATCCATAAGATGTATAAACAAAAATTATACTCATGAAGCAAATACACCCTGATCCCTCCCTCCCCTTTGCGGCTCTCTCTGGTGGGAGTGAAGTGAAGACAGAGGAACAGTAACAGGTGACACAGTGTGGCTGAATGCAGCAAGATTTGCTACCAGGAAAGGAGCACCCAAGGGAGCTCCCACGGCATTACCTACCGGAAGGTTCCTTGCTGAATCCAAATACAAGATCAGCAATGAAGAAGAAAGACCATCATTGGCTTGGTCTTTGTCAGCCCTGATGTCTGTGAGCACCTATGAAAAAAGGATGAAAAGCCTCAGCAGATGTATTTCCACAAGACTTGACTATTTCTACTTGATTAGGTCTGTAATGCTCAAGAAAAGAAGAAGGGTGGGGAAATAAACCACCCACTACGTGCAACACAGAGAGAACGAACACAATAAATATATTTTAAGGGGCGCCTGGGTGGCTCAGTCGTTAAGCATCTGCCTTTGGCTCAGGGCGTGATCCCAGGGTCCTGGGATCGAGCCCCACATCAGGCTCCTCCACTGGGAGCCTGCTTCTCCCTCACCCACTCCCCCTGCTTGTGTTCCCTCTCTCGCTGGCTGTCTCTCTGTCAAATAAATAAAATATTAAAAAAATAAATATATTTTAATGACAAGAATCTATATGACTCAATTAAATAAAGCAGAGGTGATCTGTGGCTCTCCAAACCTCCATTCTATATCAAGTACAAAATATGAAGATTTCATAAACCAGGCAGAATGACCTGTAAATCTTTCTTAAAAACAAAACAAAACAAAACAAATTATCTTTAATTTACCCCTGATGTGACTGCAGTGACTTTCAGCATAATAATCAAAATTATTGCTGTTATTTTTCTAAGCCAAGTAGCAACACAACCTAAAGACATTAATCTCAGCTGTGAGGGGTGGTGGTTGTCATGGGAAACACTTCACAGCACCTTGTCGAGGTTTGAAGCATTTGGCATTAACGTGAGCCACTCCAGTTTCAAGTGCAGCTTTCCTCTGGGAACCTCGTCCAGAGCAAACCACTGAAGAGAGAAGGTGAACGTTCACAAAGGTTCTCCTGAGCCAACCTTTCCAGTCAAGCAGTTTCCACAAATGTCACAAGCTGCTCACTGTGAGGGACCAACAGTTCCTGATTAATGCTGAAGGACCAAGTCCTACCATATTTCGCTTTGCGCTCTGAATGAGCCGATGGCCCCAGAGGATGACAAGAGCAGTGGGCTGGAACTTGCCCAGCACTGCCTGCTGTCCAGGGGACGTGCTGAGCGCTTCACTTACATGAACACAACCACTGTGGAGTCGATACCATTTTCATCTCTTACACACAAGGATTCAAATGTCTTCTAGTACTGTTCAGTACTGTCAGGCTTCTATGTATGGACTTTAACAGAAGTCATGAGCCAGAAGATCATGTAACATTGATCCCAAATGCTGAATTTCATTATCAAAGAAGTTAACATGTTTGTCTTTATTCACCACTATGTACTACTTAATGAAATAGTATACAAGTGTTTCAGCTTAAAAACCACAAAACAATTCATCGGAGATAATCCCCAAACACTCGGTGTTAAGAGACGGCCCCGAGGACTGCATAAGAGGGAAAATGTGTTACTTAAAAGCAGTGAATCTCAACACTTATTTGGTTAATTATGCCCTATTATCACAATTATACCCATCTTTTAGAAGCCACCTCAAAATTTTCCTTTTTTTAATATTTTTTATTCTGATGGCAATATCCTCCTTGAAGTAGTGTGTGCTTGCTGTCAATTCCCACTGCACTTATAGGCAGTTTTCACGTGACAATTTCTCATCAACCGCACTGTGCTAGCTCTGTTATCAACTCCAGCTATCTTTAAAAAGCCCACTTTTAGGGAGCTTCTCAGAGGCCTCTGCCCTGACTCCCAAAGGAGAGCACATGCCTACCTGAAACAGTTTGTGCTTGTAGCTTATGAATTTCTAGCATGTGTTGGGCACTCAATACACAGTATCTGACTGGGCTGTTAAACTTAGTTCTATTCACTTGGCTATTATCAAAAGGCCAAAGTTCTCGGAACATTGTGTAGGGGAGCAGCAGGTCTGTCAATGCTCATGAGATAGAATAATACTCAAAGAAAACTTACTTCATCTAAAAGGCGCTCCTTTTCGACTTCAATAAGATCAATCATAAGACTATAGAAATAACAACACAACAACTTTAGAACATAGAAACACACTTCTTACAACTGAAATAACCTTAAACATTCGTCTAAGAAAAAGTACTCCAGAAATACATCAAAACGCTACAGTTTATCAAGAAACAGACTTCTTCCAGAAGCTTCCTCAGGCTTATCCCAAAACTATGAAGTAAGGAAAAAAAACCAGGGGTGAGTCTCTGGGAGGTCAGGACAGGCAAAGTCGGGATCAGAGTTGTAAAAAATGTGGTTTCCCCCACAATGTAGCTATTTACAATGTGACGAAAATGTTCAAAAATATTCAAGCCCTCTTGTCTGACATGTTCTCCTTCAGCACTGCTGTCCGTCACTACAGCTCAGTCATCCAAGCCCCCTTCCCATCCTTGCTCCACAGCTCTGGAGCGTCCCCACAGATGCTTCTGGTTCAGCTACCGGAGAGCCCCTTCCATTTCCCCTAAAAGTCCTGCTCTACTGCAAAGCATGGAACTTCCTCCTGCAGAAGCCAGGGATGACGAGCTTGGGACGACTGCACTCCTATTTTCTCTTGCAGCTGCCCCTCCTCCTGCGCCTACACCAGGTGAGACCCTCAGAGCTTTCTCCTGGTCTACCACCATAGTCCCCAGTCTCAGTCCCTGCTACTCTGAGCCACACAGTGGTTACTACAATGCAAATCTGATCTATCACTGCCCTGCTTACAACCTTTCGGTCACTCCTTGTTAAACCATCACATGAATGATTTCTAAAGTCACAGCATAATACACAGGCCATTCTTGACGAGGCCAAATGTGTCCAACGTCATCTATCCCTGTATCTTTTCTGTCACAAGAGATTCAGTTAAATAATGAAGGTTGGGGTTAGATGTATTTTTTAAAAGCTCATGTTTTTCAGCTGTACTGGTTGTTCAATTTAAGTAAATAAGACAATATTTATTTATCCAAAGTGTAGGCACAATGGAAATTACTATCCCCCCTGCTCCCTAAATAACTCAATCAATCTAGAGTGAAGCCTGCACAGCGTCAAAGCGACCAGCTGCTCTGGCATCTGGGGCCACACTCCACCCGCGGCTTACGAGCACTTAAAATGGGGGCAAGTACAACCAGCAAAGTGAATTTAAAATTTTGTTTAGTTTTAACCGATTAACTTAAATAGCTACATGTGGCCAGTGACTGCTGGGACAAACACAGATCTACAGTTTTTCCTTCTTGTACTTAAACGTGAAACTTTATAGGAATAAAGTATGCTTTAAGGAGTCTAAGGTGAAACGTTATGTCTAAGATCCACTTAAAAATACAGGTAACGCATAAATAGCCTATTTTTTGAAGCTGCATTAGTTCTAAGTGTCACTACTGAGAAGAAAGAGCACCCTATGCTCTCCTTCCCTGAGGGTTTACCTTCCTAGGAAGTCATCCTTGTCTGGGTCTTCATCAAAGAGCTCAATCTCTAATTCCTGTCCAGGATGTTCATAGACTAAAGCCTGAAAAAACAAGAAGAGTTATCTTACAGTGTTATTAATGTCAGCAGCTGCTGAATATGATTGTAGTAAACAGCACCCTGTCGTCGTCTCCCGCGGTAAGTGGTCGGAAAGCACTTACGCTGTGTCATTGTCAACCCATGGGAGACCCTTCCAAACCATCTGCCCACACAGTAACAGTCTACTGTGTTTGCAGTTGTCTGGGAGTCGTCTCACTGGGTCAAGTTCCACTGCTCCAAAATGAAGGCACAAGACAGCACCCACAAACTGGCAGGGCTTGGGACATCTCTCTAGTCCTGAAGCGGCTCTGTTCATGTGCTGTTCTTGGGGCACCGACAAGTGATCCATTTACCACCAAGCAGAGATTAAGCAATGTGGCGACAGACTGGGTTGGGAGGATGGGAAGCTGGTGGAGCACAGGCCGCACCACTGTTCTGATGAACAATTTTGCACAACTGTATCATTCCTTTCAAAAAAGCATAATCGATGATGCAGCAATTCCACTCTGAGGAGCTTACCTGGAGAGAACTTGGTCAAGGGAAGAAAAATACATGCACATGACACGGGTAATAGCAGTGGTTCTAATGCTGAAATGAATAGCCAGTATCTCTTTGGGTAAAGAAATGATGGAATCTATTCAGTGAATAGCAAGTATAAATCAGATCCATCTATGTTTACTGACACAGAGATTCTAGACTTATTAAATAAGAATTTACAAAACAGTACATAATTAATCTCATGTTTGTAAATGTTACATACATTAGCAACCACAGAAATCATTGTCAATTATTGTGATAGTTTAATGTAATTAAAGTTAAAATTTATGTGTTGTTTATGTGTTGGCTTTACAAGAATGCTGTGAGGTAGGGACAGAAGGTACAATACTTTTAAAGATGGGAAATTAAAGAAAAGTGATTTAAATGACCCTCTAAACCAACCACACTCCTGTGGAACAGGCGTGGAATCAGAAGTTGGGGAGAAGCCAACTGACGCCACTGGACAAATCTTACCTCGTATACCTCATTCCATTTTGGACTGAGATTCTCTTTGATGACCTTGCTTTGGAAGATCTGGTTGCCCACTCGAATAATTCCATAGGGGTCTGACTTTCCCTTGACGAGTCCCTTAAGGTAAGTATCTTTCCCCTGAAGATCCTGAGCTTCAATAAAATGTATCCTTAGAACACCCTGAAAAGAAGGAGCATCATGGACTGTTCACTGGTTCCTCTGACACACGTGGAACAGCGGCTGTGTGGTCAACACGAAGACCCTCTTCTTGCGCAGCAAAAAAGAAAGGAAACATGGGCTGTCTGGCGGCAGTGAGGAGGGAAAACTAAACAGGGCAGGATGACAGTGTCTGAGTATCACTACTTTTAGTCGGGAGACCAGACCAGGGAGGAGAGTGAGGTGTGAGGCCCTACAGAAAGTGTGCTCCAGGAGCCTCAGGAGCCTGACTTGGTCTCGTGAGTCACCAAACAGTCCTCTGTTAGTACGACAGTAACTGAGAACCACCAATACAGGATGTCTCAGACATGTCACTAAGCCCTTGACAGGCACTCATTACTTCAATTTTTTGAACAATCCTATGAAACAGAACTGACCTTGACACAAAATGGGTTTGAACTGCATGGATTCACTTATATACGGATTTTTTCCATACAGAACAGTATTGTAAATGTATTTTCTCTTCCTTCTAATTTTCTTAGTAACATTTTTTCTCTAGCTTACCTTATTGTAAGAATACACAGAATACAGTATATAACATATAAAATACGTGTTAATGGTTTATGTCATTGGTATGGCATCTGGTCAACACAAGGCTATTAGTACTTAAGTTCTGGGCGAATCAAAAGTTAGATGCAGGTTTTCTATTGCACGGGGGGTTGGCGGCTCAATCCATGTTGTTCGAGGGTCAACTATACCGTCATTAAATTTATTTTGTAGATAGGAAACTGAAACTTTGAAATACGTACTACTCATAGACTTTAAACACAGTTTTCTTTTCCTAAAATACTGTTAAATTGGTAAAATAAAAAAATGTTCATTCACACTTCTTTCAAGGCAAACAATGCTGGTAAGTTAGCATGGGGCAGCATTCTCTACAAACCCTTTTAAGATCACTGGGTAACAGTCCTGACCCAATCAGCTAGGAAGACATGCACTTTTACAGATAAATACGCTTTAAAAAACTTAGAGAATTTCCTGTTTACAGGAAATGTGTCTAAAGTTTAGATAATCTGGCAACATGTTTAAGTAGTGCTGGCTTTTAAACCCCACAAGGTTAAGGAAGGTTGCATTTGGGCTAAGTGCTCACCACGCTCAGAGAATAAAAAGTGTAAGTGGCAAAGGAGCATGAGGATTTCTCCATGAAAAATAATTCTTGAGCTTTCAGAGATGAAAATCTTAAGTGAAGGAAAAAAGATATGCCTTTCTCATATGCACGGTCCCATTAAATCTGAATGCCAACAATATAACTAGTTTGGGCATCAATTAGCTGGGGTGTTGGTACTTTAAAAAAAAAATTAAGAAAGCTCAGACATGTCTGATGATTTGTGCACTGTTACTGAGACCAAACTTAACCACAAAAAAGTAACAAGCATCAAGGAAAGTTGTCTCCTTCCGCTTGAGCCAACAAACTAAAAACAACAACATGCTCAGTGAAATAGGACCAACTCAACATCTTCTGTTTAATAAAAGGAAGTGTCCTGTGCGTGTCAGTGTCACACTCATCACAGAAACCACACAACAAGGCTGCCTGCTCCACTTCTGGAGTGCGCACATGCAATGGGTTGAAGGACCCAGTGCGAAAAGCTCTGTGAAAGAGGGTAAAAGGAAACCCCCTTTGGAATGGAGTCGGTAGGCCAGCAGGGGCAGTGCGCAGGCTCTACCACTTCCTTGTCCACTGCAGACCCAACGGGAAGAGATGCATCTCCCAGGGGTACTATTTTACTATCCCGGCAGGAGGAAGGAAGGTTTCCTCCTGCCCTGGCAACAGCTCAGCCAATGAGAGGCCACTACACTTCCCAGCTCCCAGTTTATGCCAATGGACTTTAAGCTTATAGCAGCCCCTCCCAACTCCCCTCTCCTCTGTAGAAGAGCCTCCTCTCCTTTGTTCTGCAGAATCACCCATGGTTTTGCCATAGCTTAATTGTCCCAGATTGCAGTTCTCGGCCATTCCCGAATAAACCCATTTTTGCTGGTAAAGTAACTGGCAGTTTTATTTTTATTTTTTTGGTTGGGCTGGGGTGGGGTGGAAAGGGAGAAAAGGAGGGAGAGAGAGAGAGAGAGAGAGAGAGAGGGGCAGGCGGGGCAGAGGGAGAGGGAGAGAGAATCTTAAGCAGGCTCCACACCCAGTGAGGAGCCTAAAGTGGAGTTCAATCCCACACCCTAGCATCATGACCTGAGCTGAAATCAAGAGTTGGATGCTTAATGTACTGAGCCACCCAGGCACCCCTGGGGATTTTATTTTTAAGGTTAACAGCTCTCACTAACCTGTGAGGGCCCGTCCACTCCAAGCACCTCTTCTCTGATCAGTGGAGGGAATTCTATGTCCTTGACCAGCATTTCTCAGTCTTCCGCTGAGGTTACATAGTTTACTCAAATGAAGGTAACTCCTGTATCTGTGACCTAATTCTGTGTGCTAGGCATCACCCCCAATTTACAGAAACTGAGGTCCACACAAGCCAAGTAATATGCCCAAAAAGCAAAGCTGCTGTTAGACCCCAGGGCCGTGACGGAGATCAAGGCCCTGCCCTTTCCATCCCATCCAGGGCAGTTTTAACAGCAGCACTGTTTCTGCCACAGTGCTTATGAAATGACTCCAGAGGTAACCACACTCTCACTGCTGAGAGAAAATCTGTACCAGTCATTATACAAAGTGCCCATCACCTAGATAAAGCTGTTACATTTTGATAATGCAAACAGTATGTGCTGAGATAACTAAGCTGTCGCAGCAGTCCTTTATGACTTGCAATAATATTTGCAAAATTAAATCCTTATAAGCACCCTGGACATTCATGGTTGAGGTCTAAGAATAGCCCTGAAGTCTCTGTGATGCACACTGGCCAATCTCCTAAGGAGTGTGATAAAACAAACTACCACATCAAGATCCATATGGCAGGGATGTCTGGGTGGCTCAGTCGTTAAGCATCTGCCTTCAGCTCAGGGCGTGATCCCAGGGTCCTGGGATCGAGCCCCACATCAGGCTCCTCTGCTATGAGCCTGCTTCTTCCTCTCCCACTCCCCCTGCTGGTGTTCCCTCTCTCGCTGGCTGTCTCTCTCTGTCAAATAAATAAATAAAATCTTAAAAAAAAAAAAAAAAGATCCATATGGCAAAGTCACCGTTAAGAGAACCACGTGAAGTCACAACATCCAAGTATGTGATAAGCTTCTCCCTATGGAAGTGTTAATGGGTGCTCAGGCAACTTACCTTTGGTATAGGAAACCGCAGTTGAGCTATTTGAACTTCACTGACTAGAGGAACGGTGATCCGATTGGGAAGCACCAGGTAGTTTGATATTATATCCAGAATGATTGTATCCGACAAACCACTATGAGGTGGGTGGTAAAAAGAACAAACCAACTATCAGGCGTATCAACACTAGTTATCGCTTTAACAGCAAACTTACCACAAACATGATACAACACCCCATTTACAAAGTCAGAATTGTCTAATTTCTCAAAGACAATATTTAAGACAGCAGTTCAAAACTTTAGCTGCAATACAGCTATGGTGACTACTATGTGGGATATATGTATAGCTGAGATACATAGCTGAGAATACATGGTAATATTCTGGCTACATTTCACAATATTCTAAATAATGTTTCATATGTTCCTGTGTGACTTCATCATTGACTTATATCAACGTAATGTAACACACATTACATTTTGTTTTTTTAGCA
Organism: Ursus maritimus; assembly: GCF_017311325.1. Lineage (NCBI taxonomy): Eukaryota > Metazoa > Chordata > Mammalia > Carnivora > Ursidae > Ursus > Ursus maritimus. The sequence continues at coordinate 427,758 of NW_024425563.1, read as the reverse complement.
TATTTCAAACAGCCAGAAAAGTGCAAAGAATACCGAAACAAACATCCATCTACCCGTTCCATGTTCCTTACATTAAATTTCTCTCATTATTTTTGCATAGCTTTCAATCAAGTAAAAGAATTTACAGTTTATTCTCTCTTCACACTGTATTTGCGTACTGAATACTGTAATAATTTTGAAATTCTATATACCACTGCACAGAGAACTCAGTAATGTGAATAAAATTGGGGAGGATAAAGAAACAAATGTACTTCATATTTTGCCTATTCTTTGGGGTAAATGTGAGAATTAAGTAACATGTATGTGACAATGTTTTTGAAAGCATACTTAAATGAAGTTTCATTGCTGTGGAAGAACACCTTTAACCAGAACTAAGAAGTTTCAAGAGAATCTTACTTCTTGCCAATACTTCTCAGATGTTAAAATTGTTAATAGATATACGTAAAGTAATCATACATATAAAAATACCCACTAGGAGTGAAAGTCACCATCATTCGTTAACAGCTGAACACTCGCTCAAAGCTGGGTATCCAAATGCAATGACAAGAGAAGGGGTCTTACCTTAGGACTTCCCAGTCCAAGATGGAAAAAAGACTGAAAAACCCACAACCCCACAGACAACACAGCTCTATTTATGAATACGTCAGTGAATTAGATGTTAACACCCTAAAGAGACAGGGTCTCAGCTGGCAGACACTGGATATATGGTCACTAAGCATATTCTTACTTTGCTATTCCCCCCACCCCCAAATACTGGTTTTGTTTACATTGAAAAATCTGCTGGAACAGGAAACCCTTTGATGATATGCTTTCAAGAATCCCTTAACTGCTATGGTGGTAGGCCAACTGCCTCACCACCAACCCTAGCCATGCAGACGGAGAGGCCTAACACCCAGGAAAGCAGCAGAAGGCCCACTCTGGTGCCTCATCCCTGCTCACCTGTCTATCCTATTGTGTACATGCCCAGTCTCCTCCTGAATTACCAGGGCTGCAGTGCTGCTCCTAACCGTTGCCTGGGGCATCGACATATGGCTGGCCCCTCTGTTTGTCCTGGCTGCTGTCACGGTCTAGAGCAGCTCTTGGGTCGTCTTCTTTGTCCTTCGGAACTGCCTGCTCATCACCTTAGTTTTGTTTCTATCATAATTCTCACCCCTTCTTATACTTTTACCACTCAGTTTAGGGTTCTTCATTGAAACATATAGGGAATGCCAAAATTTATGGTCAAGTGCAGTAATTCAGGTATTACTGCTACTTTATAATACTTTGGGTTCCGTTTTTTATCAATGAATACAGCATGTAGATGTTCATTTTGCAAAGCTCAAGGCAAGATTTGTTAGGTTCACAGTTACTGAATATTTACCTTTATAACATAAAACTCGCCATAGCTGTGATTTGATAGAAAGTCTTTGAGTAGGAAAGCACTGCTCAAATTTTATGTTAAGTATATATGTATATATTTTATTACATAAATTGTTATATAAATTTAACATAATTTTGTATAAATTATATATATCCTGTATTAATATATAATTTCATTTAAGAGATTTTTTTATATATACCTTTTATACCACAGCTTTGTTTCTTTTCTTTTTTTTTTTTTTTTTAAAGATTTTATTTATTTATTTGACAGAGAGACAGCCAGAGAGAGGGAACACAAGCAGGGGGAGTGGGAGAGAAAGCAGGCTCACAGTGGAAGAGCCTGATGCGGGGCTCGATCCCACAACGCCGGGATCACGCCCTGAGCCAAAGGCAGACGCTTAACGACTGAGCCACACAGGCGCCCCCACAGCTTTGTTTCTGACTGGTGTGTATTTCCCCCCATATTTCTAATACACATGAGAATATATTTTAAATGATATGTATATTTTTCTATATACTAACTATAAGAATATATATTTTATATACTACTTGCATAGAAATCTATTTATAAAATAGCTAAAAGCTATTACTATATAAAGAGAACCTGTCATTATCATTAAATATCATTAAATAAAATGGAGTGTATATATGTATGTATCTCAATGTATATAGACATATGTGTGTGTGTGTGTGTATATATATATTCCTTTTACTTTATTTCGTATTTTTATTTTTTAGTAGGCTCTATGCCCAACATGGGGCTTGAACTCAAAAACCCTAGATGTTATACGCAACTAATGAATCATCAAACTTTACATCAAAAACCAGGGATGTACTGTGTGATGACTAACATATTATAATAAAAAAAAAATTAAAAAAAAGTCGCATGCTCCACCGACTGAGCCACCCAGGTGCCCCCCTGTACCTCTCTTTTAAATAAATGATTTAGAACTGATTCCCCCAGCTGCAGGATTGCCAAAAGCAGCATATGCCCTCTGGCTCACCCTGTAAGGGAACTAATACAATGCTATTTACAGGGTAGCTGCTTGACAAGCCCGTGTTTATTTCAGTCCTCCTGTGATATAAGAGGAGGAAAGTAGAACACATTTTTAAAAAAAGATTTATTTATTTCAGAGAGAGAATCCTCAAGCAGGCTCCCCGCTGAGCACAGAGCCTGACGCAGGGCTCGATCCCATGACCCCAAGATCATGACCCAAGCTGAAATCCACCCTGACTAAGCCCACCCTCTCCCCCCGCATCCCAAACACATTTTCTACACCAAATGGCAACAGGGATTTGTTATTTGGCTGGCTAACCAGCATCCGTTCCCACAGAAAATACTGGTGAAAGTTCTTCCTCTGCTTCTCCCACATCCCTACCCTGGTCCCCCTGTTCCTCCTCTGGGGGTGGGCAAGAGACCCAAACATGATCATCAGAATCACAGGGTTTGTCCAAGGATGGGTGGACAAACAGAAGTCAGCCCTGGAACTTTTGCTGGAACTAGCAGAATAAGGTTCTTCTCAGACTGAAGTCACTAGGCATGAACAGAAGCTAGAAGCTGCTACTCCGCAGCAAGGGCCCGCCTGACAACAACCCATGCAGAGAACAGCAGAGTCCAGAGCGAGACAGAGAGCCCTTAGGGCGTCATTTGAACACCAACACCGGCCTGTGCATGACTCCACCCTGACAACGCTCCAGCCTGCTCAGCGACATGAGCTCGGGATGAGCCACAGGAGCGGAAGCTACGTGGCAGCAGGTGTGACTGCTCTGTGCACAGCTACACCACAGCACTAAGAACAGTGGCTGGCTCAGAGCACGTACAATACCCATTTGTTGGCTAAATGAATAAGCTGTCTTAAAAAATACTATTTATTTACTCATTTACTTTTTTTTAAGTTTATTTATTTAAGCTATCTCTACACTCAATGTGGGTCTTGATCTCAAGACCCCAAGACCAAGAGTCACACACTCCTCCAACTGAGCCAACCAAACACCCCCTACTCATTTATTTACTTTCTTATTTAAGACCACTTGTGTTGGGCTTGTTGCTTGCAACTAAGTACCCTAATGAGTACTCAAACAATTCTTTAAGTTCTCCTTTCTTTGTAAAGATCTTTTAAAGATAACAGAACTTTCTATATCCATTAAAATCACAGTGCCTAAAAAAGATTTTTATTATTAGGACTATGCCTCATTTTATTAAAGTCCTAAATTTTCCCTGATAATGAAACAATATAAAGTTCTTTCTAATGGCCATTTTAGGGACATAAACACACAGAAATAGAAAAAAAACAGACCAATTTAATTTCGGAACTATTTTAGGAAAAAAACCCAGATTAGGAACATTATCTACTAGGAACATGTATAACCGTAACCAATAGGTAATGCATTTCAACCTTCAAATACTACAAAAGTAAACAGCAAAGGCAGGTTTCCAGAACTTCCTGCTTGGCAACAAGTAATAGGTCCTTTGCAAACAGTCACCTCCCATCAGGTGAGATGGATGGTTGTGACCTGAGGAAGACTTCACTTTCCTCACAGCAGGGATGTGCCGTTCATGGCTTCATAAGCTTACTATGGGCATATTTCCTCATGTTTTAGATGTGAGATTGCTACAGAATAATGAATGGACTCCCAGTATATGTGAGGCAGAAACTGTAGGCTTCTCAGCTCTCGCACCCAGGCCCTGGGGTGACCCTACACATTCCTAGGTCTAGGACATACATTTACCCCCCTGTGGAGGAGCTGCTGGAGGCATGGGAGGCAGTAGCACAGCGTGAAAAGAACCCAAAGAGCTAGTTCTGAAACATATATTCATTTTTAAAGTTTTCTTTATTTTTCTGAGAAAATAAGAAAAACCAAATTTAAAAATTAACTTGCAGAATATTAAAAGGCTGCTACTTTTCTAAAACACCAAAGCTTGGGATAATTGGCTGGCTCAGTTGGCAGAGCATGTGACTCTTGATTTCAGGGTCATGAGTTCAAACACCATGTTGGGCATGGAGTCTACTTAAAAAAAAATAAAAATAAAAAAATAAAAAGTTAAAAAGAAAACACTAAAGCTGGAAAGATGCTTCATGATGAATGAAAAGTAAAATGAAGGGTGAGTGACCCACTCTAACACCCTCACCCACTCTCCTTCTGCTCACTTGGTCCCAGTGTCTCAGACGCAGTCAGGAGAACAGAGCCTAGCCAGTGTCTTCACCTGATCAGCACACGACAGCCTGCTGAGAGGCACGGATTCTGCTTGGTGGACACTGGCCTTACCCGTTCTGTGTTGTTTTCATGACACCAGAAACGCACATTACACCACCAACAAGTAACTACAGGACATGACATCATACTTACTTTAATCCAGGGATATCAAGAAGATTAGTCAGTCCTGTCCAGTTTATTTCTATAAGCTGTTTTAAAAAAAGGGGCAAATATTAAGTTTCCAAATTATTTCCAATTACCAAATCAAATCATACAGGTTTCTTTCTTTTTTTTTTTTTTTTAATTTTATTTATTTATTTGACAGAGACAGAGACAGCCAGCGAGAGAGGGAACACAAGCAGGGGGAGTGGGAGAGGAAGAAGCAGGCTCGTAGCGGAGGAGCCTGATGTGGGGCTTGATCCCATAACACTGGGATCACGCCCTGAGCCGAAGGCAGACGCTTAACCGCTGTGCCACCCAGGCGCCCCCATACAGGTTTCTTTATAAGCAAAATACGTTAGTTCATAATACTGTCCTACACCTTGCTTTTCACTTTGTAAACTACCAGTCATTGTCCTTTGTTGGTAAATGGAGAGCTATCTCTTTTTTTATGTTGTTTTTCCTAGTATGCATCCTCTGGTAAAAATCTAATGATTTATATACCTTTGCTCTTATTCATGGACACTAAGAATATTTATAATTTCTCTTTTTTATACCTCCCCCAAAACAGATACTGAAAATCAGTCCGTTTGGTAGTTTAAACATGGTACTTTATCTGTTTCAATTTACATTTTCCTGATATCAGTGGAACATGTTCTATTCACTCAGTCAACATTTGTATTTTATCTGCTCAATTTTCTAGTGGCTATTTGGGTATTTACTTAGAATAATTCCTACATAGTTGGCTAAGGTAAGGTTCCATTTAGTGGATATAAACGGGTAAAAAAAAAACAGCTTGATTAGAACTGCTTTCTTATCAAAGTGCACACTGCACATAATAAAATTACTTGTACTTTATATTTGTAGAAGAAATGCTAAGTGAAATTGCATGATCTCAATTACCCATATAGTTGTAGTAATAAAACTGCTCAAATCCCTTTGGGAAGTATATAGTTATAAATAAATACAAACTAGAAGAGTCAAGATTCTTCTGGATAAACCAAAACTGAAAAAAATTTTTTTAAAGAAGTCCTGAAAGACTAAGATTTTTTAGAATAAGAGAAATGAAATACAAATTTATTGCAAATATCAGTAAAAACTCCTACTGGTGCCCTCATACCCACCCACCCCAAGAACAGCCGTAGAAGCAATGGCAATCTGGGGCAACCAGCACTGGCCAGCACCCTGATCACGACCTCTCAATACATCTTCCAAGGGATTGTGAAGAAGCGGCTGATTGCAGGACTGGGGCAAAAACTGTCGAGAGGAACCTGTGGCATCTTGTTGGATCAGAAAGCTCAGGAAACACTCAAAGATGAATGAGAGGTCCTGTCAAAGGTGGGTCCCCTGGAAGGGACTTTAACTACAGATGATCAAGTGTCAGGTGACAGAGGGCTTACTCTCAGGACCCTTGTCAAAATGAGGAGATACATTTAAATGCCGCCCAAGTTCAGAGAAACCAAACACCAGGGAGGCAGGAACAGGATTCAGCTGGGTCTGAGAAGAGATGTGAATGCCAAGAAAGAAGTCCCCAGGGAAGGGACCCATTGGAGGCCCTGAAGGAGGAGCTAGCCTGTCCTTGAACAAAGGGAAGCAGGGACAGGAAGAGGGGCGAGAAAGGGGCAAGAGAGCTTGTGTGTGAACCAGTGCGTGAGTGTGAGAGCATGTGTGAGGACGAGTGTGAGAAAGTGAGCATGTGAGCGTGAGCACATGAGAATAAGTGAGTGTATGTGAGAACAAGTGTGAGTGTGAAAGCACAAGGAAGAATGAGTGTGAATGTGAGAATGAGTAAGTGTGAGAGGTCTGGAAAGTGAGCACACAGAAGGAGAAGCCACAAGAGGGCTGGGAGCAAGGCAGTGTTTGGGAAAAGCAACTAAATTTAGTGTCCCCTGTTCCCACCCCAACCACTGCACGGGGACCACGGAGACCTCTGGGAGAAACTGAGCATGCAGATGTTTTCCAATCCCCTCTCTGGGCTGCTGCAGTTCTCCTAGGAGAAATGGAATCAGTAGTGTGGTTACACTTGCACTGGAACAACACAAATGAATCTCTGTATTTCATGAAAACAACAGACATGCCTTTCTCCTCTTTGCTTTTCCATGAATGCATGGTCTGATGTATGTGGTGAAACGTAGAGTTCAACTGTTTATTTCGGCACTTACTCTATGCCAGGTGTTCTAGGTGAGTTAAATTGTACAGCAGAGACCACGAATCACTTGGGAAGTCTGCTAAAAATACAGACTGGTGGCTCCCACCCTTCTCCAGAGTTTTTCAATCAGTCAATTTTCACTGGTGGTGAAGACCAAGAAACTCTTGGGACTTCCAGCTTCCAGCTGGGATGTAAAAAACTGGCAAGAGCATCACAAATGCACAAAAAGAGCTGAGGTGACAGGGCCACCAGCCTGAAATGCTTCCTCAGAGGCAGCTCCAAGAGTGGCTAAGGCCACCACAGGGCAACTGAGAGGTTCTAGCTAAATCCTAATTGCTAAAGGCCAGGTGCAGGTGAGACAGAGAAAGCCCTTTGAAATCCAGTCACAGGGCATCTGAAACCCAGTAGGTGGGCTGAGCAGTGTGTGCTACAGAGACTGGGGAAAACACTTCTTACAGGGGTGAGGTCAGGGAGGGAGCAGCTGCTACTGGAAAGACCCAAACTCCACCTTCCATGGTAAGGAAGAGAAGCCACTGCGAAAAGGGACACATAGGTGGAGGCTCACTGCAGATGGGGAGAGGAGAAGAATACCCTCTAAGTCTGGGGGAGCAGGACACCATCCCAGGCCCTATTAGATCCTGTATTCCTGGAGGCAGGTATGCAGACTCACTCCTGCATTAAGACCCACCGAAGACATAAGCACAAGGAGAAGGCAAGGTCACTTGGAAGGGCGCTAGCCCTGAAACCCAGTACAGGTCAGAGCAGTGGGGAGCTCCCTTGTTCCAACTATGGGGATAGGGCAAGAATATCCAAAATAATGAAAGATATCTTTTTTTTTTTTTAAGATTTTTTTTTTTAAATTTATTTATTCGACAGAGATAGAGACAGCCAGTGAGAGAGGGAACACAAGCAGGGGGAGTGGGAGAGGAAGAAGCAGGCTCATAGCGGAAGAGCCTGATGTGGGGCTCGATCCCAGAACACCGGGATCACGCCCTGAGCCGAAGGCAGACGCTTAACCGCTGTGCCACCCAGGCGCCCCTAATGAAAGATATCAAACCACAATCCAGGAAACTCCAAGAACACCTGGCAGGATAAATAGCCCCTCCGAAGCTCCCAGGTGCTTGATGTGTGGTCTAAGTGTGCACCCTCTCCAATCTGGTACACTCTGGTGGACCTGTCTGCCTCTCCACCTCACTGCTGCCTTCTACACAGGGTTGAAGGAATTGGCTTCCAGGAGCCTGATCCAAACACTGCAAGCTTCCTCCTCCCAGCCAGTCTAGGGGTCCATACCTGACACAGATGGAACAAAGAAGGGAAGGCAGGAAGACTCCCTACCTCTTGAGTGCACTGGCAGTTCTGTTTCCCGCATATGAACTAGAGGACAGAGGAAGCCAGTCTCAGAGGGAAGAGAGAATGGAGCAAAGGCACATCAGGCATGGGTGACAGTCACTCAGGGTTTAAATTCTGCATTCCAGTAGGTTTCATGAGAGAGCAGTACATGCTATTTTCATTTAAGTACAGCCTTTCCTTCTTCCCTTCCTTTGATTAAGGTATCTCGGTTGCTGGACCTATAGCTAACAGGATTCAAGTTCTTCTCATGGTCACTGTAAAAGGAAGATATTTCCATTTTTACAGATGGAGAAATGCAATCTGTGGTTCAAAGACTCTGCTAGCGGGGAGGACACTCTTAGGATAAACACACTGTGGGCATGCCCCAGATCATCTTCTGTATGAGCGCTGGAAGAAACTTGCTAGATTTACTTGAGGCTAATCTGTGCTCTTGGAATAGAGCTGGGGATTCCGAAACACCCCTCCGAGTGTATGCCAGAGGCAGTTTCAACAGTCAGGTTAGCATGAGTGGGCCAGTTCCCTGCAAAACAGCCAAGGGGAGACACTGGCTGGTTCTCGCTCTTACCAGAACCTTCACCCAAGTTTTTGTGTTTACCAACACTTGACTTCTGGTGTTAAGACCTACCAGAATGCTAAACCTATCTGTAGGTTTAATTAATTTCTGAGGACTTACTATGAGCCAGGCACCTACTCTTTTAGATCTACTGACATTTCGTCTTGCGAGGCAGTAGTCCCCGTGTCACAGACGGGGAGACTTGGGCTCAGAAGGATTAAAAAAACTGTTCAAGGCATACGGTCAGAAGACAAAAACCAGGTGTGGAAGACCAGACTGGAGAAACCCAAGTCTGTCACTTAACCATTATACATACCACCTTCGCGGTACTCTGAAAATTTGTTGCTTTAGAAATTCTTTTTTTTTTTTAAATAAGTAGCACATTATCAAAACTAACTGAAACAAATCAACAAGAACAAAGATGTGCAAAGGTTTCAAAAAGAGTCTCTGGCACTACTCTTCTAAATCATTTGGATAGCCAAAAACCCCCAAATCTTTGTAGCTGTATTTTTCCTTAGGGGTGAGGAAGAATTACTTGGCAACCAGTAGTGAGTTCTGTTCTCATATTTTCCAGTCGAAAATAACTGGAAAAAAAAATTTCCCTTCTCTCCAAAGCATATGTTTGGCGACTTTACTCACCATATAAGGAAATGAATGATTCCGAACTTTTCACAGCCTCATCCATTTCTGACACTAAGATTTTGTTTGGAAGTTACATTACAATTTTTTTTTTTTAAAGATTTTATTTATTTGACAGAGAGCGAGAGAGGGAACACAAGTCGGGTGGGGGGGGGGCGGGAGCTGAGCAGGGAGCCCAACTCAGGGGCTCCATCTGAGGGTCCCAGGATCATGACCTGAGCCGAAGGCGTACACTTAATGACTGAGCCACCCAGGCGCCCCTGTTATTTTTAAAGTAAATATACCTATGGAAGATCCAACCTAAGGAAGAGTACTACTAAGTTTTGAGGGAGACTTAAAGATTTGGATTTATTTTCTGAACAGAAAAAAAGTCTTTAATTGTGAAAAAGTTTCCTGTAAATCAAAAATACTTAGCCATCTACTAAAGATTAGTTTTTAATATTCATTAATGAAGGAAGTTTCTTAAGCATATAATGGCTTTTAAACAACTGGTATGTGGGAAAAAAAGACACGAATTTTAAATCTTTTATGGAGCTCTTCATTTTTCAAAATTTTAATACATTAAATTTTAATACAGAGATTCTTTAATGCCTTTTTTAATTTTACTGTTTTATGTAGTTAAAATACATTCAAAATAAGCCTGTTATTTAAGCAATAAAAAGCAAATCAGAGAAGTACTTTTAGGGGTAAAAAAGTGAAGACACTTAATTCTCTCATTTTTACACAGAAAAAATACCACGTGTAGTCTGGTCTAAATAAACCCATATTTTAAAAAACCCAACAACAATAATTTGTATTAAGTTATTTAAATCAAATCGTAAGAATTAATATTCCTGTTTTAAACTATACATAATGTTAATGGTACCTCCGAAAAGGACTCACAAAAGTTATAAAAATGGCATATCATGAAAAGATAACTGAGAAGCAGGTCAATTCATCCATCAGACATTTATTGAACTGTATGGAGACAGATATGGCTGTGGCTTTCAAAGAGTTAACAAGAAGTATGCCACAACATACGGGGCAGGATGGCACCAGGAACACAAGGGGAAGCCAACTACCTGTGTCTTTGGAAGGGATTACACAAAGGGACAAAGACAGTGTTCTGGGAGCAGGAAAAGACAAAGGGAGATGTTGAGAGATGATGGCAGTTGGTACTATCCTTGGATTATGACTTCTCCCTGTGGCTGGAAATCGGTATGCTCATCAGGGGCAGTGCCAGGACATGAGGCTAGAGAGAGAGCCCACCTAGACCATGATGACTGTCTACAAGGGAGAGATGCTCCCTAGTGGGTCAGTTTGCACCTTGGGAAGATAACCCTAGTGGTGAAGCGTACTGAGGACAGAGCCAAGGCAGGAAGCCAGTCAGAGGCTGTAGGATCCACACAAGGAAGAGGCTTGTAGGTAAGGAGCCACCCAGGTGAGGGGGGAACCTTAGGAAGAGTCAAAGGGAGGGGGAGGGGCTAAAGTGAGGAGTCAGTCTAGGTAGGAATGATATTTTTATTGTCTTATTTTTGAGCTAATAATGACAAGTATTGACTACTTATAAGAAAATGTGGAATATATATATATTCCATAAATAATCATATATAAACACACCATGACAGAGAGGCATTGTATGCGAATGATAGCAGCCTTTGTTGGCAGGGGTTGCAAGGAGGCTTACGGGTTAGTATGAGAACAGCAACTCTGTCAGCCTAGGCTCCTCGACTTACTGGTTTTGTGATTTGGACAAATTAGACTCTCAGTTCCTGGTCAGTAAAAGGAAACTATGTTAGTACTCACTGTAAAGTTAATAAGGATTAGATGAGCAAATATCTATAAATCACACTTGGTGACAGGCGCTGAATGTTAGTTACAACCTACACTTTTAAAAAAGTCTATGCTTTCCAATTTTCTGTAACAAACATATTATTTTTCGTAATCAGGAAAAAAAAGCTGTCTATTAAGAGATGAAGCCCTCCATTAAGAGCATAAGAAGTATAAAAACACTCAAAGGATTCATGTATCAGAAAAGGGAAATGTGAGAGAAGGACAGACTATGTTTCTCTGCTTTACACATCCTTGTCAGTTAATGGGAAAAATGAAATTAATGTTGACTTACTGGTTTCCTAAGGAAGAAGACAGACAAGGCTCCCACTAGGGGCATGTCTCCAATCAACGGTTCCAGGATCACCCGCATCGTACCATGAATCTAAATTCAAATGGGAAACCAAAACATGTCATAGAAGACAATTCCACAGGCCATCTACTGATGCAAGGAGGACACATGATCATCTTAGTGACTTCTGAGCATCTGACTTCATGTTTCTCTCAAGTATAACCTACAAATAAAAAACTTAACTTCAAAGAAATTCTGAGTTAATAAAAACTTCACTTTACTTTTTGAATAGAGCATAGAGAATTTTAGAAGACTATGAAACTTTAAAAACCTTACCTGTATACTTTGCACACCGGCTCTACAAAAATATCGCTTGATCTCCAAGTCAATCTCACAGTTTCCCACAAAACTAGCAAAGAAAAAAGTTCTGTATTACTGCCTCTTAATCACCACAGACCTGCAAGGTATATAATCTAAGTAAAATGATAGCAAAACAACCGAAACCAGCCTGTAGGCAAAACTGTAACCTAAGCCCCATGTCTGAGTATTTTACTGTCCAGAATAGCAGATGTCCCTGCTAGCAGATTCGACATTGCCACACAGATTACACATATCACTTCTCAAAGTGCAACTTCTGCATCAGTCTCTGGTTGGAATGTAGTTTTTATTTGTTTTATATACAACTGTGTTGGTTTAAAACATTAAAAAAAAAAGCTTAGATTATATCTCACCAGAAGTAAATTTTGCGCCCACGCTCCCTGGTTGTGAGAAAACTAACAACAGCGCCCCAGAGCTGTGACATCAAAGGTTAGAAATGATGCGTTTTGGGGGCACCAATTTTACTCAGTGATTAAGCCATTTCAATCATTAATACAAAATGAAACAAACGAAACAAGAATATAGTATGATGCCGAATGTCAGGCTTACATCTATTAATACGGACATGAAACATCATCTGTTTTGTGCGGGGTCTCCGTGATTTGACTCCCACCCTCAAAAGCGAGAACATCTGGGGGCAGTCTGATGAATGCTGGAAAGAGAGTGTCTAAGCACACAAGTGAAATACTAATGAAGGGCATCTGGGATGAATTCTTCCAATATTTACGTCCTGGTGCGAAAGCCAGCACCTATAGATTATTCTTACGGAGCATGATTCTGTATCTAGCTGTTAAAAAACCAGCTCAAAACTTTCCTCTTCTTCACCCTAAGACCTGATCATTTTATTTCCTAATATATGCCAACTACTCCTTCCCCATCTCTACCGCCTATAACCTAATTAAAGTCCCAGTCTGGAACACATAAAAAAGTGGAATGATTTACTCTAGAGACCTAAATATCTGAGCAGCACAATCTGCATACATTGTTGTGACTGCTAAAAACATGAAAGCCAGACTGCGTCTTCACAATGCCACCCATTAACTGATGCATTCAAATGTTTATTTAAGAAATGTGCATGAAATCCTCTCTTGGTGCTGGAATGAGAACATGGTTTCCATCCTCATGAAGCTCATTATCAGACTAGTGGACAGTCCCAGGGTACAGCTGAGCTGAAGACACAGTGGAGCTTCCTTTTATCCCACCGATGACAACAAGGTTCGCAGCAATGCCTGATATTTTAAAGATGTAGAATTTTCCATCATATCATTAGAGGCAATCAATGCTCCTTTTTAAAATAAAGGTAATTGGTACCAACTCTGTACATTTACTACATTTATACACTTCAGAAGCTCAAACACAACATTATAAAATAAAAGGATCCTTAGTCAAGGATCAAAATAGGAAACAAAACTATGAACCCAGTCTGTCAGTGGACACACTTCAGCAGTTGCCCCTTACACAGCTGTGTTACTAGGCCTCGCAGAGATGCAGGAAGCCATGAGCAAGTTCACAAAGAATGAGGACAGGAACTAAACAAAACCACCTTTATCTGCAGGTGTGGTACCTGGCAGACTGTCAATTAATCTTTTTCCCAATTATTTTTTATTGTGGCAAAATATACAGAACGTAAAGTGGACCATGTGCACCATTTGTGTGTAGTTCAGTGCCATCGAGCACATTCACCCTGTTGTGCGACCATCACCACCACCGTCTCCAGGACTCGTCCATCTTATAGAACTGAAACTCTGTCCCCATGAAACCACTTACCATTCCTCCTCCCCCAGGCCCTGGTGCCGAGCACCCCAATTTCTTTCTCTCTGAGTCTGACCACTCTAAGTACCTCATGTAAGTGGAATCATACAGTATTTGTCTTTTTGTGACAGGCTTACCTCACTCAGCATAACATCCTTACGGTTCATCCATGTTGTAGCATCTATCAGAATTGCCTTTTCTTTTTTTAGCTTTAGAATGGTATTAGATGATCAGCTATATCCCAAAGTCACCTTTTTTTTTTAAGTTTTTATTTTAATCACCTGATGCTCACCATGAAGAATTCTTTTTTTTTTTTTAAAGGTGACTAAAATTCCACTGCACGTACAGACCACATTTTCCTCACCCATTCATTTGTCGATGAACACTTGGGTTGCTTCCACATTTCAGCTATTGTGTGTTACGAATGTAGGTGTACAGACATCTCTTTGAAACTTTGTTTTCAGTTCTTTTGGGAACAGACCCAGAAGCAGAATTGCAGGGTCTTATGGTAATTCTGTTTAACTTTTTGAGGAACAACTTTTCTGTTCTGACAGCAACTGTACCGTTTTACATTCCCAACAACACTGCACAAGGGGTTCAGTTTCTCCACGTCCATGCCAACACTTGCTGCTTTCTCGTTTCACAGCAGCTGCCCTAATGGGTATGAGGTGGTGGCTCACTGTTTTGATTCGCAGCTCCCTGATTACCGATGAGGGGAGCATCTTCTCATGTGCTGGCTGCCCATTTGTACATCTTCTAGGGAGAAATGTCTATTTAAGACCTTTTGTCCATATCTGAATTGGGTTGTGTGTTGTTGAGGTACAGGAGTTCTTTATACCTTCAGATATTAAACGCTCATTGGACATGTGATCACACGGATTGCGCTGATTCTACAGATTGCTTTTAGTGCTGACATATAATAATATTAAGTCTTCCAAACGAAGAACATGGGTGGGACGCCTTCCATCTACTTACGTCTTCTATAGTTACTCTCAGCAGTGTTTTATAGTTTCTTTGTACAAGTCTTTCACCTTCTTGGTTAATTCCCAAGAGTTTTATTCCTTCTGACTCTGTTGTAAACGAGACTGCTTTCTTGATTTCATTTTTGGACTGTGCATTATTAGCATACAGAATGGAAATGATCTTGTGTGTGCTGACTTTATGTTCTGCTACTTTGCTGTATTTATTAGTTCTACTAGTTTTTTTTGTGGAATCCTAAGGGTTTTCTACATATAAGATCATATCACATGCGAACAGAGACAATTTTACTTCCTCCTTTCCAACCTGGATGCCTTGTCTTTTTATTCCTGCCTAGAGGCTCTGGCTAGGACTTCCAGTGCCATGTTAAATGGAAGTGGTTGAAGTGGACATGGCTGCTCCTAATCTTGGAAGAAAAGCCTAGTCTTGCACCAATGAGGATGATGTTTGCTGGGGTTTCTCACATATGCCTTTTTAAAAAATATTTATTTATTTAAGTAATCACTATACCCAATGTGGGGCTTGAACTCATGACCCCGAGACAAGAGTCACACTCTCCTCCAACTGAACCAGCCAGGCGCCCCTCACATATGCCTTTTATTATGCTGAAGTAGTTTTCTTCTGTTTCCCGTTTGCTGAGTGTTTTTATCATGGAAAAATAATGAATTTTGTCAAATGTTTTTTCTACATCAACTGAAATGATCATGTGGCTTTTCCCCCTCCATTCTGTTAACGTGGCACTTGATTCATTTGTCTATGTTGAAGGATCCTTGCATCCTGGGAATAAATCCCACTTGGTCATGGTGTATAATTCTTTTAATACATTGCTGAATTCAGTTTGCTAATATTTTGATGAGAAATTTGGCATCAGTGTTCATAACAGATATGGGTCTGTAGTTTTCTTGTAGTGTCTTTAATTTTTTAAATTAAATATGCTTATGATTGGCAATTATCTAGGCTATCAGGAATCAAGACACAGAAAGTAAATAAATGTGGGTCTTCAACAATTTAGTCAAATTCCACCAAATATCAGCTAAGAAATATGCTCATTGTATCTCCCACTTTAATGGGTACAGCTAAAGGACATTACAGGTCATTCACTATGACACAAATATAACACAAATAAGAACTTACCTAATCTGAAGGTCCAAAATAATTTGCCTTTTGTCCACATTTTCAGTGTACACTTTAACACCATTGATCCTAAGGGGCTGAAATAAGAGGCAGCTTATTTTAAAATACTTATTTAAAAAATAAACCCAAACTTTACACACAGTATAGGATGAGAACAAGCGTAGCACGAGGCTACAGGGACTAAACTGCTTTCACAGCATACTAGCTGCTTCACTTCGGGCAAGTTAGTAGGCCTTCGTTCTCCAGTGTTCTCATCTGTGAAGTGTGGATAATAATGGCATCTATCTAATGACGTTACTGTGAAATCGAAGGACATAAGGAGTGTGTCTGGTGTGCAGTGAGCGCTTAAAGGTCAAACCCCGTGGCCCTTTGTTTCTTCCAATTTACTCTGATCCTTTCCCTCTAACTCTGTTCTTACATGGTTTGAAACATAACTTCCTTTTTTTCCCTTTATGTCTTATAATTTTTCATTTCTTAAAATTTTCACAAAAACAGGGCTTTTAAGTAAATCAAAATACTGGCTGTAGGTATAATTTTAATCTAATCTTAATTTAATCTGATACATGATAGAAACATGATTGTAAAAAGAAAAGGCAGATTATAATAAATGTCATGTTTCAAGGACCCAGCTGTAACACCATTTCAAACCCTCCCATTTTATTACTTTGAGATTGCTTCTAGGAATGTTCTCAACCTCTTATTTGAGCATCAAACACTCAAGCTGAAGAAATTCCTTACCTTTGGAGTACTACAGCTTACTGTGACATTTAGGTGCCCTAACATCTTACCCCTCAACTAGCTGCAGGATTAAACTCTAAGTCTTTGGGGGCGCCTGGCTGGCTCAGTTGGTTCAGTGTCTGCCTTCGGCTCAGGTCATGATCCTGGGGTCCTGGGACTGAGCCCCACATGGGGCTCCTTGCTCAGCAGGGAGTCTGCTTCTTCCTCTGCCTGCTGCTTCCCCTGCTTGTGCTCTCTTTTACAAATAAATAAATAAATAAATAAAATCTTAAAAACAAAACTAAACTCTAAGTCTTTGAGCATCCACATTTCCTACTATCCTAGGTTCCTGGCCTTTTCCCTGATACTGGCTCAGACATGCACAGACTATGAATCACAGAGAACACAGTTCAAATCACTATGTTGAGTGAAAATGGGGTATAGGTGGCTTAAGACCTTTAGTTTAAATGTTTGCATTAGATAATATTCTCTTCCTCCACTTAACATGACATCTGAGGTTAGGAGAAGCAGCAAGGCCAACCCCACTCCAGATGACCAAGCATTATCCAACATAGGACAAACACCTGAAGGCAACAGAACTCAGCTGACTGAGGGATTCAGCCAGCACATCGGGTGTGTACAAAGAATCCTGCTCAAGGCTCTGCATGTTCTTCTGGCCTGTTCCTTCCTCAGATAGCCCGAGTTCGCCTGTACTTGTAAGATACCAGTGCAGTTAATAATGATGCCAAGCTGCCTTTGCTGAGTCAGCACTACTTTTAACATTCTTCCTGTTCTCCAAGGATAATCTTAGTATCAAACTTAAAGAACGTGTAATAGGAAGTGAACATAATTCTCCCTAAAACAAATCCAGCTGGGGTTAGAATTATAAATCTCCACAAACACAAGCATATCATCTTACATTAGGGGACTGCAAACATAGCCTGCAGGTTAAATTTAGCCTTTGGCTAAGAATGGTTTTTACATTTTTAAATGATTATAAAAGAAATGGAGGCGGGAGGAGAATATACCTCAAAGATCCTATGGGCTGTCAAAGCCTAAAATACATAGTACCTGGCTTTTTACAGAAAAAGTGAACCCCTGCTTCATATTCACATAGCATTCTACCTTGTAATTGTGTTTTCCTATCTGTTATCATTTTAGGTCAGAGAAGGTAAAATACATATGAAAGGTAAGTATTACATAGGGGTCTTGTGCAGGCACTTGAACAACAGGATGATCTGAAGACCTCACAGCTAAGAGGAAAAGTGACTACGTACAGCACATGTGTCGTCAGTGGAGACCCCAGATTTTGAGTAACTGTAGCTAAAATGGAGCATTCTGGGATTACAGGATGGGAATGAGCCCGGGGGCATGGACAAACACAACACAGCAACCAGGTCAGACACTCCTTGGCCACATTATTAAAACCCTGATGGTCTGAAGCAAGGACATGTGAACTGCAGCATATGGTGATGGCATGTTGTGTGGCTCTACTGTGCGTGCACTAAATGTGTGTAAACTGTGTAGGTGTATTTAAAGTACTACTGAATTCTGAATTTTCATTAGGCATACAAAACAATGTTACCTTGGAAAGTAATACAATGTTATATGTCAATTATACATCAATTAAAAAAAACGTTACCCTGAACTGTTGCTAATCACTGTAAACACTGACTTAAAAAAATAAAAGCAGCACCTAACCATAATCAACTAATTTAGATGTTGTCTTGAGGCTTTCACTAGAAGGAATATTAGGAATTAGCAGTTTTTCTTGGTATATGATTCTAATAACAAAATATATCTTTCCCTTCATCTATGTAATTAATGCGATTCTATAAGCCTGGAACTGGAGTCCTTAATTATTGTTTTTAAACATCTTGAGGGGGTAAACACCTTTAAGTTTGTTGTCAATTACTATACTTTTAGTATGAATTCACATATCAAACTCCCTTTCCAACTAGACAGACTGTGAAAAACTGTACAAAGGTAATTCTGACAGAAGGATGTGGGGTAGAAAGACATGATAGGAGCTGAGAGAAACCACCGAAGGAAACTGAACGGGCCAAAGACCACAGGGGAAGAAAGAGTGCAACGTGAGGACCTCCCAACAGGCAAGGGGAGGCGTCTCACATGAGGCAGAACTAGGATGAGCTGCAGAGACAGCCTGCTAGACCCTCACCAGGAGCAATTTTTTCTCTAGAAAGTAATCTGAAGTACCTTCATATATTTTTTGAAATTTTCACACCAATTCCACTGTGCGCACAAGTAAGAAGAAGAAGAAGAAGAAACTGACCTGCTGACCCACGTCAACTTTTGTGAAGCTGAATGTGCTAAGGTGGGTGTTTGCTCCCCGCACAGCCGGCTCTATAGTTTCTCGAAACAACTTCTCTATAAACTGGCAAATAAAAGGCCACATGTGCTTTACAGTCTGTAGAGAAGAACGAACTCACGTCAAACAAAATGCCGTAATAAGTAATAATGTGTGACGCACTAACACGTAAGAATGTATTTACGTCATCATGAAAAATTACACCTCTACAGTTTACCAGAATTTTTGAAAATTAAAAGGGGGGGTCTCCTTTTTGTTACGCAAAATCAACATGATCTGAATTTCAAAAATGTACTACGACAATAAACTACGGATTAACTAATATGTTGCAGAAATTAGTTATTTTGGTTAAGCATTCCATTTAAGCATATCAGCACATTTAAAGTTCCTTAGGGAAAAAAAATCAGAAAACCCTGTGGTTTTAGCCCATTTCTAAAAACCTAAAACTGTATAGATCTTAATAAACATTAATAAGTTTTCTTGAATGATGGACTAACTCCCGGTGCTGTAAGGCAATCTTTACTCTACATTAGTTTTTACTCTATAGCTTTAAGGGTATATAAAGTATGGGGACAAACATCTACTTTGAAGCATATGATCTTAAAAAATAACCTTTTTTAAATTAAAAATGATTATTAATCTATTACTAGGTTTCTTGGGAATTATTTCTCTTTTCATAATATTTTCAAAAATTTTGCATGTAATTATTATAAAATTAACTTGAGCATTAGTCAACCAGGGAAGTAGACACAAGGCCAAATACACAACAATGAATATATCATCGATTTTTTCATGTTAAAGACACAGTTTTCACTACTTAGGAAAGTAACGTATCAGTTATGACTCAGTTTTTTTTGAGAGCAGGAGCTAGCCCACTAAGTCCAAATGAGTTCACGTACTGTCAACATCCAAGTTCCCAAAAATGGAAAGAGGGCATCTCATCCTCTAACTCCCACTGATAATCTGGTATTTAGTATATTCTACTCTTACCTTATTTAGCCATTCTGCTCTTTCAGTGTCTGGAAAATGAACCTAAGAGAAAAACATACACATGACTTATGGACTCCCAGCAACTGTACATAAAATGTCATGCAGGCTATTTAATATTCTTATTGTATGCCAATTGTTTACCTAACGCTTCTTTACAATGCCGGGCCCTGAAGCTCTGCACAAGGGCTTCTGAGGAGAAACTGAAATGTGTGGTGTTCTGGCTCTTTACATCCCAATAACACTTTGAGGCAGAAAAGTCCACTGACAACCAATGCCACAGTCCCTTCTTTGTATCTCTGAGGTCCAGAGGAAAGCTCACTGGCATCTGAAACACTGGGAAGAGTATTCCACTGTGAGCTCTTCCTTTTTAAGAGATGTGCTTCTCCACTCCATGTCCAGCATTGCCATCAGTACTCTAGACATCTAGACTCTTCAAGAACCCACTTTTCCCTCTTACTTTCCTCTTTTGGCCCAAACCAGCTGGCAAATGCTTTTCTGCATTTGGCTCCTCTCACACCATCTCCCAAATGAATATTATAATTATAGTCCTCCATGAGTAGGGCCTGTATATTGGAGAAAATGAGTGTTTGCAGAGAAACAAACAAACCTATTTAGAAAAAAGGTGGAAAACTATGTTCTTCACTGTTAAAATAAAAACCCCTTGCAGAGGAAGGCTAAAGCTGTTTTGGGCAGAGAGTTTTCCTCTGAGAAATGCTATGTACTCCCTCAAAGAAAGAACAGCATGTAGGCCATACTAATGTTCTGAAAAGCGTATTCTTGGTTTAGATGTACAATGGGTCACAGGCAGTTCTGTAAGGGTGACTGTGATATGGTCAGGCAAATGTTCTCATTTCTGGAACTGCCACATTCACGTTCCTAAATAACACAGGCACAGCAACCAGTGAAAGACAAGCCTCCTACCCCACACTCTGGCTGAGAGGAGCTGGCCAGGGAATATTATGGTGGTGGGGGGCAGGGAAGTTTCCGAGAAGATGGTTCTCTTAAGAACCAAGTCCACCTCTCAAGCTTGGCCCTGAGGAACAAATGAGCAGCAGCAGCTGGTTCCTGGTAGGAGGCCACAGTCACTGAACCCTCTCATAGCCACACTGCTCCATGAGAGAGGCCACAGCAGTTTCCTCCTTTTCCTCTGTGTCCACGTGCCTGAGCTGCCCACTCCTTCACACCACAGGTTCAACATGCCTGAATCATGAGGGTGGGCCAGAGGGAACGGACATAATGTGTTCTAAGTTAGTCAGCTTGAATCCATTCAGGGACAAAGGCAAAGGGATGGCAACCTTCCAGAATTAAGGAAAAGGCTTAAGAGCTGGGAAGGATAATGCTCAAGGAGGCAAAGATCTGGGGAAGAGAACTGCTGGCAAAGAGTGCTTAAATCCAGAGGACATATCACTGTGGAGAGGCCTATCTGACCTGAGTGGAACTGTACTTTCTGCCAAGAACTTGAGACATTTGGGGGCTTGGTAGACCAGCTGGACTAGGGTGCAAAATGAAGCACGTGCACCTCCCCTGCAGGTTGTATTCTGCTATTTCTCCACATTATCGTGAAGTAGCCAGTACTCTACATCAGATCAGGAATGCAACGCGTGGTTGCCACTCCAGGGTACCAGGCCTTAAAAAGCAGGTGTTCAGCTGTGGTCCCAGGAAGCGATTTATTGTGAGATTGTCTTCCCTTCTGCCCCTGCCCCTCTGAATCCAACTAGCCACAACGGCGACAGGAAGGACCAGAAGCACAAGCAGAGTACCTATTTGGGGACAGCCAGAACTCTTTCACTGTAGATGTGTTTCTCCTGTAATTTGAGTAACCAACAGAACCGACAACTCTCTCCGCAGGCTTGCCTTTTCTGGTGCCGCTACGACTGCCGACACTCGCTTACCTGGAGGCCTTGCTCAGCTTCCCAGCCACACGAAGTCTAGCTCTAGAACTCTAGAACACAGGAGCCACATTTTAGTTACCTCACTCAAGGCCATAAACTCCTACATGTTTATCAAATGCGACATCAAATACCTGCCTCAAATCATATCTTCTCTGACGCACCGCCCCCAAATCTTGTCTTGATCACAGTCCTGTGGAATTCAACCGAACAATAATGGCTCCTTTGCACAGAAATATATTCTTCTTTATTTACTGGTTACCTTTTTCTTAACTTCCCCTCTCTGCCAGTTCTTCCTTACAATCAGCTCACCTCCATTCTAGACAACTTCCCAAACATGCCACCATTCACAATCACTCCTCAGCCCCACAGCAGTCACACTCCGGTTCTCTCCAGAAATCTGCATTCGTCACACATAACTCTGTTAAGGCTCCTCAGCTGCTCTGTGTACCCAACACCTCCCTCTCGCCCAGTGCACTACATACTTGTACAAAGGAATGAACTGTCTCTAGAGAGATGCTCTAAAGAGATGCTACTCAGAGCTGACAGAATGCTCAACACTCAACCTAATAACATTACTCCTGAGTCTTTGTGTGGACTTTGCTTTTTCAGAGACATCTATATTTGTGACTATTTAGAATATTACTGAATTTACTGTAAGTTCTTTGGGTTCTACTTTAATGTAGAATGTTACGTGAAGTGTAAAACCTCAATATGGTATTGGACTTAGATTAACATTCTGTATCATTCCACATTGAATAAAAATAACAACTATCCACATCATGATAATCCTTAGGACCACGTGGGCTTACAGATGACAGCAAGAACACATGATGCTAGGACGTGAGTGAGAGGGGCCCACACAGGTGATCCATAGCTTCAATTCTAGAAATCTTAAACTGCTGCTCTGCTTCATGAAGAAATATTCCCAATGTCAAGTGTCCTTTAATAAAATTACAGCAAGATGAGTTTAATCTGTCACTTAAGTTTTCCTTTTACCTGTTTTCAGATCTTTTCTTTGCTCCCAAACATTATGAAGTGACAGGATATGCCCCAGTTAACAACTGAAACCATCTGTGAAAACAAAGACTTTGCCTGTTGCGATTTTAGTCTGTGATGGCACAAATCATCACTCAAGGCAGACATCAGAATGCCCACCCCCCTGAGAACACAGCAGGCTCTTGGGGGGCTGGCACCAGCACCTCTACAGATGGATATCCCATGTTCCTCAGTAACCAAGAGACAGGACAGACTGAGGTCTTGCCAGAAACACCTGGGCCAGATGGGCTGCATCTTTTTCCAGTGAGCAGGGGGTAAGTGGTCAGTTCCTTGTCACTAACTGGTAGAGAGTCACCTGTTAATCCTACATACTTCAGAGAAACTTTCTCTGTAGTTTACGTGCAAAGGTTTTCCTTCTACTACTGAGGGGTAAAATGTGTCTGCAGTAGTTTTTTCTTTTCTTTCTTTCTTTCTTTCTTTCTTTCTTTCTTTCTTTTTTTTTTTTTAAGATTCTTTCGTTTCTTTGAAGAACTGAATTCTTGCTAAGTTCTAAAAGCCCATAACCAGGTATCCTAAGTATAATGCCTCACGCAGAGAAAGCTGTGACTAATCTACATTTTCCGCCCACTTCAAATTTAAGGAAGGCTCAAAGATTAGGGTGCTGTCTGGGAGTCTATACACACAAAGTTGTATGAATACAAATTTACTTAGAGACAAATCATCAGATTTTCAGAGTCCACAAAACCAAGAAGGTTAAGATCACATATATAATGAGGCGATCGATAAGCCTGAGCTCCCTTCAAAGCCCTTCATATAAAAGGTTTGGAGAAGCAGAACCTGAGTGAAGACAGATGCTGAAGACCCCATCCTTGGATGACTGAGGAACAGACAGCAAATCTCCCTCCAACT
This sequence comes from Ursus maritimus, assembly GCF_017311325.1. Taxonomy (NCBI): domain Eukaryota; kingdom Metazoa; phylum Chordata; class Mammalia; order Carnivora; family Ursidae; genus Ursus; species Ursus maritimus. The sequence continues at coordinate 404,178 of NW_024425563.1, read as the reverse complement.
GAGTTCCTCGAAGATTATACTTGGTTGACATAATAAAAGTAACTGGTAACTGCTGGGCAGTATTATGTGCTGCTTTGTGTGTGGCCGGTGCTGTGGTGAGCTGTCAACACACATTCTCTGAGCTCATTCTTTTCTCTTTTTTGTGGATAAAAGACCTTGAATTTAATAAGGTAGACAACCAGCTTGCACAACCCAGGACACCGATCCACACCCTTTGTCCCCAGGCATTTGTGCAGATGTGCACGTGTGTCAACACAACTTCATAAATCGTATTTCTTCCTCCTTCTCATCCATCTGCCTTCAAAGTAGAAAAGGAATTATGTCAATGAGGCCAAGAAACTTTCCATCTCCCAAGTCACACATATGGATCCTGTGTTAATTTTCTCCCCCACAGTGCACCTGAACTATTTTGAACTATCCACCCAGTCGAGCAAACCAGAAATCTCAGAGTCACCATTACTACTGCCTCTCCTGCACTCCCTAACCCTGCCTGGTCAGCTCTTCCTTCTAAATCTCTATCTGAGCTAGTTCTTAACAACAAATCTACAAAGAGGAACCACTAACATCCCCAATTTACAGGATAACTACTAACTGACAGAATGGGGATGAAAAATCAGATTGGTCTGCCCCTGCTGTTGACCACTTCATTACTGAGGGATGAAAAAAGTGCTGTAGAGACAGTCAATCCACAGAGTCCATCGAGTTATCAGTCGGACAGATTCCCATCAAAGAGTAAAGCTCAAAACTCAAGTTATAGGCCTTAAATTGTATGAAGTACTAAGTCAGAAGTAGAGAATTTTGTGTTTAATAGTGATCTGTTTAGGGGCGCCTGGGTGGCGCAGTCATTAAGCGTCTGCCTTGGGCTCAGGGCGTGATCCCAGTGCTCTGGGATCGAGCTCCACATCAGGCTCCTCCACTAGGAGCCTGCTTCTTCCTCTCCCACTCCCCCTGCCTGTGTTCCCTCTCTTGCTGGCTGTCTCTCTCTGTCAAATAAATAAATAAAATCTTAAAAAAAAATAGTGATCTGTTTATCTAGACTCTAAAGGTCAAATATAGTACAAGTCCTGCAACAGAAGTCAGCAAGCACGACAGCAATTCACAATGAAGCACAACTACTAGACCCAGTATTTCACCCAAGACTAAGAAGAGAGCAATTTAAAGACTGGTTTTACTTAACATTTGCATGAAAGGGCTATGATATTTAAGTAGTGATGATAAAATTCCATATATATTCCCCCTGTGACCCAGCAATCCCATTTCTAAGCAATTGGTTAAATATGATAAAATGACTTCTGCAAAAAAGGTTACAAATGAAAACACGTGCCTTCTCTAACATTATTTGGATTCTCTAAGTTCACTGGTATTTTTCAAATTAGGTCGGCTGGTATGCTAGCAAATTCCTACTCATCCTGTCATACTTAAAGACAGAGTAACCCAAAAAGCTATTGCCTCTTTCCTGCAAAATACATACCAGTCCCACAAATCACCTACAGAATTTAAATTTATGTAATAAGGTTTCTCTACTCACCATCATGCACCAGAAGAGAAATACAGTTTGACTAGTGTGAATTCTGATTTTGTTACTGCATTTTTGTCACTATGCTATTCCTTAATCTACCGTACACATGTAGACTGTTCTTGTTGAAGGACACACTGAAGCAGCCATTTTTTGAGCAGTTACTTCTGGCTCTGTCCTCAGAGCTAGGGATATGACACACACTTAGACACACTCCTGTCCTTGGGAAGCTCACAGCTGGTGGAGTGGACTGGTGTGGAAAGGTGTGATCACTGGTCAGTGAGGGAAGACCTGGAGAGGATCTGATGCTGCCCTGTGAGCACAGCCAAACTGCCCTAAGAAATTTGGGAAGAATATAGTGTGTGAGATGGGTTTGGAAAAATTAGTTGGGGTATGCCATTCAAAGAAGAAACTATTCTAAGCAAAAATAACGGTATATGCAACTTACATGCTGGCTGGATTTGGAGATGGGAAGAATGGTAAATGCTGAAGCTGAAAAATCAGGTCAAGACCAGCCTGAAATGTTTCTTTCTTTTTTTTTTTTTTTAAATATTTTATTTATTTATTTGACAGAGAGAGACACAGCCAGCGAGAAAGGGAACACAAGCAGGGAGAGTGGGAGAGGAAGAAGCAGGCTCCCAGCGGAGGAGCCTGATGTGGGACTCGATCCCAGAACGCCGGGATCACACCCAGAGCCGAAGGCAGACGCTTAACGACTGAGCCACCCAGGCGCCCCAGCCTGAAATGTTTCTATACCATGCAAAGGAGTGCTGCTTTTATTCTACAGGCAATGGGTCAATGCTGGAGTGTTCAACAGAGAAATGATGAAGACTGGCATTCCACAAAACACTTGTGCAGTACCCCATTCTATTCTGAAACAATCAGAAAGAAGAAGGCAGAGAGAAACCACCTGCACAAATAAACTCTCAACACAAGTGAACCTGCTGGCACTGAAGGTCAAGCCGTCTCCTTGTAGCAGAATCCCAAGGCACTCAGTAATTCTGAGGTTTTTAATTTATAAGGGATTATTTCAAAGTGCCAAAGAAAAATATATCAAAATTGAAGAAAGAAATCTGTTACCAAATTTTAATTCTGTTTACTAAGTCAAAAAATCTGCTTCTCACTAATACATATTCATAAACATTTGCTTATGTTCCACCAAACAGAATTTAAAGTAGCAAAAACATCGAAGATAAAAACTGGGATATACAGAGAAGATAGAAAACACATTCCTAAATCACAGAAGAGTCCATGAACACATATCATTTGGTTTCAAAGCTTATCTTTGAACTTAAAAAAAAAAGCACAAAAACCACTTAAACCTCTTTTATAAGTCCAATTAAAAACAAGTTTTCGTATTTATTATTTATATTATCTCTACAAACTAGAAAGAACCATTGTATTATTACTTAAGTTTTGAATTATATTTAAAAGTCAACACTACATAAGAAATCTCTTTTTCATCTTATCTTTAAAAAGAACAAAGGCATATTTTGGATTCTAATATGATGTTGATACTACAAAGTTGTTTTGTATAAAAAAATATTAAACCAAATATACAAGGCAGAACATTAATTGTGTGCCAGGAACATACAGTATCTTGTTTAATCCTCACAACACTTTGAACAATGAGTGGTTCCAACCAACAGGTCATGAAACAGACTCATAAAGGAAGACTAATTTGTTCAAAGACACAGGGGAATAGGCTGGAGGGAGGAGACCCAGACTGGAGGGTTCTAACGCCACCCTCCCCCATTACACCTGCTGAAGTACAAGGGGTGCTGCAAGTTGGAGCACAGCCAAACTTTTCTAATCAAATCCATTTTCCCCATTTCTGAAAATTAAAAATATGGGCTAATGGTTAAAAATGAAGTTAAATAAAAGGACTGCATTTTTTCTTCAAACAGCACTCCCCTTGAAGACAATGTGAACACTCAGCACTTGTGTGGGCCATCACTGCTTAATCCAATGCTGGCAGAGGACTGGGCACCTGCAACTCCACAGAAGTACGCCAAGTGTGTGGAGTCCTTTCAAATTCCACTTTCGTTAGCAGGACTGAAACATGCAGTACAAATGCTGGGGACTCCTCCTTTTACTTAAAAAAAAAAAAAAAAAATCAAGGGGTGCCTGGGTGGCTCATTCGGCTCAGGTCATGATCCCAGGGTCCTGCTCAGTGGGGAGTCTGCTCCTCCTTCTCCCTCTGACTGCCCCTGCCCCCACCTGTGCGCTTGAGCACTCTCTCTCTAACAAATAAAAAATTAAAAAAAATAAAAGGAAAAAGACACGGTATCTTTTTCAAAAAAATCTAGAATAAGGTAATCATTGTCTGGAAAATATGAAGAAACATATCTATGGCACCGGAAGAATGACTGATGTAATATTTTTAAGTAAAATTAAAAAGATAAATGGGGGCGCCTGGGTGGCACAGCGGTTAAGCGTCTGCCTTCAGCTCAGGGCGTGATCCCGGCGTTATGGGATCGAGCCCCACATCAGGCTCTTCCTCTATGAACCTGCTTCTTCCTCTCCCACTCCCCCTGCTTGTGTTCCCTCTCTCGCTGGCTGTCTCTCTCTGTCGAATAAATAAATAAATAAATAAATAAATAAATAAATCTTTAAAAAATTCATAAAAAGATAAATGAATAAAATGATTATTTTGGAAACGAAATGTCATTAAACTTCAAACAGGAAACTGGCCGATTAAGTTCATCAAGTTCACTTAATCATATTCTTCTTCATCCCAAGAGATTTGAGCTTTGCTCAATTCTGCATCATCCTTTAGGCACTATCTCAAAAACAAACAAACAAATAAAAACCAACAGCAAAAATGCACCCAACACCAAAAAACTCACCAAATTCGTACTTGGAGCAATAACTCGTTCCAGTGAAAGAATTCTTTCACTACTTTGGGGGAAAGGAAAAAGGAATTCAATCCCTCTGGTACTGCTGTTCTGAGCATGCCTTTGGAACCGGGGTGGTGGGGTGGTGGGGGTGTTTCCCACCAGCACAAACCCAAGCAGCCACCCAGCACGAGTGAGCGTCGCCCACACTCGGCTATCCCAAAACACCAACCTTCCTACACCATGCAATGAGTTCTACCTAAGTCTGTAAATTGAAAAGACCTAAGCAGGAGTTTTATTTCCTTATCTAAAATTAACACTTACCTCTAAAAATTAGCACAAATGAGGCAAGAATAGGAAAACAGAACCATAGGTTCTAAGAAAACATGAGATGCCTACACTTCATTCACTATATCACAAGAGAAACTGTTTTCAGGAAACCTTTAAGAAATCAACACATACCTCTGCCCAGAAGTACACAGCAGGTTTACTTAAACAGATCTAACCTGCATTCAAACAGTTCACAAACTGGGGAGATACTAACTAAAAATTTTCAAATGTTTAATATTGTTTTGTCTGCATACTGATTAATTCTAAAACCAATGCAAATGGAAAAAGACTTGCAGCAAGTTAAAATTGCCCAGAAAAATTTTGGTTAATTCACAAATCAACCAAAGGGAATCCAAGGTTCCAGCGTATAGAAGGACTTGGGAGAACCCAGGATTTGGAACTGCTATCGAAGAAGGTGGAAGTATGGGACACCAATGCAAGAGTGTCAGAAATTGTTCTCACTCTCTTGACCTTGGATCAAGTGGACATCTACAATTCTCCACGTCAGTGCTTTCCAACCTGACAGACACAAACAACAACATATGTATGGCCTGCTGAGATAACGTGAAGGGATCTGGAGGAAAAAAAAAAATCACAATTTCTTCGAATAATTATGATGAGAAAAAAAAGCATTAGGGAAGGTATTAAGTACTGACATCGGACAAACTTCCAAATGAAAGGATTTCAAAGAATTTAAACTGTAAGTCAACAGTATCTTGCAGTGTACATGTTATCTCTTGGTAAACATATCAGCGAGGAGCTCTGAGCATTCTGACAGATTGGCTGCTGAACATATCAGCGAGAAAATAACTCAGATGAAAACTGGTGCCAGGGGTGCCTGGGTGGCTCAGTCATTAAGCGTCTGCCTTCGGCTCAGGGCATGATCTTGGTGTTCTAGGATCAAGCTCCGCATCAGGCTCCCTGTTCCGCTGGGAGCCTGTTTCTTCCTCTCCCACTCCCCCTGCTTGTGTTCCCTCTCTCGCTGGCTGTCTCTCTCTCTGTCAAATAAATAAATAAAATCTTTTAAAAAAAAAAAAAAAAAAAAAAAAAGAAAACTGGTACCAGCATAAATTTGTGCCTCCCAATTTTTTTATATTTAAGCTTCTTTACCTACTTCCCAGAAGGGTTATTTTAAACTACCTCTATCTTTCCTCACAATGATCAATTCCAATTTGCCCTACTCCCACCTTCCCCAGAGGCTCAGTATGCATGCAAACTGGAAAAACCAGAGTCAAGAAATCTTAAGACAATAATTTTTTCTAAGATACTGGGATGCTTTCTCCTAAAAGCTACTTCTACAAAGAAAGTATTCAAGGTTAAAAACATGAGAGAGGAATGTTTATCTTAGAACCTGTCAATCTTGTAATAAAATGTTAACAGTATGGTCAAATTAGTCATTTGGATGGTAAAAAGAAATTGCACGAAATAATTGGGTTTACCTGTTTTTAGTCTACATAAAAAGTAAGCAATCAACTAATTCACACAGTAAATAAAGCAATTAACCTTTTTCAAAATCCACACAGTTATACCCTTCTCAGGAGTTTGTGTTTGCTTCCTGTGGACTTCGACTACTGCGGAACAGTGTGATTTGATACACCAAAAAGAGCGCTACAGTACAAAGACATTAAAATACAACGACGATGCTGGAAAATCCACCTGTTTAAAGGCCTTCTACTGGGAAACATTTTCAAAACTCTCTTCTAGATGCTTTTTACATTAACAAGAAATTTCACCGGGGACTCTGAGAAGCACTAATATTCCTGCAGTGTTTACCTTAGACCAAAGGGGGTGATCACAATCACTTCTTTATATGCTCACCACAGACCTAACAGGGCAAATTTGTTGCTTTCTTCTGTGGTCTCAAACTCTTAATAGTTAGAAATAAGAATTGGCTGCTGACCAAAGAAGGCTGGCTAAAACCCCAACAGAAAGCCACAGGCGTGGACCAAACCTCAGCTCCATGGTCTCGAGACTCTTCCCGCTCAAGCAACGGCAGGGAGGGGAAGTACCTACATACACTGCTTACAAATGTTTGTTTAAAGCGTGTTTATCTTCAATAATTCATTACTCTTGTTATATGAATGACCACTACCTACTTTTGTAGATCAGGAAACAGTAAAATAAAAACTAAAAAGCTAGGTTTATCCCAGCACATCTTCTATAACTAACCAAGCTGTCTGAATCATCTGAAAGCCAATTCTTATTTCTAATTCACTAAAAGAATATACACTTTAAAGGAATTTTACTATGAGGCCTTCTGTAATTTCATGTAGTATATCTGCCATGTTAGATGTACTATTTGTTCATCCATTTATTTTGGAAGGGGAAGGGAGGCTTAAGTTTCAGTGCATGCATGGAATGACAGGAGAATTTAAGCCAGGGCTAATATTCAATGGCACAGTCAAGACAGGGATACTTCATAACTTCTATCCAGGAGAACAATTAGATATCCCTTCATCAAAGATACTAATGTCAAGAGATTTATTTAATGCCTTACATATAGATGCAGATCCATGGATATTTTTCAAAGACTTTAAGCATATTTTAACAAAATTCTAGTCATTTAGACATTCCTTCTGCAACTGCTAAAGAAAAGTCATACAAATTTTGTGACAAATCTTGATTTAGAGTTGAGGTTCTGGCATAAATTACATCAATCTTACAAATTAAAATGAGTCCAAGAATAGCAAACATGTCTTCTCATCTCTCTCACTCAAACACTTAAGACATTCTGGTTGTTTTTGGTCTTAAATTCAAATCAAATGCTACTATTCATATTTATATGCTTATGTTTTGACTGAAAATGGACCAGAAGAGAGATACGTAATTGTAGCGCTGAATTAATTGCACGTGTTCTGTAGACCACGTGGCATCGGTCCAGCTTTGTTCTACTCTTGAAGAAAAAGCAGCAGCAACAACCATAGGAGACCGTGAAGTCAGGGTGAAACCCCTGCAGCACAGAACCCACAGCAATACCAAACATCTGCACCGACTCAGAAGTCACTTCATGTTTGAAATTTTACTATGAATTTTTCATTTTCAAGAAACAGGTTTACACATTTCTAAGAACTTAATTTTATTCTCCCTCACAAACAGTATGTATTTGAAGCGTTTTGAATGATGGCAAAGATATTTACAAACCCACAATCTACCTGTTTACTCTTTTTATTCCTTTATTGGTATGCAATGAAGAACAATAGATAATCAGGCACCGGAAAACTTTAGGGCTTTTTCTTAAATATAATATTTTTACTGGATGTTTGAGACCAAGATTCTGATACATCCCCCTATTTTGCCTGTTTGTCATCAACTGTGATCATGCAATAAAAAATACTTAAAACCAAAAACCAAAAAACCCAGACCCTCAGTTTTGTTGTTACAGTGATATCCCAGGGAGAAACACCATGGCTCACTCTACTATTCTTTCTTTTCCATACAAGAGACTTAATGACGGGGAATCTCAGGGGGAAAAAGTCACAAAAACTTTTGTACATCTCTTAATCAAATCCTGGGCCCTCCACAATTCTCCCTAGAAAACCCACTAGCTTATTCACTATAAGTGCATCACTTCACACAGAAACGATAATTAGATCACTAATTTATTCATTATATGTGTGTAACTAAATATAGAAATAATAACTGGATCCCAAGATCACCTTCAAGAATTTCTATTCTTTTCTTTTGAAATAATTACAGACATTGCATAAAGCACCGAATGGCCCTATGTGCACTTCACCCAGTTTCCCCAATGGGTGTATCTTACACAACTACAGTGCACCCTCAAAACCAGGAGGTGGACATGGTATCTACCACTTATCCATCAATCACCCATCACCCTCTCTCATTTTCTATCACTGACCTACCTCTATATTACGCAGATAGTCAAAGTCACAAAAACCACATAGTCTGACTCTATTTACATGGGCTGTCCAGAACAGGTAAGTCTATAGAGACAGAAAATGGATCAGTGGTTGCCTAGGGCTAGCCGGAGAAATGTGGAGGGAACAGGGAGTAAGTGTTAGTGGGTATGGAGTTTTTTTTTTTTGTTTTGTTTTGTTTTAAGATTTCATTTATTTATTTGAGAGGGAGAGAGGGAAACAAGTGGGGGGACAGAGGCACAGGGAAAAGCAGACTCCCCACTGAGCAGGGAGCCTGGTGCGGGGCTCAATCCTATTCCAGGATCCTGAGATTAGGACCTGAGCTGAAGGCAGATGCTCAACTGACTGAGCCACCTGGGTGCCCCATGGTCTGGAGTTTACCAGAGGACAAAATCATTCAATTAGATATTGTTGATGGTTCCACAATGCTGTGCTTTACTGAAAAACTATGAATTATATATTTTAAGTGACTGAATTGTATGGTATGTGGATTATATCTCAAACATAGCAGTTAAAAAATAAAAGGGAAACAAAAATACCATTCCCTGAAATACACACTGTGTTACCACACTTCATTTATTTTATTCTGATATTTCCCAAAATAATATCAAAACCAAATGAGTAACTCCAGAGGCTTAGAGATAAATTAGTAGCCTGAGTGAGAGCTCCCTGTTAGTGGATTAGCCAGCAAACAAAGACACATTAGTGATCTATTTGCCCTTAAAGGGCACCTGGCCTAATCGTTAGTGAAGAAGGAACACAGAGTCATGCCATTAACGGCCCTAAATTATTTTTGAAGCTAGTTAAAAACCTGTATATATGCCAGAACTAAAATACTTGGGGAGGCCATAAAGATACATGAAAAACGGTTTTACTACATCATATGCTGTGTATTTAACAACCAATGCTTACACTTCCCCAGCACAACCTACTCTTCCACTTCCTCACCCCCCACTCCTTCACCCCTTCAGTCCCTCATTCCCTCACCGCCTTACGCCTTTACCCTTTCACTCCCATCGCTTGCTCCTGGCTCATTTTTGTTAGTAAGAGCCTGCACGGGCCTGACAGACCAATGGCTGCACTTCATCACTTTGCAGGTGAAGGATCTGAGCCCCATTAGGTTGATGCTGGCCAGCAGCCACGGAGCTGGGGTCAAAGAAGGACTGGCCTCTGACCCTGACTCCACATCCAGAGCATACACCAGGCAAGCTTGCCTGAGGCAGTGCTGGCCAAACTGTTCTGTGGGGCAGTCAGATTTTCCACCCCTCCTTACACACAAATGGGACCCTTGTGAAAGTTTTAAAATCCATTTTTCTCCTCTTAATCATTCACATTCCCAGTGTCTTCAGCCTGTCCTTCTCCTGAAGTTATAAAATATAAAATAAATGAAACAGTGCTCGGGACTCATAAAAACATAAATTCACTAAAATGGTCATGTTTAAGAGGTACTTCCCAAGTTTACCAAACTTGTCAGGTACCATTTGACAGGAAAATAAGTGAAGCCCAAACTGGAATTTTTCTGTATCTGTTTACTTCAAGCTCTACGGCTTAAAATTTACAAGTCACCTCACACCTAGTGCTAACAGTAATAGTAACAGTATTTTCATTAAAAAAAAAAAAAAATACCATGTCAGGGTGCCTGGATGGCTCAGTCGGTAGAGCGTATGACTCTTGATCTCAGGGTCATGAGTTCAAGCCCCACATTGGGCATGGAGCTTACTTAAAAAAATAGAAGAAAAGTACCATGTAGTATCCAAAATATATAAAGAACCTGTAAAACTCAACACCCAAAACACAAATAATCCAGTTAAAAAATGGGTGGAAGGGGCGCCTGGGTGGCACAGCGGTTAAGCGTCTGCCTTTGGCTCAGGGCGTGATCCCCGCATTATGGGATCGAGCCCCACATCAGGCTCCTCCGCTATGAGCCTGCTTCTTCCTCTCCCACTCCCCCTGCTTGTGTTCCCTCTCTCGCTGGCTGTCTCTATCTCTGTTGAATAAATAAATAAAATCTTAAAAAAAAAAATGGGCGGAAGACACAAATAGATATTTTTCCAAAGAAGACATTCAAATGGCCAACAGACACATGAAAAGATGCTCAACATCACTCAACATCAGGGAAACACAAATCAGAACTACAATAAGCTATCACCTCACATTGGTCAGAATGACTAAAATAAACAACACAGGAGACAACAGGTGTTGGCCAGGATGTGGAGAAAGGGGAACTCTCTGTCAGTCAGAGAAAGACAAACACTGTATGATTTCACTCATGTGGAATTTAAGAAACAAAACAAATGAACATGGTGGGGGGCTGGGGTGGGGGTGAAGAGAGGCAAACCAAGAAACAGATTCTTAATTATAGAAAACAAACTGAATTACGAGAGGGGAGGTGGGTGAGGGCACAGGTTAAATAGGTGATAGGGATTAAAGAGGGCACTGGTTGTGATGAGCACCGGGTGGTGTATGGATGTGCTGAATCACTAAATTGTACACCTGATACTACTATTACCTTGTATGTTAACTAACTGGAATTTAAACAGAATCTTGGGCGGGGGGAAAGTATCATTAAACTCAAATAAATGTAAAATACCCAGGGAAACATTTTGAAATAAAATTATACAAATAAAACTTGACATCTAATCACTTTCTCCTGAATCTATCTTCCCATCCCCTTGCCAAATCGAACAGTCAACAAAAGAAAATACTTTTTCTTCTACCTTTCACAGGGCAATATACTAGGAGTATATTTTTCCCTAAAAATAACATTGGCTTCAAGCTATGAGGATAGGAGAACCTCACAGCAGACCAATTCTGCTGCTGAGAATTACAGAAGCCAGATGAAACACGCTCATTCACACGTGCTCACACTCTCACACGTGCATATACACATTTGAAGACACTGGAAATCTGCCAAGGCATGAAGGGCCAGAGGGGCTAAAATATAGGGGAGAAGGCACTAGAGTGGTAAGCTGACATTCTGAGGCTGTTTTCCCCCAAGGGTGTGGTATAAAAGGTTGAGAAAGCAGGGGCGCCTGGGTGGCACAGCGGTTAAGCGTCTGCCTTCGGCTCAGGGCGTGATCCCGGCGTTCTGGGATCGAGCCCCACATCAGGCTCTTCTGCTATGAGCCTGCTTCTTCCTCTCCCACTCCCCCTGCTTGTGTTCCCTCTCTCACTGGCTGTCTCTATCTCTGTTGAATGAATAAATAAAATAAAATCTTTAAAAAAAAAAAAAAAGGTTGAGAAAGCAGCTAAGAAGCAGAGAAGCCATAGAATTAATGGAAATCTCACAAAACCAGAGAGACAAGAATTGGGAGATGGGGTCGGCTGAGTAACAGACTCTAGGGTCCAAGATCCTTGGGGGAGGGAAGTGGACTTACTCTTAGTTTTACCCTTGAGGTATCGGCCAAATTCTTAAGTTACTCATGACAAGGAACTAGCCTCTAACAAGAAAAATAGAACTTTTGGCAGGCCCCTTGTATTGAGAAAGGATAACCTGGACCCTGAGATTGACTGAAGAGGTATTTAGTCAACACTGCATGTTTTCAGTTACATTTGGAGGGCCATGCCTGAAAGTGGGTGAGACCAGACTAGATAGAGCTTTTCCCTGCAACTTGCTCTAGGTCTAACTCAGAACCTTACTAGATTAAGGTGATCTGGTCTCATTCTGCCGTAGAGGACAGGGTGAACGCTCTCTGGAGGAGGGGAACATCATTCAGAGCAGTGATATGCTGGTACACATTTACAACCAGTTCTGAGATTGCCAGCTCTGGGATACAAATATTCCCACAGTCCATTTAAAGCTATCACCCCCCCCCAAAAAAACAACTCACTAAATGCAGAGTTGGGAAGAAATGCACATAATCACATGAAGGTGATATTAGTTATTATGTAACTGTAAATAAACCCACAATGAGATACCACTTCACATCCACCAGGATGGCTGTAATCAAAAAGACAAAAAATAACAAGTGTTCAGGGCACCTGGCTGGCTCAGTCAGTAGAGCAAGCGATTCTCGATCTGGGGGTCTTGAGGTTGAGCCCTACGTTGGGCAGAGAGATTACTTAAAAAAAAAAAACAAAAAAACCTTTGTTAGTGCCCACTGGTGATGGTTAAAAGTTGAATAAAGATTAAAAAAATAACAAGTGTTGGCAGGCACGTAGAGGATTTGGAACTTTTTCCGCATTGTTGGTGAGAATGTAAAATAGTCCCACTATTGTGGAGAACAGTTTGGCAGTTCCTCAAAAAGTCAACCCCAGCAATTCCACTTCTAGGTATATAACCCCCTCCAACTAAAAACAAGTATTCAAACAAAAATTTGTACACAAATGTTCAAAGCACTATTCACAATAGCCAAAACAAACAACCAAAATGTTCATCAATGAATGGAATGATAAACAAGTGAACAGATAAACAGATTGTGGTATATCCACATAACAGAGTATTGTTCACCATAAAAAGAAATGATGTATACGGCAGGGTAAAATCTTGAAAATATTATGCAAAGTGAAATAAGCCAGACACAAAAGGTCACATATTGTGATTCCATTTATATGAAATATTCAGGAAAATCACAGAGACAGAAAGCAGATTAGTGGCTGCATGGGCAGGGTGAGGGTGAAGTGGGGAGGGACTGCTAACAGGCACAGGGTTTCTTCTGGGGTGATGAGGTTGTTTTGAAACCAGACAGAGGTGATAGTTGCACAACACTGTGAAGGAACTAAATGACACTGAATTGCACATTTTTTAAAAGTTAATTTTGTTATTTGAATTTTACTGCAATAAAAATAAAAGAAAGATATGAACTATCAAGCCAGGAAAAATGAAGAACCTTAGATGCATACTGCTACAGTTAAAGAAGCCAATCTGAGACAAGGCCACCTACTACGTAATTCCAAGTATCTGTCATTTGGAAGAAGGCAAAACTGTGGACAGTAAAAACATCAGTAACCACCCAGGGGGTTGGGAGAGGGAGATAATGGGGGGATTTTTAGGGCATTGATACTATTCTATAAAATAAGGAGACTCTTGGGGCGCCTGGGTGACTCAGTAGGTTGAGCATCCAATTCTTGGTTTCAGCTGCGGCTGTGATCTCAGGGTCCTGGGACTGAGCCTGGCATGTGGCTCCGCACTCAGTGGGGAGTCTGCTTGTCCCTCCCCCCTCCCCCCACGCACACACGTGCTCTCTCAAAATAAATAAAGAAATCTTAAAAAAAAAAAAAATAGGGAGAGACTCCTAATATAAACTGTGGACTTTAGCTAAATGAATCAACACTGTTTCAGTAATTGTAACAAATGCGCCACACTAATGCAATATGTTAATAATATAAGAAAGTGTAAATGGGTTGGAATATAGGAATTCTGCATTATTTGCTTATTTTTTTCTGTAAACAAACACAAACAGAAAATTCATTGCTGGCTGACTTGCACCAAAAGAAATATCAAAGTTAGTTCTTCAGGCAGGAGGAAAATGACCTCATACAAAAACCTGGAAATGTAAGGAGGAACAAAGACCAAGAAAGAACATCTACTACTTGTCCCAAATACTCACATAGATCAAAAACATATGAAATACATGCCACTGTCCAGTTGTTACCCCTAACATAACAAGAATGTTAATGCAATATAAACTGAAGATCTATTTTGCTACTGAGATGGGCCATGAATTTGTGTTAGTGTGCCCTATTGGCAGCAATGCCTCCTCCACCCTGCAGGTACTGTGGCCGGGCCCAGCTCTCTCCGCACTGAGGAGCAGTGGAAAGGGCGTGGCAGGCAAGGACACCTGACCTCAACCCAGCATCGCCTCTGGTACTTGTGTGACTGTGGGTAACTACTGAACCCCTAGGGCCTTAGCTTCTTCCTCTGGAAAGTGGAAATTATCAAAATGACTAGATAAGACGATGTCTAATCCCGAGTTCTTTTTTCACTACCATCAAGAGAAGGTGGAGAGCAGAGAAACAATGGCTCAACAGGTAGCAGATTTCCCAGTTGAAATTCTACCTGTCACTTCCGATTCTGGGACCAAAGGCAAGTCACAGAACCTCTTAAGAGTTAGCATGGTGTCAGGTTCCTCATCTGTAGGAAGAAGGTAACACGTCTGTTGGGGTCAAATGAGTTCTACGTACAGAGTAAGTAAGCACAGAGTAAGCACTAAATATATTAACCATTTTCTTATTTTCCCATCCCCTGATTTCCTCCACAAACATAAAGGGTCTGCCCTCGGCCACCCACGCTTGTTATGCTATCTACATACCCTTCCTCCATCTCCCACTTCAAGCATGATTTCAGCTACCCATCGCCTGTGAACTGAACACATACTGATGTGTGTCACTGGCTGCTGTTTGGATAATACCTCTTGGAACTCCCCTAGGCTTCCTAAGCTTCCATCCTTACTCCTAGGCCTCCAAACTGCTGCTCCTATGTCTTCTACTTGGTATATGGCACTATCATTTCCTTACCCAGGAGCCCAGGCAAGTAACCTGGAGTCATCTTTCACTTTTCCCTCCCCCTCCCCCTCCCCCTCCCCCTCCCCCTTCCTTCCTTCCTTCCTTCCTTCCTTCCTTCCTTCCTTCCTTCCTTCCTTCCTTCCTTCCTTCCTGGGTTCCCAGTGTGATTCCGCGAGATCAAGGCACTCCTTCCTTATGCTCAGAGTGGCCACAGTCTTTGTCCCCTCGGCCTGTCTGGATATCACTCCAAAATTTATCTTGTTACACATGACCTTTTTATTTTTATTTATTTATTTTTTACTATTTTTAATTATTTTTAAGTTTAATTCCAACTGATTAACATGCAGTATTATATTAGTTTCAGGAGTACAATATAGCAATTCAACACTTTCATATATCACCCAGTACGTGTTCTTTTTAAACTTGGGACACACCACTCTTTTAAATATTTTGATGCTTCCCTAATGTCTATCAGATCAAGCCCAAACTCCTACACTTACACAGCGCAAGGCCCTGCTTCATGTGCTTATCCCCTCACCTACAGTGCAAAAATGCAAAAACATTGCCACCTGTAGGCCGCCCTTCCTCCAAAAGCTCAGCTCCTATTTCTCCCGTTTGTTTCTGCTTATTCCATCTCTTCAACACCACACATAATTCTCAGGCACTAGGGCGACAGAGGGAAAGAGGAACAGCCACAGTGTTGAATCCAAGACGAGATCAATTTTAAAACACACCATTACTCTCTGTGCCACTAAGAAGGAAAGAGCATGCTAACTCAACAATGACACATGGTTGTGAGATGAATCGGAGACCACAGATATGAAGTGGGGGTGGGGGGTGGGAGTGTCTTTCAGAACTGATGAAATATGGCTGAGCCATAATTACTGTCGTTTAGCCATCCTGGCTCCCAAGTATCCCACGACATAGGACAGCTCATAATGGCTCCCCAAAAGATATTTATGTCCTAATCCCTAGAACCTATGAATGTTGCCTTATATAGCAAAAAAGGACTTTCAGAAGTGACAAATTAGGGATCCTGAGTTGGGGAGATTATCCTGGATAATCCAGGTGGGCCATACTGCAATCACAGCATCCCTTTGAGAGGGAGCCTACGGAGATTTGAAACAGAAAACAGAAAGGAACGTGATGATGGAAACAGCTACTCGCTTTGAAGATGGAAAGGGGGCCAGGAGCTCAGGGATGCAGCTCTAAAAGCTGGGAAGGGCCTCTGGAGGGAGCAAAGACCTGCTGACCCCTTGGTTTCAGCCCAAAGAAACTGATTTTAGACTTTTGGCCTCCAGACTTGTGAAAAATAAACCTGGGTTGTTTTAAACCACCAAGTTTGCAGTATTTTGTTATAGTGGTCCCAGGGCAGGCAGCAAGCAAAGATCCGCTGTAACTTTTTCCCACTTGCTCCATTCACTACGAAATTACAATCTACAGGTAATTCCTTTTAAACTACTTCATAAGCATAGTAACGTTCACTCCTTTATTTCTACCAATGTAAAACCACAGGCTGACTCAAGCTATTACATAAAATCAACACTACGTATTAGGTACTGGGTAGATTTCAAGATCTTTATGCATGTGAAAAAGTAACTAGAAATTATATTGTCATTTATGGTTTGAATTACATTTGGGCTTTTGCTTTTAGAAACCCAGGACTCAGACATTAACTCAGAAAGTATTAACAGATTTTATGTATTCACTTGCCAGGCATTAAATATTTATAGCACGAGTGAAATAAATTAACAAACCCATTTGACAGTTCACCTCAAAAATGTAAAATAATGGCAACATGGGCATTACATAACAATTTACAAACTGAGTGTAGGAAGTCCTAATAAAACAAGCAATTGTTAGGTTTACCTGGTAAACTGTATGTAAATGCATTCTGCTAGACGTTATACTGGATATTAAAAGTCCTTGCTTCAAACCCCTAATTCTACACACAAGTATAAGACAAAGCAGATTTAACTAAATGCTTTGACGAATACGTAAGCAAAGTTTAGTAAGAAAATCGAAAATAAGAGTATTGCTCAGGTCACTAATTGTAGCAATCTGATGCTGGTATCTCAGAATGTAAGCACCTTAAGGGAAAACCAGCCATATAACACGTATCCAGTGCAGTATTTACAGCATGAACCAAGTCGGACAATGTTCTCTTCCCACATCACTGGATTTATCTTGTACAGTTCTACCTTATTTTGCGGAAATCTAAAACATACCACCCCTCAGATGCAAAGAGAAGGAAACGACTCCACAGATAACACAGGTTAAGTTAAACTGTTACAACTGACTCAGAAATAGAAGTGCATTTTCGAACCCCCATTTTAGTCATTAACCAACACTTATTTATTCACAAGAGGAAGGGAAGGAGTGTTAGAATGAAAAAATTTTACAACATGATACTGTCAGAATGTAACTAACTATGGTTATCTACTGCATCAGGCCAGCTGCTTCAAGCAGAACAGGGGAAATTAACCATGTCCTCAGGGTAGCATTTAAGGAAGCAGCAACAGGACGAGAGTTAATAAGGTAGGTTCCTTGGCTATCATTTTAGGGATATACAGAGAAGAGAGAGAAATTATAAGTAGTACTTTCGATTGTGAACAAAAACAAAGCATTAAGGCAGATAAACCCTTAGCAACAAAACAAACCAACCACACTGAAACAGAAACAAAGAGAAACTCCAGGTCTCATCTGCCCTCTTAGTTGAAGTGGGGGAGGAGAGGTAAGGGGGGGTGGGTAAGAGAAATGACGCAGGCAGTAGGAAACTGGCAGCAACACCAGGGCAACTGAAAGGGAGCATGAGCCACTCAGATCACTAACTCAAGGGCACCACTGGCTGCCACTGCCCTCCCAGGCCCAGCATGTCCCTTGGCCTTTCCTCATACCAGCCTCATAACCACACCATGTTTATTTCATGGCTCATTTCAATGCTTACCTAATGATGAGGAAACTGAGGGTCTAAAGGGTGTGACTGACCTGCCCAAATGCACAGAGTTAGGAAGGGATGGGACCCGAACAGGAACTCACAGCTACCAGGTCTACAGCCTGCTTCTTGAGCGTGCGCCTCAGCAGCAACACCTGGTTACCGGGAGGGCAGCCCACTCATCTGCTCGTGGCACACACCACTCAGTGACCAAGGGCTGACAGATGACAGTAACTGGTCACATGGCTAGGAACACAAAGTCAGTGACGATCCAGTGAGTCTTCTTAGCAATCTCCAAGTAGCCCTTACAACACTGCACTACATGAAGCCGCAACTTCAGTTTAAAACATTCCTCCTGTTACCAAACTTTAATATCCCAACACAGAAGGAGGAAAGCTACTTAAAAGTCGTGACTCCTTATGGGGGGAATGGTCTCCTTCTCAACGTCATTTATGTAAGAGGAGATCTGGATGGATCAACTGTGCATTTGAACATCAACACCATACAAAAAGAAATATTGCCCTCCAGAGTGAGACTTTTGTCTATAAAATTATCATGCTACTCTCATGAGTTCAAAAATAGTTCATGTATCCTGGAACAGATCTGATATATAGCTCGAACAAATAATCTTTCATAACTTGAAAAGAGCAGAATAGTAAATATATCTCAAACTCTAGCTTTAATCTTTCTCACCATATAATATCTAACAACCTTGTTTTTGAAATCTATTAGACATCATTTAAAGTGTCCCCATAAAATAGGTAATATTGCAATAACCAAAGTCATATTTCTGAATAATGACATATGTCCACAATTTAATGCTTAATGAAAGAGGATACAACACACACACACACACACACACACACACACACACACACACATCCATATGTATTAAAGATTCGGAAAATCGTCAAAAAGTTAATAATGGTTATCGCTAGTTAGCAGGATGCAGGTGACTTTTTCCTCATTACTCTTCTCCAAAGCTTGGAATGTTCTACAGTGAGGATGCTTTCTTGTCATACTAGAAAGATTATGTGTTTTTGGGAAATAAAGAAAAACACAACTGTGTGTTCATTAAAAATAGGTAAGAGGAACTTCACTAGGTGAGTGAACAAAAGAACTTCAAATTCAACTTCAATGACAATTTTGCAAATAATAAAAAGGAAAGCATAGTGTGACCTGTTAGGTTAGTATTTCCATGTGTGCTGATGGTATGGCTGTCACCAATTCCCGCACGTAGTCATCAGGAAAGCACTGCTCCTGACACATGGGTGCACTCAAGGTATGCTGTTATTTTGCACTGATACTTTCGTCTGCACACCCTGCTGTAATCCGACAGGGGCTGAACTGTGGGTCACAGAGATGTTCACCAGGAGTAATCATAAAACTGCCTTTCACAAAGCAGGCAAAGACAGCAGAGCATAAAACTGGACTTCTATGGATAGCTAGATCAACAAACCCCAGAATAGTTTTAATCCTCATCAATAAAATCTTTGCTTTAAAATAGATTGATTTTAAAGACTTTAGATGTTACCTTAGTAAATGTACAAAATACTCTAAATGGCATAATTTTTAAGAAAATGAACATACCACTTCACCAACAGAAAGGCCTAAGAAAGGTCTACCTTTCCTTTTTCCATACGTAGTTAAATGTCAAGAAAACAAATTCTAAACCACATTTTCCTGAACAAATGATTTTTAGTATGGTTTATCACAAACAGAACAATAACAATTCCATTCAAGGTTGTTGTAATTTTCCACCAACTACTATTATGGGTGGTTTGCAATTACGAATGATGTTTTTAATACATTTCTTTCCTGGATTAAAAAAAAATGAGTATTACTTTTATTAAAAAAAAACTGCAAATGACTAAAACTAGGATTTACACATAGATCTGTGTGCCAGATTTACCAGCTGGTAAATTACTGAATTTTTAAGGCCTTATCTTATACATGTTCATCTCTAGCACTTAGCAGGAGACCTCAAACAGCAAATGCTAATAAATGTGGGTTGAGTAAACAGATGAATCCATAAAGGCTAATTTCTAATGCCTACATGTAAGTTGAGCTACTCCCTTAAAATGTGATCTACTCTAGGAAAAATTCAAAAAAATAAATGGATCCTTAAAAAAAAAAATAGGACTTTTGTAACAGTTAAGAAAAATAAATGAAGTTAGTGACACACAGAAAGATCATAAGAAAACTCTCAAATAAAACATGTTTAATGGAAAAATGACTCCACACAAAAGAAACCACTGATACTGTTTATGTAAGAACTGTGCCCCACCCAACTCCAAAAGAACACAAGGTGACTCAGTATTTAAGCACAGTAAGACTATTAAGAGTGAAAGAGAATGGCCTATTTGAGGGAAGATGGGCAGGTACTTCCAGCTACCTCCATGGTACAAAGCATAACAATCCAGCAATAATTTTGGCTTGTTTTTTGGCAGATGAGGGAAGAAGACAAGAACTCTACTCCACTGCACAGGTGCTTCCACTTTCTGATTTCAGACGCTGAATTCTGAATACATCACTATCTCCCCTTCCTCCCATGCCAAAACACTCTGAGTCTTAAGAGTAGTATTTATATTTATGCTCAGTATAAAGATCCCTGTGGACTGGGAGAGACGCCCTGAGAACTCTGGCCCCAGCTGGATGGAGTACATCTACTCCTCACCCCTGAGCCTCAATTCATCACCTTCCATATAGCTCCTTCCTGATGGGACACTCCAGGTGGGCTCTGATGGCCCCACCACAGGATATACCTGATTTCCTGCTCCTGCATGTTTATCCTACTGTCCCCATAGGGTATAATGCCATGTCCTTTCACTCTTAAATGTTCATAAATGTGTCTATACGCATTCCCTCACCACTAACCACCTCCCATCCTGTTTTGACCACCATGGCAATGGGGCCATCACATCCTGCCTTGTATCTACCTGAAAGACAGCACACACATGAAGGCAGGATGACCTCTTCTACTTCTGCATATAGTAGGTCCTCAGATCTTTAAATGGAGAAAGAAAATTCATCTGAGGCAGCATTGTGTCATTGAAACCAAAACAGATAATAACTTAAAAAATATAATAGAATGCAAAAGACCATAACAATCTGAAACTGATATACTATGTTAATTAACTGAATTTAAATAAAGATTAAAAAACATAAAAAAGACAACAATACATTCAAAAATTATGCTGATAAAATGAATCTAATATAAAACAAACCAATCTATACCCTAAACTTCTTAAACATACATAATTATGTGTCAATACCTTGAATCAAAGGGAAGAGTTTCTAATAACTCACAGAAACACACACATTTAAGCTATTTGTATCTCTGAAGCATGATTTCTATCTCATTTAATAGAATTTGTTTTTCTAGCCGTTATGGTATCAATGTTTACAGTAATGGGGTTAAGGTAAAAAATATTTATCTTGCTGATTTTCATTCATAAGCACACACTTTTCATTAAATATTCTCTAAAACATAAATGCCTTAAAAGTTAAGTTGGAACAATAATTTTTTAAAAGTTGTAGCAGTTTTACACTATATTGTACACTTGATACTAATTTAACGCTGTATGTTAACTATACTGGAATTAAAATAAAAAGCTTAATAAAATTTTTTAAAAAGTAAGCTGTAGCTGGAATTCCATAAGCAAGGACATATGTATGGTTTTCTATGTATTGTAACTAATTCCCTTTTTCATTTATTTTTAAAAGAAATTCAATGTCTATAATACTTTTAAACAGCAGCATTGAGATACACTGCACATACCATATAATTTGCTCATTTATGTACAATTCAATGGTTTTTAGCATATTCACAATGTCTGTGGTATTATTTTAAGTTAAATGTTGTGACCAATGTAAAGATCATGAAAACCTACAGAAAAGATAAAAGATTCACTGGGCCTAAAAAGAACACTGCATTACTGGTCAGTTTTTCATAATTGGTTCTTCGCAGGATCGAAAGCTGTATTACATAAACATATTTAATATAACATTAATTTATTTCTAATTCATATATTTAATTTATAGTTCAGTCCTAGCTCTATAGTCTCCCGTCTTAAAATGTAAAGTGAGGCTAATATTAATCTAAAACAGAAGTATTATTAAAACCACAGCATACAAGTTGATGAATGCATATATCCTAACTCTAAAACCATTTAAACTAAAAAGCAGACATTACTGCTGTATGTCTAGCAACTTGAGGCATTCTATTCTAACTTAATGAAGCATTTAGACCACACAACTCAGAGCAATGCAACATTCACAGTCCTCTTCCTCTTTGAATTACAGCAGCAGCACTGTAATAACTAAAAAAACCAAAGCAGCATCCACATCCCCTTCACAGCCATGAGGAGGTCTCTAAACATCTTCTCAAAACACATAATCCCTGTAGGATCTAAATGCTAAAGTTGCAACCGCAGTTTAAAATAACTAAACCATGGTTCCTGATTTAGCTACATGAACTATTTTGTTACAAGTCTTCACCAAATTTTATTAAAGTATAAGTCAAAGATTAACATAATTAACATAATATTTGCCCTTCCTTCACATGAGACCAAAGTGTATTCTTTTTTCTTGTTCATTTGGTTCTTAGCCTATATATATTCAATTTTGGCTAGACATAAATTCTCCTGGACTTCCGAGAAGAACTACGGGAAGAAGAATGCTCTCCCTGAAGAAAAGCTTGTACATAAGAATACAGAACAACCTAATAAGGAAGCTGACTGCTTTAAATCTTAATCATTAAAGTATGAGAGCAATAAAAGACCAACTGTCAAAACAGTTAAGTAGGGCTGTATATGACATATTTGGATCTCTACTTATTTGCAGCCATAGAATCAGCATTTACTGGCAGTCGTAAAAGCAGGAAAGGGGCAGACTTCAAGTTTTAATATTTCAAATATACAAATAGCAGTGGAAAACTGTCCTTGTTCAATTCTATAAAAACTCATCAAGAATATTCCTTCACCCATGGTCTAATTTTACAGGGCCCAATTAACACAGGGTGGAGAGACACTGGTACAACAAAAGGCCAGTCCTCAATTCATCAACCCAAAGCTGTCAGGCCCTTTCCCTGTTTATGGGGAAAAAAGAGTGAAGAACAAACAATGATATGGTTTATATAAAAGCTACAGGACCAAGATTTCATAGAACTAGCACATGGTTAAGTAAGAACCATTTTTCATATCCTAGTAGCCTTAATTTAAAACGGTCTAGATTCTTCCTCAAAGTAGTAATATTATCTCATCTTCCGTACCCAATATTGTTACTTTACAGATAAAAACTGTCAGTGAACATATCCACAAGTGGGGTTAGGAAGTGGGTACCACGTTGGTTCATGTTTTCCTATGCTTTCACCCTGCGATGAATCATAGCTGTCAATGACACGGTGATAACATGTACAAATATATCTTATTTACAGCAAGATACCACCCCAAAGTTCGGAACTCCCCAAACCAAAGTCTGTACAGTAAAAGTTAAAATACTACTAATACAGAAATCCTAACTTTTCCCATACAAGGCTGCTTCTACTGTTGCAGGCACACTTCTAGACACTGTAATTCACCAGTTTTATTACAAAAGTAACAGACGGGTATTTGCCTTCACGAAGTAGTACCATTAGATTCCTGTTGGCCTCGGGTACCCCCGCGTCCCAACCTCTGGCTGTCTGCCTCCTGTGCCTACACCCCACGCCTGACTTCACAGGTGTCTTATGACTGGAAACTTCGATCACTCTCCAAGCCCTTTTCTACTCTAAGAGAAAATGACCCTTGGGAAACTCACTGGCTGGCCATTTTCACACCAAGTTCACAACAAGCCTAATGGGAACATCACTTATCTTAAAATGAGCACTATTCCCTGTGGTCTGAAGCTGTGACAGCAACTCCTGGTTAAGAAGGAATCAGGGAGTGAGGAGAAAAGAGGAGGACACCAACTGCATTCATTTCCTTACTGCAGAAATGAATTATGCAGACAACGGCCTGGGGTAAAAATAAAATAATCAATATCACGACTCTCGCTGTCAGTGCAACTCTTCCAAAAGTTCGACCCCTCCTCCCAAATTCACGTTGGAATCAAGTTCACCCTATACTGAGTCATAGCTTACTATGGAAAAAAACTGAAACGAACTTTCAGTCGGCTATCTTCACATCAGCCTCTCTGGGGGACCCTCCGTGCCCAGTTGTGCCAGACAGTGCGGGGACGACAGCGTCTGCGGAGGAGGACGCAGCTCTAACTTCTCCCCCCACCGGCTGTCAGAAGAAAAAGCCCGCCCGCTCCCTTTCCCCGGGAACCCGAGCGAGCGCCGACGGTCCCCAGGCCTGGGCAGGGGCGGCGGCACCGGGTCGGCTCCCGCGCTGCGAGCGGAACCCGCCACCGCCGCCTCCCAGAGCACATTCCTGAGGCGCGAGTCACGCCAGCGCGCCAGAGGAAAAGCCCGGCTCCTGCGGCGCGGCCAAAGCCGCAGCGCGCTCCTCACCTGTGCGGTTCCGAGCGGGCCCGACGCGGGGGAGGGCGCCCTCCGGGAGAACGATACTTCTGCAGACAGGGACAGGGGGCGGGCGCGGCCCCGGCGGCGGGGACATCTGACAGGTGAGGGGGGCGGAGAGTCCAGGGAGCCCGGCGGCGCTCAGGACACCTGGCACGGAGCCCGCGGAAACTGACGGCGGGGCGGACCGCGGGCCCGGGCGGGGGTCCTGGCCGACCCCGGCCCGGGCGGGGAGCCCGCACTCACCCAGGCCGGCAGGTCGCAGGCGCGCACCCCCAGGCGCACGGCGCGCTCCTCGTCCTCCAGCAGCGCCAGTGCGCGGCACAGGCGGGTCGCCTTGAGGCCGCGGCTCCTGCGGCACCACACGAGCAGCCCGAGCGCCAGCAGCACCCAGCTGAAGCTCAGGCCCAGGTAGCCGAGCGCGTACACCGGCAGCAGCAGCGCGAAGCTGCGCGCCAGCTGCGCCAGCAGCCCCGCTACATCCACGCTCAGCGCCGCGCCCTGGGGCTCGGCCCGGGCAGCGCCGGCCTCGGGGCCGCGGTCCCCGGCGCCGCTCATCGCTTCGCGTTCGCGTCCCAACCCAGCCGCGGAGGCTCAGCCCGCGCACCAGCGCCCCTCTGAGGGGACCGCGCCGGCGCTACGGCCCGCCCGCGCTTCCGCCCGCGGGCGGCGTGCGACGTCAGCACGCAGGGCGGGCGGGGCAGCAGCCGGGCGCGGCCCTGAGCCTGGGTCGCCACGCAGGGTGGGCGGGGGCTGATGGGTGACGCCATCGTGCGGACACCACCTGAGGCGGGAGTAAGCGCGGAGTCGACGCGAACGTCATCACGCGGGGTGGGGCGCCACTCAGGCGGCCCCGGGTGGCCCTGGACCCGAGTCACGGATTCACGGCGGGTGGGCGGGGCCGGACTGTACCTCTTCGAGGGGGCAGGCGGGCGCCTTCGGAGGCGGGAGCGGGTGGGGCCGACACGGAGGATAGCGTGCGCGGCCCCGCTGAGGAGGCCGGGCGCGTCGTCACGTGGGGCAGGCGGGGCGGGGTGCGTCACTGCGGCGGCCCGACGGGCCCTGCGTGTAGCGCGCGAAGCTGCGCTGCGTGAGCGCGCCCGACTGCGTTACGCTTCCGTAGGGGCGGGCCGCTCCGGCTCGTGGGGGTGTTTCCTAGGAGGGCTCGCGTGGAGCGAGAAGCGCACGTCCCCGCGTGTGTGTTACACGTGCCCACTCGTAGAAGTTACTGTTTGATGTACTTCGACTCTGCTAAAAAGCCAAACGCGCGTGGCGCCATAGAGCAAAGAAGGCGCCGTTCTGGTGGTGCTGCTCCGGAGGGGCGGAAAACAGCAGCGTCCGTCCGCTTCGTGTGTGTGTGTAGCACGGACAACTCCGCCTCGCACCCAGCACCTGTACTTCGAAGCATAATGTCGTGCAGCTTCTTTGACAGGTGTGAACGTCCTGGCCGACTATGTGTACTAGTTTAGACCCTGCTTGCGGTTTCTGAGAAGACCTCACACCCTGTGATTATTTTCCAGTAAACTCAAAGTAATTCCCAGTTAAGCATTTTTGAGCATACCGAATTCCAAGGAAACTTTAATTCAGTGAATAACAATAGAGCTTTTTTCCCCTCTTACTGTTCAGATCTTTGTTACTGGCCACCTTGATCATCTTTAGGAAGGGCAGGGACTTAGGCCACAGTCACATGTTCTTAAGCTCTTGATTGGTGTGTGTACCTCGTGTCACACTTCTTCCCTTGTCCACCTCTTCTACCTCTTCCTGTTCTAGCTCCTTCAGTATCACCTCTACATAGGTTTCATTGTAGACCATGGGAGCCACACTTTGCCTCTCTTCCTTTCATACTACTAACCAGGACTCTTTTTGCCCAAACTCACCAAGACTCCTATCTTTTCTAAGATGCTCCTTTGGTGACACAACCACATTCTTTACCTGAGCCACCCAAGTGGGTTTCTGTGCTATGCAGCCAAAAGAATCAGAAAAGGCTTGGTCCTTCCTTGCTTGCTCAGACCATTACAGAAATCTCTTACTTGACTGGTAGCCCTTTAATCCTGCCCTTTAAAAGTTCCACAGACATCATCCCTCCCCGCCAGGGAGGAGGCAATGGCCTTCCTGAAGTGGCAGGCGGACTCATCAGCCTGGTTCTATTAGCAAATATACACATGTACTGAGGATAATGAAAGCCAGGTTTCTTGCTGTTGGAGAAGATATTACAAGCATGGAAAGGGAGAGTCCAGAATGAATCTTCATGTGTTGGACTGGACTTGGAGGAGGTATGAACTCATGTGTTTTGACATATATGTAGAGAGACTTGTCTGTATTAGTGTGTCTCTGTGTTATTTTATATATTTTCTATTTCTGTTCTGTTGAGAATGTCCAGAAGCACTGGTACCCCCATACCAATAAGCACAAATAATTCCCAGATCTTGGCTTCTAGATACCATTTTCCAATAAAGGGAACCAGAGATCTTTGGAGAAATAGTTGCCTTCAGGGCTGGAGCAGTGAAAGTACAAGATGAGCTTGGAATATTTTGTTGTGCCAGGAGGTGAGAAAATCTCAAAGAATCGTGTGCTGTCAAAGGACATGGGAGGCAACTTGAAGGGCTCTTGCTGTTTAATCTGGGACAATCTGAGCAGCAAAATCAAGGATGACATTGGCAGATTAAAAGCCAGGGAGTAAAACAGGAACCCATGAGTCCATTCTGATGTAGATGAATAAGCAAGTGAGAAATGCACAGAAAATAAATCATTGGAGTCACAGAAACGGAAAATCACCATTTAGCAGTCACTGTAGTGCAAGAGCAAGTTTTATCAATGAAGGCTAAGGGCAGTAGGTGGAAGTTTGATGAGGAGTAATACTGGAATACTTTCTACAAGATACTTATCAATTACAAAGAGAAAGAGGAGCACAGCAGCATTCCTGGGGCATTTTGCCAGAGAGCTTGAGAAAGCTTGACTTGAGTATGGCCTAGGGACTCGGGGCAGATGCAGCGTAGGGTCCCCCTCTGTTCTTACCGAGGAATTAAATATTCCAGATCACAAGAGACTGAAGAGACACAAGTATATGCAACGTGCGTTCCTCTGTAGGATCTGGGCTGCAAAGGACAAGAAGTGTTTTGGGGACAGTCTATGGAACAAGGCGGGGGGGGGACGGGGTCTGTGGATTGGATAGCAGACCTGTATCCATTTTGACTTCCTGACTGGGAGGCTGTGGAGCAGAGACTGTCCTTGTTTTGGGAAAACAAACACTGGGGTATTTTGAAGTGATGAATAATCCTATCTGAAGTTCTTTGTCAAATGACTCAGAACAACGATAATGGGTAAGTGTACGTGTAGACAGATGAATGTTGGATGACAGACAAGTGGAGCAAATGTTCTGGGAGGTTCATGGTGGGAATCTGGACAATGGAGACAGGGAGTGCTTTGTAGTTGCATATTTTCTCTAAGTTCGAAATTAATCCAAAAGTCATTTTTAAAAGTCCCTATTTCTATCAAATGGCCAATTCAAAATGCATATTTGATTGACTCTCTTCCCTGTTGATATGTCCTTTGCTTCTAATGTGGTTATAGGCCCTCTGCATGACACACAGAGCTTGTCTGCATTTGATCCTACTCTTGCCTCACCTCCCAATCTAGTGTCTGCACTGCTGCTCATCCCTCCCAAACCCTGCTGTTACCTGTCTGTGCCTTTGCACCTGCTGTTGTCTGTGTCTGCAATACCCTTCTCCCTCTATCCTTATGCAAAACTCCTATTCATCTTTCAAAAACAATTTGTATATCTCCACTTCTGTGAAGCCTTTTGTGATTATTTCCTTCCTCCCTTGAGTTAAACTTGTCTATACCTTATGCTTATCTCCATGACTACACTTATCTGCTGAATACAGTTCAGCCCTCAGAAGCCCCAGAGGCAGCTCTATGCATGTGAGGGGGAACACTGATGTGCTTGGGGGGGGGGGGCTGTCTGAATTAGATGGTACATGTTAGAGCACCCAACTGAAGCCATGTATCAAGTCACAAGCCCCATTCCAGTTTTTATCGTTATTGAAGATGATATTTGCATGGCTTCATTAAGTCCTCTGCTCAGGTCTCATTAAGTGAAACCAAGTGTTGGCTTGTTGGCTGAGCTGTGGTCTCCTCTGGAGACCTTCATCTGAGATCCCCTCCCAAGTTCATTCACGGTGTTGACAGAATTCAATTCACTGCAGCTGTAGGGCTCAAGTCCCTGATTTCTGCTGGCTGACAGCCAGGGGTAACCCTCTGTTCCTTCCATATGCCCCCTCCTTCGGCCCCTCCTGGCATGGCAGTTTGCTTCATCTTCTTCCAGGACAGTAGGAGTGTCTCTCAGATGTATCACCTTCTTTGAAAGTCAGGCCCACTCAGGATTGTCTCCCTTTTGACCATTTTAGTCAACTGCCCAGTAACCTGACCACAGGAGTGATCCCATCACATTCACAAGTTTTGCTCACACTCAAGGAGAGAGTGTTAAGAGAGTGGATGTCAGGGGCAGAACTCTTAGGGGCAGAGTTCTGCCCACCGCAATCTCTTCACTGATGGAAGTGCTCTGATTATGGTTCCATACAGTAGCAGATAATTTATAAATTGATAAAGGAAGACTCTAATTTTGGTATCCCACCTATTTTCATCTGCCCTAGATGTTTATAACTTAGGTGCTAATCTATAATAACAGTAATAAACTTGTGAATAACTCACTGTGTGCTTAGTTTGTGACAGGCGCTGTTCTGGGTACTTTACATAATTACTCATGTAATCCTCACGACTGCTCTACAGAATAGGTACCTTATAATTCCCATTTTACGGAAGAGCTAACTGAAGCACAAGATTGTAAAACAAACTGCCCAGGTTCACACAGCCAGTGACGCTGATCAGACTTCTCACTAGCATGTTAGTTCATTAGTTAACCCCACAGGTAGTTTTTCTATCATGCCATGTACACAGACATTAGAGTGACACCAAATTTACCTTACCTTGAAAACCAAAGAGGCTGGGAGAGGAAAGTTCTTGACTTTTGTGACAAATTTGCTTATTACTGTGAAAAAAGGTTCTGTTTTTATCATAACCTGGAATTATAAGCTGGTTTACAGTCCAGCAAGGGAGATGGACAGACATGTTTAAATTCTAGAAAAGAGGACGTAGGAGAACTTTAACAAACCAGTGGGACCAAATGTGAGTAGGGGAGGGTCTGTGCAGAGGTGCTGCAGCTAAGTCTCCAGGAGTATGGAGCAAAGCTAGCTGGGGGAAGGGGCAGAGAAGCAGGCTGCACAATGGCTGCAAAGCCCCACAAAGCTCCTACTGTTGGCTCTCACTGGTCTCCAACCCACCTGTCCTTCAGCCTGCAAGCACAGCATTCTCTTCCTATTTTAATGACTTAGCATTGCCCAACAACGCTTTAAAACTGCACATCATGCCATTTCAGGGCCCTTCACCAACTGGCCGTGTCCCCTTTTCCAGCCTCCTCTCTGACCATCTTGTGCCACTCCATGCCCCCTGCCACCTCCACTCACATACTCTGTGCTGGACATCTGCTCTGCTCCACACAGAGGCCACTTGCCACATGGGGCTTTTAGCACGTGAAACGTGGCCAGTCTGAACTGAGGTGTGCTGTAAATATAAAACACACACTGGATTTTGAAGATAGTATAAGAAAAATGTAAAATAACTCAACATTTTAAATACATATGATAAAATGATAACATTTTGTATGTAACTAAATACATTATTAAGTTTCTGTTTCTTTTTACTTTTTTCAAGTGTGGCTACTAGGTAATTTATAATGATCTATGCGGCTTGGATTATATTTCTATATGCTTTCTTCTAGAGCACAGTTACAGGTACAATCATATTTTCTGGAACCCTCCAAAGCCTTCCTCTCTGTGCTTGGACCCATATTTGTTTTCCCCTCAAGATGTTCTTTCCCAGCCTCTCAGGGAAATCATGTGTCCTTCCCAACCTCAGTTCTTTCTTCCACACAGGTGTCTGTCACCTCCTCACTCACTGCTCTCACAGGCTCACGTTACTTAGCAGCTGTTTGCCTATTTCTCTGTCCTAGCAATCATGAGCTACTAGAGGTCCAGAGAGTGTTTATGTGGCTTTCTATCTCTAGCCCTCTGTCACTTCCCAGGTCATCGAATGAACTTAGGATGGCATCTACTGAATAAATGAACACAATAAAAGAAATATTACAAGATAAAATGGAACTGCTCATCCAATGAGCTACTTAGAAAATGGTTGTTTTAGGAAGTCTGAGGAGAGAAAGGCTGTTTTAGCTCCCTCCATAGCCATTTATTTGGCAGTTGTGCTGGGGATAGTGAGCAAGCGGACACAACATTCACCAAGCCTGTGAACATAGTGCCTCTGGGGAGCTCGAAGTCCTGCTGTTTGCTGATGAAGGACGGAAGCAGGGAGTGAACCACACATGGCTGCAGTGGAAATAAGGGGCAGAGTCAACACACGACTATCTTGAAAGGAGTCTGGTTGCACTTGAGACCCAGGTCAGTCACGTGGCATGCATGACTTTATCCTCATATTCAACAGAGTCCGAAGCTTTTCCAGAATCAGCTGTTTTCTCAGTGACAAAGAGTCACACAGTGCTTAAAAGCATGGCCTCTAGCATCAGACCATCCACCAGCCTGGCTTTGTGAGTTTAGGCAAGTGAAATTAACCTTTCTGCCTTCAGTCTCCTCATCTGAAAAACAGTAACATGTCTACCTCACAGGGATGCCACAAGAATTAAGTGGTTGGCCCAATGGAAAGTTTGAGTTTGGTGCCTCGCTTGGAGCAATTCCTCAATATATCACAGCTCTCACTGAAACTGCCTTTCCTACCTTCCTTTTCTGTTATGTTCTTCCTAAAGGGTAGTGAGAATGAAAAAGAAAGTAGTGATATGCCCAGGACCAGAGTACAATTAAATATAAAAGCCTTTTTGGATCTGATATTAATTTGTCTAAGAAGCTAGGTAAATGGCCTTTGTCTGGAACAAAGTAGACAGATCTGTAAAACTGTAAACTGGTTCATAATAGTATGTGATTCAAAAACACAACATCTGCAAAACAAGCTTTGTATCTCCAGGAAAACGTGGTATCAAAAGCACAGACTATTAATAACATGCTCACGGATGTACTCCTTAACACATGAGTTGAGAGTCTACTCTTTTTCGTGTGCATGAAATAGTAAGGGGAATCCTTTCTTAGTAACATTTGCATACTAAACAAATACAAAACAGTGGAAACATAGCTAAACATCAGTTATAACGTGCATCACTAGAATAGGACCACCCCTCTTCAGTCTTGCATGTTTAAGATGGATTTTTATATTAAGCTTCAAATAAAATAATTCTGATAAAATAAATCTGAAATGCAGAATACCTGTCTTAATGTTTCAGTTCTCTTGTCACTTGTCTTATATAAAAAATCATTCTTTTAGGGTGCCTGGGTGACTCAGTCGGTTAAGCATCTGCCTTCGGCTCAGGTCATGATCCCAGGGTCCAGGGATCCAGCCCGCATCAGGCTCCCTGCTCAGCAGGGAGTCTGCTTCTCCCTCTCCCTCGCCCCCTCTCCCCTGCTTGTGCTCGCTCTCTCAAATAAATAAATAAATAAAAAATCTTTATAAAAATCATTCTTTCAACAATTACATTTTCAAATACTTTATGATTCCCAGTATCTTACAGGGTATTATCAAGTGACACACATGGGAAAATAATTTCTAAGGTACTAAGCCATAGACAGATGAAAAGCCCTTCTCCTAATCCGTATATTTGCTAAGTCTAGTTTGGGCCCGCTTAATTTTCTTGCTTTTAAGAGGTGGGAAGTGAGACTGCTTCTTGATGCTACTTCGGGACCTGAGTATAACGCCCTCCAAGTACCTGGTCGGTGGGCTCTGAGGATACAGGCACCCGGGAATTGGAGTTTAGCCGTTTAAGTAGCAGTCGGCTCAGCAGCGTGCCTCAGTTTGTCTAGCGACGCTGCTCAGCTCCGGTCCTCCCAGCAGGCCGGAGGGTCAGCCCAGCTTAGTTCCCGCACCGAGGCCCGCGCCCCCACCCAACCGAACGCTGACGGGACAGGAGACCTCAGCCGCGCCCCCCTATCTTTCCGCCCCACCGAGCGCGGGTGACGGTGGTGTATTTTATGTGTTGGGGGATTGCTCACCCGGGGTAGCAATCGCTCGGCCCTCCGTTGCTTCTGCCTGTCGCTTGCGGAGCCAGGGATGCTCCCGTGCGCCGGGTCGGCCGCGGGGCATTCTGGGACATCGGTGGCTCGGCGCTCATCATTTCATGCCTGTCGATTGGTTGGAGCGGGAGAGGCGAGAGAGCTCTAGGGCAGCCGCGCGGCACGCCGGGACAGCGGTCGATCGGCGCTCTGCTGCTCGCGCCTGCCAGTTGCTAGGAGCCGGGAACGCCGGCCGGCGGTCCGGGCCTGAGAGCTGCGATGGAGCCTGGGAAGGTGGGTGCGAGCGGGCGGCGCGCGGGGCGGGTCCGGGGGTCGCCCATGGCCCCGGACCGCACGGTCGTCGGTGTCCTGGCCTCCCTCCCGCCGCGGTCCTGTCGTGCGCTGGGCGGTGTAGGAGTTGCTTCCGGGAGGCGTGCGGCAGGATGCGCGCGTCGTCGTCAGCCGGCCGCGGCGTGGAGGAGTATTAGTCCCGGAGCGGTGGACCCTCGAGTGAGGGGCGGTGTTGCCCTGCAGGGGGTCACCCCTCCCAGTCTGAATGGCGTTGGCACGGCCGTTCCAGGCGGGACGACGCGCCTTCCTGCACTCACTGTACGGCGGAGACGCATGTCCAGTCGCGCTCCGCGGGACGGACGCCCAGCCGCAGGGACTGGGAATGCAGTTAAGTTGCTGGGGTTTGAGTTCTGGCTTCTGTGTTTACTTGCGTGATGTCGGAAAACTGGCTTAACATGTCTTATTTT
Organism: Ursus maritimus; assembly: GCF_017311325.1. Classification (NCBI taxonomy): domain Eukaryota; kingdom Metazoa; phylum Chordata; class Mammalia; order Carnivora; family Ursidae; genus Ursus; species Ursus maritimus. The sequence continues at coordinate 370,816 of NW_024425563.1, read as the reverse complement.
CTAGTTCATAAAGTTGAGACGGTAATAGTAGCAACTTCATAGGTGTTTATGTGGAGTAAATGAGATTGTACAATAGAGGTGCGTATGGAGTGCTTAAAACATTGCTACTAACAGTCAATAAATGTTTTCTATTATTTTTTCCGTGTATTGATTCATGAACACTAAAAGGTGAGGGTTTTAGTTTGCACACATTTGCTACTTTTCCTTCTATTATTTTTGTTTTTTTCTATCATTTACTTTTAAAATGTTAAATAATATTCTTTATTTCTATTTTGTATTATGTGAACTTTAGATAGTATCTTTTAACTTCCCACTGGTTAGGATTAGGAAATTAGTATCCTACACTACCCTCCGTCTATCTTTTAAGTCCTCCAACTTCCTGGCCCCTGTCATCTTCTGTACCATTCCCTTTTGTTTTCATAAGTCATTATTAGTTTACATTTTCTGTGGGGGTTTTTTTATAGGCTGATTTTTGAAGTGAAAAACCAATACATACTATATAAGCAGTGTTCACTGTAGAACTAAGTAGTGTGAATGGACCAATAGAGAAAATGCAGCCCTGTATCCATCAACTTGTGCTGCTCAAGAACTATGTTCCTGGAATAAATTTTCTTACCTTCGATTAATTGTACCACAGAGTAGTTTACTTCATATTTGGACCATGCCTCTCTTAAATGGTCCTTTGATTTTCTTGTAGTTTGTATTTGCCTTCTCTTTCACAAAGCATATGCCTTTTTTCTTAACCTTATCACCTAACGTATTTTAGCTTATCAATAAGTCATATTATCTGTTTAATAAAATCTACTTTAAGAAATTCTTTCCAGAGTTCGCTGACTTTCTGTTCTAATCAGGACTAATTTTTTTTCTAGACTTTCTCAGAGCAATCATCTGGGAATTTCTTTTCTTTGTACATTTGGATTAGATCTGTTTTTTGGATCCAGTGTCATCAGCATTCTTGAAATCCCCCCTTTTTTCCCTGGAGTAAATCCTCAAGTACTTTTTAAATAAGGTTATGTAGGAAGGAAGCTATACTTCAACAAAGTCATTATTATACTGATACACTTGTTTGAGACTTTGGCTTAGCATAGAATTCTAGGATCAGAATTAATTTCTCCAGGACTTTGAAGATTTATTTATTTATTTATTTGAGAGAGAGAGCGCAGAGTGGGGGAGGGGCAGAAGAAGAGGGAGAGCGAGAAGCAGACACCCCACTGAGTGTGGAGCCTGATGTGGGGCTCAGTCTTAGGATTCTGAGATCATGACCTGAGCCGAAGTCAGGTGCTTAACTGACCTAGGCACCCAGGTGCCGCATAATTTCTCCAGGACTTTGAAGGCATTCTGCTTTCATCATCTAGCAACCAGTTTGGTTGATGAGATATTTTTGTAAATAACGTTTTCTTTCTTTCCAAAAGATTTAAGATCTTTGTCCTTGGTGTTCTGGACATATATGGTAGTATGTCTGTTGTGAGTCTTTTTTTTCATTCATTATTTTTGACATTCAATGATCCGTTAAAATGAAAATGCAAGTCTACCTTTATTTCTGGGACATTTTTTCTATTCTATATTTCTTTCTTTCTCTTTTCCCCCATTCTTTCTGGAACTCTGATTCAGTCTCCTGTTAGATGTTGAATTCATGGCTCATATTTTCCATCTCCTTGACTTTCTTTTTCTATATTCTGATTTCTCCAGCTTTATTGTTAGCTTCATCTACTTAATTGTTAATTCTAATTTAATTAATTAATTTTGAAAGCAAAGAACTTTTATTACTTGTTACAAATAAAGAGGGAGATAGCTCTTTTTTTCTTTCTTTCTTTCTTTCTTTTTTATTTTTTTAGATTTTATATATTAGAGCACAAGCAGGGGGAGCAGCAGGCACAGGGAGAGGGAGGAGCAGGCTCCCTGCTGAGCAGGGAGCCTGATGAGGGGCTTGATCCCAGGACTCTGGGATCATGACCTGAGCTGAAGGCAGACACTTAACTGACTGAGCCACTCAGGTGTCATTTTTAAAAAGATTTATTTATTTATTTGAGAGGGGGCGGGTAGGGTGGAGGGAGAGGAAGAGAGAATCTCAAGCAAACTCCTCACTGATACAGAATCCCACATGGGGCTCCATCTCACAACTCTAAGATCACAACTAGAGCTGAAACCACGAGTCAGCTGCTTAACCAGCTGCACCACCCAGGCACCCCAAAGAGGAAGATAGCTCTTAAAGCACTGTCTCCTCTTGGGGTTAGAGCAGGAAGCTTTTTTTTTTAATTATTATTAAAAAAACTAAAAAATTTTATTCCAGTATAGTTAACATACAGTGTTGTATCAATTTCAGATATACGGTATAGTGATTCAACAATTTCATACAGCACGCAGTGCTTATCAAGACAAGTGCACTCCTTAATCCCCATCACCAAGCTAACCCATCCCCTCACCCCTCCCCTCTGGTAACCATCAGTTCGTTCTCCATAATTAAGAGTGTTTCTTGATTTCTCTTTCTCTTTTTTTTCCCTTATGCTTTTTGTTTTGTTTCTTAAATTCACATATGAGTGAAATCATATGGTGTTTGTTTTTCTCTGACTGACTTATTTCACTTAGCACAATACTCTCTAGTTCCATCCATGTCCTTGGATATGGTGAGATTTTATTCTTTTTTATGACTGAGTAATATCCCATTATGTATATATACATCTTCTTTTTCCATTCATCAATCAGTGGACACTGGGGCTGTTTCTATAATTTGACTGGTGTAGATAATGCTGCTATAAACATGGGATGCATGTATCCCTTTGAATTAGTATTCTTTTTTTAAATAAAGGTTTTTATTTATTTCCTTGGGTCATTTTCTTTTAGGGTCATTTTCTCCATTTGTCTTTCTTGAGTCTTCTCTTTCTTATGTCAGTGTTTTCTCAACTGTCTGATTGACTTTTCGTATTTATGAATGAGGCACCAGGTTTATTAAAGTTTTTTGAGTAGTAGGGGTTTGCTCTGCTGGTTCCCTCTCAGTCTTCTCCCTGAATTGTTTGTAAAGGCCTTGTTCTTAACCACTGAGGTCGGATTATAGAGCAGGCACAGAGATTACTCAGCCTTTTCACTCCCCAAACCATTTAATTATCAGAAGCATATTTCTCTATTGGATCCCACCCAGATATGTTCTCTCTTATGTCTTTTTGTGATTCTGGCTGACATAGTTCACCTAGTTGATTAGATTTTGCATTACTTTGAATTATTTTGGGGGTTGTTTTCTAGTACATATTTATAAAATAAACATTTCCAAATAGCAAAAGGAACTATTTCCTGACAGCTAATGAACCCTCATATTAGGTTCTCCTTTGCAAGTTGGTCATTAACTTTTTAGGAAGTTAATCTACTGGTCATTAGAGCCTTGTTATGCAATTATTATAGTGCTACAGAATTAGTGTATTTTGTTCCATAAAGTCAAGGGAAGGGTAAAACCTCGATGCAGTGATTGGAATAAAATTGTACTGGACTTTTTGGTGTTGTTTATTGTAACTTTATCTTGCACCCAGCTTTTCCTTAGGTTTGTGTCAGTATGTTTATCTGCTGACATCACTTGCATCACTAATATAACCACTTTTGTGTTCTTTATTTCTACTAAGATCATAACCAGTTTCAGTATTTGTAGCTATTTTTAGGAATCTAAGACGTAATGGTGTATTTGCTGGCTTTACACCTGCCTGATAAAGGTAGTGACAGTTTCCAGTGTTAGTTCTTTAAAAACACTTTAGTTTACCTTGCTTCCAGTGTTTATGACTTTTATTAATTTCTATGCTCAATGAAAATCTTAGAAATTTCTAAATTTTTCTGTTACATACCAATTGGTAATGTGTGAGTTTATTATGAAATTTATTAATCATAGCTTGAAAGATATAAACACATATGTATAGATAAATATATGTATCTATATGTACTTAGATTATCCTCAGAAGAAAATAAATTTCTCGTCTTTCTTTTTAAATGTTGATACGAAATTTGAATCGCTGTGTTACAGCCATTCACTGTTAACTGCTGTTAACTACTTAGGTCGGTGCAGTGCTGCTTCACTCTGTTTTTAGAAAGGCTGCATGTTCTAGGGCAAGTAACCTGGGCTCTCGGAGAGCTGGTCCTCACTAACCCACTTATAAGGTTCTCCTGCATGAAGAGACCTGACTAACATTTAGGGGCTTCTGGCAGCCTAACGCTATGTCCCTGTGATGACCCAGTCCCCTTTGAGTTCCTGTCTGGCAAAGCCCAGGGCTGTCAGAATAGCAGTGTGTTTGGCCAACACCTGGATAGGCCCTTTCTAGTGCATTTACGGTTTTTCATCCTTCCTCTGTCCTTCTGAGATGTCTGTGTGTCTACAACCCAGGAGAGTTTCTCTCTAGGACCTGAAAGCCATCCTGGAAATGGGATCCTCAGGAGGGAAGAGGCCTCTGCCTCCAGGTCTCTATGGGAAGGTAGGCTCCTGACTTCTATAGCTGCCAGCCTGCAGACACAGCTGGCCTGGCTGCATTTATGCTGACCACCCCGGCGTGATTTTTTCTTCCCCAGCTGCTCCGTTTAATGCGCCCAGCCACCCCTGCACAGATGGGAATGGAGCTCTGCTATCCCCTGCTGTCGGCAGTTTGTCTTTGACCCTCTCCCCACACTACTAATCTGCAGTCAACTCCAGAAAGGACTCGGTCTGTGGTCAGCCTCCCCCTTACAAGTCAGACTCAGTGCCATCTGAGCTTAGGTGTCCTATGCCTGGTGCAGCATTTGCACATTAGGACTCTTGTTTGCAGATACACGCACCCACAACCTAGAGTTTGTCATCTGGAACGTTAGAAATGACCTGCACATTCTCATCCAGGCTGTGTGCCTGTTGTTGTGTTAACAAGCAGGGATTATAGGGAATAGCAGTGGAGCAACTAGTAATCCAGTTTACTTGAGTATTGAGCCACCAAAAATTTGTTTCTAAGTAATCGAATTTGATAATTTAAAACATTTTCTAGCATTAAGGGGTAATTTTAAAAAAGACAGTCAAAGGTAAATTATGTCTCATTCCTAAAGCTGTGTGTGAGCCAGCCTCCCCTCTTTGCATCTTGCAATAAATGCACTAGTTAGTCTGTTGCTTTGTGGGCTTGGTAGGCCACCCTTCCATGGCCTCCAGTGTCTTTGCTCATTCCAGCCTGTAATTCTGGGCATTCTTGCCATAAGGGACACCACCCCTGGGTGCTCTGAACTAGATCTCCTGGGTTAGACCAGTGGTGCTGTAGACACAGACCATGTGACTGCCACAGCATGGAAGTCTGGGCTGGGTTTAGGGCAAGAAAGAAATTGGATTTCTTTCATTTTAGGAAAATGTTACAAGAAGAAGTAGTAGGACTTAATGATGGGTTGCATCTGATCTGAGAATGCAATATCGGTGCCCTGTCCACCAGGCCAGTCGTGGGCCTGCAGCCCAGCCACTGAGGCCAGCAACCTGTATGCTGAGGGCAAGGGTGCTTAGCCGCCAGGTGTCAGGAGCTGTGGCAGCTGTTTTCAAACGATTTGTGGAAAACAAGACAACTTAGCACTTTAAGCCCTTATTAACATGCAACTAACCAGTTCAGCTGACATCTAGCTTTAATGTTTGGCAAGCGAGTGAGTGTTTGCTTAGCTGAGATGGTGCTGGGTGTTGAAGGCATCGGGTGGCTGCACAGTGCTGCCAATCCAGGACACCCTGGAAGCTCCTGGGTTGGGTGGTGTAACTGGTGGAAATTACATCCACTGAGGGCTTTGGAGACAGGTCCAGGTGGCTGAGCTGCTTAGTTGGGGCATGATGTTCTGGGGTCTATGTGCTTTGGGGAAACTGCTTTTTGGGAATAGGAAAGTGGGGCTTGAGGGATGGCTGGAGATAACAGGCCCAGAGCATTACCCTAAGAGTAAGACTCTGTCTTTCCTGCCTCTGAGTCTGGCTCAAGAATAAACAGTAAATAGTGTAATGAGAGAAAAGGACAGTGGCCCTGGAGGAGATATTCTGCAGCTCCTGCCTCCCGAAAGGATGATGGACGAGGTCCCCATGCTCCCACATCCTCCTCCTGGGTTCCCCAGAGAATTCCTTTGAGGTCTTGCTGTACTCTAGGGACAAACAGCACCACGAAGCTGTCTAAGGCTTTCCCTGCACAGTGCTTCGGAGAGCCTTGTGGTAAATGGGCATCATTCAGCTGGTTCACCAGGTGGCTTATGTGAGATGCTGCTGGGCTACAGCAGGGCTCTTTCTGGAGTCGCTGCTCATTTTATGCAGTGGACACAGCCCGGGGTCACCTGGTGACCTCCATGGAGTTGAACTCTCAGGTTTGCCTGTGTGTGGACCGAGTAAACCTGTAGCTTGAAGGGTTTGCTGTGTAGGCGGCTCCCCTCTTTTGTTTTCGTTTTCAGGGTGAGGTTTATTCCCCTTGTAGGGGAAAGCGCTGCCTTTCTATTCTGTACTTGGAGAGACCAAACTTTAACTGGTGTCTCTGTTCCACACAGGACAGGTGCTGAAATGCTGGTGGGTTTGGTCTTTAAGAGACCTGGGCCGAGTGGAGGGTAAAAAGACAAAAGACTCCTGGTCTGAAGCACTCTGTCGACGCATATGTATGCAGAGTCGCTAAAAATATGTGTGACACATGGGGACTGGGATAGAGCATGAGGGAGCTGTGTGTTATTTTATAACATAAACCATTCTTTTTTTTTTTTTTTAAACAACATACGACATTTAAAAGAGAAAAAAAGAAACAAAAATCTTTAGGGGTGAGCAAGGCCGTTTGCCTGATGTTCAAGTGCCCAAAGCTGGGTTGGTGAAAAAGGCAGAAGGAAGACGTTGTGGTCTGTCAGAGAGCTGTTGGCTTCAGGGTTTTTACCTGTCAACGTAAGTCATGCAATTTCAGCCAGCAGGAGGTCCAGTCCAGGGGCCCTGGCTGGTGCCTTTTCACTCTTTAGGGGTCTCTAGCTTTGTCCTCTCCCAGGGGCACACGGGCTCTCTGTTGAGTTTGTACCATTTGTTTGGAAAATGTCCTATGTAACCCTCTACACAGAGCAGTGAACTTGAGACAGAAAAAATTTCAGTGTTCAGAAACTATAAGTTGTAGCTATGCTAATTGCTGCTGATTATCTTACACCAAGTCTTGCTGAGGACCCATTTTGTTAAATCAACCAATTTATCAAAAAATACGATTTTCTCATTATAGTAGATCACAGTAAATTTTGTGGTTATAGTATATGTTGGCTAGATTCTTATAATTGATTGCTTTTTATTTATTTCTAGTTAGTGTATTTATGAACTATTGTGAACTGTTTATCTGTTTCCCTAATTTTCACATTACCAGGAAGATTTTTTGGTGGCTTATCCACGAATAAGTTTTTGTTTTTCATTTGTACTACATTCGCTTTAAATCTGAAACTTAAAATCTTACTTTTTTTGTACCCTCAAAGCAGTGTTTCTCAAAGGAAAAGTGAAATAATCCGGATAAATCTACCTTGTTGTCTATAGGAAGCACCCTTGATTAATTTGCTTAATGAGTTCCTTCAGGATCTAAATATGTCTTGCATGTGGCAGGTGAATTGTGTGTATGCTTATGGAGGAGTCATGTCGCTACATGCTCAGTACCTGGGGCGGGGGGCACAGCCTGTCAGGCAGGGACACTCCAGGACATCTGTGCCGTTGGCAGCCAGAAATGCTGCTGGGCAGTGGGACTGGGCACTGACAGCCATTGGGTGACATGGGGAAGGTGCGGAGTGTGTTTGACCTACACTTACGAAGTAGCCGGAGGAACACATTCTACACATTATTTATAGGTAATTTTAGACTAGAGAATAATTTTTTGAAAATGTGTATTACTATTACCTTTTCTTCTAGTAGGTAGTAATTTCTTGCATGTCAGGGACTAATTGCCATTGACTTAAATGGCCTAATGAAAAAGCAGCTCACTAGAGTGTACAAAATTAGTTTTTTAAATTTTAAAAATTCTAACTTTATGCTTTTCTTTTTAGAGAAGAACAAAGGATGATACTTGGAAAGCAGATGACCTCAGAAAACATCTTTCGGTACTGTATTGATTTGAGTTGGGGTCCTTTTGGAGCTCGGGCGATTTCTTGGGCAGTTTTTTACCGGCTTCTCAACTTTGCTTATGTGTGGCTCATTTCAGAAGTGTTTTTGACTTAGAGATAAAGCCGTATGGTTAATAGGTCTGGAACTTGGTGGGACAGGGTTGTCCCACTCAGCCCAGCATCCCAGCAGCTCCGTCAGGTTTCTCTTATGTGTTGGGGCTTGGGCCATGTGTGTCTGTGTGTGCGTGTATGTGTGTGGTGTGCACTGAATGCATGTGTGTGGAGTGTGTGCACATGTATATGTGCGTGTGGTGTATGTACACGTGTGTGGTTTCTCGGTGATATGTTTGCGTGTGTGTGTGCATGTATGTGTGTGCATGTGTCTCCGTGTGGTGTATGTGAAAGGAACGTTGGGCTGTGAAAGAGGGTAAAAGGAAACCCCCTTTGGAATGGAGTCGGTAGGCCAGCAGGGGCAGCGCGCAGGCTCTACCACTTCCTTGTCCACTGCAGACCCAACGGGAAGAGATGCATCTCCCAGGGGTACTATTTTACTATCCCGGCAGGAGGAAGGAAGATTTCCTCCTGCCCTGGCAACAGCTCAGCCAATGAGAGGCCACTACACTTCCCAGCTCCCAGTTTACACCAATGGACTTTCAGCTTATAGCAGCCCCTCCCAACTCCCCTCTCCTCTGTAGAAGAGCCTCCTCTCCTTTGTTCTGCAGAATCACCCATGGTTTTGCCATAGCTTAATTGTCCCAGATTGCAGTTCTCGGCCATTCCCGAATAAACCCATTTTTGCTGGCAGTTTTATTTCTAAGGTTAACGGGTTGAGATCAAGACCTCCTGAGAATTTTATAAGTCCTTGTTCTTTGAATGGAACCCAAGCTGTTGGTGTCTCAGAGACTTTAAGACGCAGCTTCAATATCCCTTTCTTTTTCTTTCTATTCCATGTAGTATTTCAGATTTGACTTGTCTGCAGACATGAATGTCTCAAATAAATGGGTGCCCATTGGCAGTCATAGAAATGCTCAGTCTGGGGCTCCTGGGTGGCTCAGTCGTTAAGCATCTGCCTTCAGCTCAGGGTGTGATCCCAGGGTCCTGGGATCGAGCCCCACATCAGGCTCCTCCGCTATGAGCCTGCTTCTTCCTCTCCCACTCCCCCTGCTTGTGTTCCCTCTCTCGCTGGCTGTCTCTCTCTCTGTCGAATAAATAAATTAAAAAAATCTTAAAAAAAAATGCTCAGTCTGATTTCACTTACTACGTATTCAGAGACTCTTCTTCCAGGCCCATCTTGCTGGGATGGAAAGCAGTTGAAGCTAGCATTAAGACCCCTCACTGAGTATGGCTCAGATTCTAAATTCTGCTTTTTTTCTCTTGGTTTAGGCTGCGCAATTGGGTAGTCCCAAGGAAGATAAGAAACACAGAGAAAAGAAGCTGCATAAGGAGTCAGAAATGGACCTCCCTGAATACAAAGAGCCCAAGCACAGGAACCCAGACCAAGACTCCAAGTACAGAGAGAGGCCTGGCGAGAGAGATGGCCACACCTCCAGGGAGAACCCTTACGGGGACAGAGACAGAGACAGAGAAAAGCAAAGGGAAAGGAAAAAGGACTCCAGAGACCGGGACAGAGAAAGGCATAAAGAGAAATACCGAGAACGGGACACAGAGCAGTCTCACAGTAAAGGAAAAGACAGGGACAAGGAGAGAGACCACAGAGCTAGGAGGGAGGAGCTCAGGCAGACGGCGGCCCACCATAGCCTGGTGGGCCGGCAGCTCCTGGACAGAACGGAGCGCAAGGTGCGAGCAGGTGCGTGTCTCCACTGTGGAACATCCGTGCAGCTCCTTATTCCCTCCTGAGGCACTGCTTAGCTGTTGGCTGCACCTTGTCAGTATTTCTCCGTAAAGGGCTTAGTGCTCAGGGGCATTTCCCTCTTTTGCAGTGCTCACTCATCGTTGTATTTTCTTTCGTGGTTTTCATAAATGTCTTAGCTTGACCTTGAAGGTATAGGCCTCTGTTGTGTGTGTGTGTGTGTGTGTGTGTGTACTTTTCACTGTTTTCTTTTTGACATTTTTAAAACTCCTTTCAGTGAATGAAAGGAGTAACAATTTTCTCATTATTTGCTGGAATTTTACTATTGAAACACATTTTAGACTACCTGACTGAAGCTCAGTCCATATTGTAAATAAAGAAAAATAATGCTCTTTAATAAGAAGCATTCCTCAAAAGTGTCAGTTTTATTCTAAGCAAGATTTAAATGTTTTTATCTAAATCCCAGGAATTCTAAGGTAAATGTGCATACTCCCCCCCCCCCACCATGTAAGTATCATCATATTTTTATGGTACAAATGGTATATGATTTTCTAAAAAATTCTGACTAGCTAATGTAAACAAAAAGGAATATATTTAAAGAATATATAGTAATTCTTAGAATCATCAGGAAGGCTTGAGGTCCTGGTTATGAACAGAACGGAAACCAAGGCTCCCTGTTCATGTTCCCCATTACGTACTGTTGCCTTCTGCTCTTGAGGCCACTGCGTGTGTCTGCACAGAGCCCGGCAGCAGGGCACCTCTTGGAGCGTGAGTGTGCATTTTTGTTGGGTAAGATGTACTTAGGGGTGGGGTTATGGGTTAGTGGGTCACCACTCAGCATGTTTAACAGCAACTATCTTACTCTCCATTGCCTCTTTTTAGGGTTATTATTTTGATGTTCTTGGTATGTATTTCTAATAACATTTTTTTTGTTCTCAGATCTTTTTTGGTTGCTACCTGATCTTGTTTTTTCAATGCATTATTGGTAGGAATAATTGTACAATTAGACTCTTTGACATTGCTTCCCTCTTCCTTGGCCATTTATGTGTCTCTTCCCCATCTCCTCTGAGCCTCCCCTTCTGTGAAGTGTGGCCTTGATCTTTGGACTATTTCTGCAGCTGCTCTCTCCCTCAGTGACTGCATCCTTTCTCATGATTATAAATACTAGTCATCTGTTCTTGATTTCCAAGTTCTGGTTCCCAGCTAGGTTTCATCCCTGAATTCTGGGCTTATATGTTCTCTTGTGCTTTGATGTCTGATAGACGTTGGAAACTTACTGGGTCCTGAACTGGGCTGCTGAAATCCCTGCAAATCCTGCTTCCCCAAAGCCTTACCCATTTCGGTTGATGGCAGCTGCATCCTTCCCTTCTTCAGGTTGGAAAACCCGGGAGTCACTCGGACCCCAGTCTTTCTCCTGCTGTCTACTGGAACCTGGCCCTTTGCTCCCTGCCGCTCCTGTCTCCCCCAGCCCCATTGGTTTGATCTCTTGTATTCCAGGCTCCCAGAATAGCAGTCAGTGCTCCACAAGCACTTTTTGAATGAATGAACTTTGTTTCAGTGATCTCTGTTTAATTTTGTCCTCATCTTTTAAATTATTGATTCTCTTAATTTTAAGCCTAATGACTTTTTTTTTTTTTAATCTTTGCAGATTCAAAAGTGAATCTCTAATTTCACTATCAGGGAGAGATCTCAAATTGTGGGTAGGGGTGCATGCTGGCAGGTGGGATGCACCTTGCCTCCTTATCACAGGGGCCTCCTCCATCCACTGTGCCCTCAGCAGTGGGCCCTGAGAGGTTCCCCCGTCGTCCCCGAGGCAGGCATTTCTTTCTTTGCCTCTGAGCACTTGGTGAGTGGGCCAGTTTTTCTTAGTGGACTAGGCTCTGTTTCCCTGAGCACCTGTGCCAGTGACCAGGTACTCAGATGGCGTGTGTATGGGCTGGTGCCCCTCTCGAGTTTCCAGGGGGTCAATCTGATCTTTTCCAGGTTGCCTCAGTGGCAGTTGCCATTATGATCTCCCTCTTTAGCCCATTTTAAGTTTAGATAGGGAACTTTTCATGCTTGATGTTGAAGGATGTGTTTTAATTGAAAAATATGTTTTCATATGTGTTAACATATACTATATAATAATGCAATATGTACAGTCAAGACTGCAGGGGCGCCTGGGTGGCTCAGTCATTAAGCGTCTGCCTTCGGCTCAGGGCGTGATCCCGGAGTCCTGGGATCGAGCCCCACATCAGGCTCCTCCGCTGGGAGCCTGCTTCTTCCTCTCCCACTCCCCCTGCTTGTGTTCCCTCTCTCGCTGGCTGTCTCTCTCTCTCTGTACAATGAATAAATAAAATCTTAAAAAAAAAAAAAAGAATATCTATAAAAAAAAAAAGACGGCAGCAAGATGTTAGGTCATTCTGACGTGCTGACATTTGGGAATGTTAAAAATCTGTTCTATTTTTGTAGTAAGCAAAGTGAGAACGGAAGAGAAGGAGAGGAGAGATGAAGACCCTGAGAGGGGGGAAGAAGAGAGAGAAAGACGATACAGAGAAAGAAAGGTACGTGGGCAAACCCAGGAAGGCTCTCTGGAGTCCGCAGAATAGAGGCTGTCACGCGTTGTTAGTAGAAGCATTTTTGGAAAGTCTTGTCACACAAGATTCAGGTCTGAGGAAGTTGTCAGCCACTTTTCCTTACAGATATGTGTTGTTATCTTTCCAGGAGAAATACATGGTGATTTTGGAAAATTTCGAAAATAGAAATAAATAATAAGAAGAAAATAAAAACAAATTCCACCCCAAGACAATTATTGATAATATTTAAGTATATATCCTAACAGAGTAGGTTTACATATACATTTCTGTATGTGTACATATATATCTATTTGTTTTCTTAAATTGGATTTTTACTCTTTTATAAACTTTAAACTAGATACACTTGGAACGTTTTTCTAAGTCATATTTCTCTATATTAATGGCTGCACAATATAGTGATATGGGTGTGTCATAGTTTTCTTGATATATCTGCTTTTTTTTGGACACTTAGGTTGCTTCTGAATTTTTTTTTTATTATAAAGCCATCCATGGGGTAAAGTTTTTGTACTTATTCATAATTATTTTCCTATGATTAACTTCTGGAAATGAACTTGCTAGATGAAAGTAAATGTAAATGAACCCATTTGCTCGGCAGAAGAGCTGTCATTATTTACATCATCAGAGTATAACTCCCCATGTCCAAAGCAGCAGTTGGGCATGATCGTAATTTTTAATCTTTGCTAGTTTGATTCAGAACAAAGGAGTATTTCTGAGCATTTTAGGAAAGGGTTTACTGCCCTGTTGTTTGTTACTGCCTTTGTATGTTTGCTTACTTTCCTAATGGAGCATTTTAGTCTAAGTACTTTAAAGATGAACTCCCTGCTAGTTATTTCTGTTTCCATTTCTGTTTCGAATTTTGTTTGTGGGATCTTTTTTTTATAAGTAAGTTTAAAGTTATGAAGTAGTCAAGTCTGTCGTCCATTGTTTCGGTTGTCGATACAATGCTCAGAGAGCCTTTTCCCCACACCAGCATTATGTAAGTAGTCGCCTGTATTTTGTTCCAGGTCCTTATAATTTTTTTAAACACTTAAATCTTTAATCTGCATAGAATTGATTTTGGTGACAGGTGTGTGGTAGTAATCTAACTTTACGACTGAGGAGTTTGGTCATGGAGCTTGCCAGCATGTTTTTCTTTAGGAAGGTTATCCTGGCAGAGATTGGCAGAGTGGGTGGGAATCAGGTGAAGGAGAGGAGTCAGGAGGCTGTTGGGGGGCCGCGGGAGGGGTGGCAGGGGTGGGGACCACGGGGACTGAGCCAAAAAGGAGGTAAGGGCCCTGTGGCTGTAGAGTGATCAGTGATCCCCTGTTGGGTGTGAGTAGAGGAGGCCTTGGGTGGGAGGAAAGGGCAGTTTCATTTGGGGTTCAGCTGAGACATACTGATGATGCTCCCAAAACTGTGAGTCTGAGCCAAAAGTATGGCATGTTGGCAGCGAGTTCTGCAGAGAGCTGCGTGTCACCGTGTGATGGATGTCAGCAGTTACTACTGAGCACCCAAAGTGGTTTTGGGGAATCAGAGATGACTGAACAGTGGTGCCCAGTTTTAAGAATCTCCCTGGGGGGCAGCAGACATGTGAACTGCCAAGGACAGAGGTTGGCAGGGCACATGGCGCTCTGCTCACCAAAGTCACACATCTCTCAGGAGGGACTAGGGTTGGTGGAGTACAGGATGCATTCACAGTTGGGGAGAAGGTGACAAGAATGACAAGGATGTGGCTGTAGATGAGGGCGGCATACTTGCCAGGCCGAGGAGTTTGGACGTGGTTTTCCATATCCGGGTGAAGCAGGAGTACAGTGTTGCCACTATCCTGTGCGTTGTGTGGCCAGAAGCGAGTTTTTCTTTCCAGAAGCACAACTTTATTTATTTATTTTTTTAAGATTTTATTTATTTATTTGACAGAGACTGCCAGCGAGAGAGGGAACACAAGCAGAGGGAGTGGGAGAGGAAGAAGCAGGCTCCCAGTGGAAGAGCCTGACGTGGGGCTCGATCCCAGAACGCTGGGATCACGCCCTGAGCCGAAGGCAGATGCTTAACGACTGCGCCACCTAGGCGCCCCTAGAAGCACAACTTTAGAGTCAGGATAGAGGAGTGAGGGCAATGCAGCTTCACTGCCTTTATCATGACACATGTGAAGGATGGCAGCCCATGTTTTGTATGCTCATGCATTTTTCAATCTGTCCCTTTCAAAGCTGCAGTACAGCGACGGTAAAGACAATCCTCTTAAGTATTGGCTGTATAAAGAAGAAGGTGAAAGGAGACACAGGAAGCAGAAAGAACCAGATCGTGAAAGGAAACATGGAGAAAAAAGCAGCACAAGGGAAAAAAAAGAAAAGTATCCAAAAGAAAAAAGTAATTCCTTCTCTGACAGGGAAGGGGAAGAAAGACACAAGGAAAAGCGACACAAGGAAGGCTTTCATTTTGGTGAAGAGAGGCACCACAGTAACACAGATAAAAAAGAGAGGTTGTCGAGAGAAGATCTTAAGAAAAGGGAGTCCAAGGTACCATTTCTGATGCTTCCTAGCCTTTGTAGTCCTCCTAAGACCAACACTCTTGGAGAAGAGTTTTATCTCCCTGTAGCCGGAGGATAAGACTTGTCACCTTGGTAAAAACGTGATTCACGTCTGTGTAATGTGATCAATATAGAAAAATTGCTGATCTAGTAGGAAATATGAAGTCAGATTTTCTAATTATATTGTGAATGTACTTTCAACATATACTCAGAAATCTATCATAAAGTTGAAATTTTGAAGATGATATTAAGTGGAAAGTAAATGAATACTATAGCAAAATGTTTGAATCAGAATTAGTAGTATAAGTTTACAAAACAGAACACAAAAATAAAACTATTGATTGCTAAGGGTCTAATTTTCCTCCCGTGTATATTGTTATAATTACTGCAATTGCATAATATTTTCCTATATTAATTGTATCTTTTGTTCTCATGTATATGCTTTCTGCTGTGCTGTTTTTCCAGACTCTGAAGCGAAGTGGTTTCATTCTCCTGTTTCTTTCTTTCTTTTTTTTTTTTTTTAAGACTTTATTTATTTATCTGACAGAGATAGAGACAGCCAGCGAGAGAGGGAACACAAGCAGGGGGAGTGGGAGAGGAAGAAGCAGCCTCATAGCGGAGCAGCCTGATGTGGGGCTTGATCCCATAACGCCGGGATCACGCCCTGAGCCGAAGGCAGACGCTTAACCGCTGTGCCACCCAGGTGCCCCCATTCTCCTGTTTCTTGGTGGTGCTCCCTTTAAGGTGGAAGCAAAGTGAGGGTCAGGTGCTATGAGGCTCAGGAGGGTCAGGCCTTCAGGGGCAGAGACTGGGACGTGTGATTGACTGGTGCCATCCATGAAAGTATGTGTATGTGTTTTTGAGGAGTGTTTGTTAAGAATGTCCTGAAAACTTTTTGCAGTTGCTGCCTGGTCTCGTGCCCATCCTGGCTGGCTCTTTGCTGAGTGTGATAAATCACCTCTGCACCTGCCACCTCCAGTGCCTTTGCCCACACCTTCCCTCACAGCAGGACTGCGACCCTGCCACCTCTGCCCATGATCAGAACAAACGTCGTGTTTCTTAGCAGTTATCTGACAGGAGCAGTTTTGTTAGCCGTGTGTAGACGTGTGTAGTTATCTGACAGGAGAGGTTTTGTTAGCCGTGTGTAGACATGAGTGTCTTCAGTCCCTGGACTTCCTTTGGATCAGCCACACTGATATGTTTACCTTGCTGTGTCAATGACTGAGGGAGGCAGGGATTGAGAATGGACCCTCACAGACACGTGTTTGTTCCTCTTGTATTTTAAATCTGTTTCCCTAGATCAAAATCTTTTTAGTTTGTTTTTCCCAATTTTTTATTATGAACATTTTTATTTTATTTTATTTTTTTTAAAGATTTTATTTATTTATTTGACAGAGATAGAGACAGCCAACGAGAGAGGGAACACAAGCAGGGGGAGTGGGAGAGGAAGAAGCAGGCTTCCAATGGAGGAGCCCGATGTGGGACTCGATCCCAGAACCCCTGGACCATGCCCTGAGCCGAAGGCAGACGCTTAACAACTGAGCCATCCAGGCGCCCCTTATGAACATTTTTAAACAGACAGCAAAGTAGACAAGTTTCCACCACCAGATCCTACCACAAACTTTAATGAACTTGCCTATTTTACATTCCCTAGATCAAAGTTAGTGACTAGAAACAGCCTGTTTGGTTTCCCACAGAAATGCCTTTCTGAGACTTGTCACAGTTTACACATTTGGCTTTTATTAAGGCTGGATATAAGAGATGGCCCATGTTAATAAAACCACTGCCTTCAACAGTGCTCCCTCCATAAGGATTAATATAATAATTAGTACCCCTCGAGAGACTCTTCTGATGGATGACCAACTTTTTTTTTTGGTAATTTATTCCTATTTATGGAGTGGCCACTCTGTGCTAGCCTTTCTTCCATATGCTGAGGACACAGCTGTGACCAAAAATTTTTATTTTTGTGGTGCTTATATTTCACTGGAGAAGCCATATGATAAAGAAACAAATGCATATACAATATATAAGAGTGATTAGTGAGCATTGTGTGTTTATCATTTTTCTTTGCCTTGACTTTCGGATACTCAAAATATACTTTTGAAGTTAGTTATTATGCTAGCCTGGTGATTGATGTGGTTGCTGCTGAGGTGACCATAAAGTACAAGGGGGCACTATTAATAACTATGCCGGGACCACAGGTACAAACCAGGTCTGTTCCCTGGGATTGTGTTCTCCTTTGTTCTCTCTCACTTTCTCTATATGATTTTTTTTTAAAGATTTTATTTATTTATTTGGGAGAGAGAGCAAGAAAGAGAGTACAAGGGGGGCAGAGAGGGGAAAGAGGAGCAGGGAGCTGGATACAGGACTTGATGCCAGGACCCTGGGATCATGATCTGAGCCGAAGGCAGACGCTTACCTGGCTGAGCCACCCAGGCACCCCTCTCTGTATGATTTTTGATCTGTTATTTTAATTGTATACCTCCTCCAGTTTCTTTTCTTCCTTTCCTTTCCTTTCCTTTCCTTTCCTTTCCTTTCCTTTCCTTTCCTTTCCTTCTTTTTTTTTTAAGTAGGGTTCACGCCCAACGTGGGGCTCAAACTCACAACCTTAAGATTAAGAGTTGAATGCTCTATTGACTGAGCCGACCAGGTGTTGCCCTCCTCCAGTTTTCCATTAGGAATGGAGAGGGCATGATTAAGCATAGTAACTATAACAAAGTGTCTTCTAAAGGTAACTGGGCAGTTGTTCACTAGAAGAATCCTGCATGATCATCCCTCTGTTACTGCTGCTGAACATGGACCCTGCTCCTTTCTGCTTCTGGGGTAGTGACTTAGTGACTTCACAGGTTCCTGTGGGCATCTGTTTCTAGCCCAGCACCCTCCTGGCCAGCCTCCATGGCTTGGGAACAAGACACTGAGCTGCTCATAATTTTTCTTTTTCTTCTTTATACCTAGATAGCCATTAAATCATAACTTTTTCTACCTGGCACGCCTGATTTCGTTTTTCCCCCCATTCCAATTTATTTAATAGACTGATGCCAGACTGCTCTTCCTGTTAAACATGTAATTATACATTTCTCCAGTTAATTTTGGAAAAATTTTTAAATACAGGAAGAATAAAAAAACAAAAACAAAATTTATGATCTCAGATGCGAAGATAATCCATTTTGTAATAAGTGTGTATATACTTACAGTTCTTTTTCGTATATGTAAATGAATGCAAAATTGGAATCATGGCTTTTTTTTCACATTATTCTGGGAAATACTTTTTAATAATTGGGTATTTAATGGCCATCTGGTACTCTTTCATGTGGTCATAACCTTATTTATATGTAACTTCAGGTTACTAATATATTTTTTTTAATTCATAAATTATTCAGTGATGAACAGATTGGAAACCTTAATACACGTCTTTGGTTGTTTTCTAGGAATAATTTCCTAGAAGTATTTACCGATGAAAGAAAGTATTTGAATATTTTTACCTGTTTTTAAGGCTTTTGGTATATGTTGTGTATTGCCCTCCAGACTCTCTTTCTTGGTGGGTGATTTAGTCCTGCCTTTCTTCTGCTCTGCACTCTTCATGGGTCAGTCCCTAGGTCTGTGAGCTTTCTCTGCCCTAGGGAGGCACTCGCCCTGGTCCCCTGGGTCTTCACCTGTTACATTCTGGCCTTATGCCCCTCCCTCCGGGCCACACTTCCTGCCAGCACTTACTCAACAGATGCCTCTGTCTTTATTTTATTTTATTTTATTTTATTTTATTTTTTTATAATAATTTTTTATTATGTTATGTTAGTCACCATACAGTACATCCTTAGTTTTTGATGTAATGTTCATTATTCATTATTCATTCATTATTTGCATATAACACCCAGTGCTTCATGCAATATGTGCCCTTAATACCCATCACCGGGCTAGCCCATGCCCCCACCCCCCTCCCCTCTGAAGCCCTCAGTTTGTTTCCCAGAGTCCACAATCTGTCATGGTTCATTCCCCCTTCTGTTTACCCCCCCTTCATTCTTCCCTTCCTTCTCCTAATGATCTTCCTATTTCTTATGTTCCATAAATGAGTGAAACCATATGATAATTGTCTTTCTCTGCTTGACTTACTTCACTTAGTATAATCTCCTCCAGTCCCGTCCATGTTGCTGCAAATGTTGTGTGATCGTTCTTTCTGATGGCTGAGTAATATTCCATTGTATATATGGACCACATCTTCTTAATCCAGTCGTCTGTTGAAGGGCATCTCGGCTCCTTCCACAATTTAGCTATTGTGGACACTGCTGCTATTTAAACCACCTACCTAGATTTGTTGGTTTGCAATCTGATGGTTTTAATTTTATTTTTACAAATTCACTTAATTCAAGAGAATTACAGAAGTAAAATTATAGATCAGTTGTTTAAATTTTCTTTTCTATAGGTGGATGGATCTACGAAATAGCCACATTATGCTTGACAGTTCATAATTTTAAGCAGTGTAAGGAACTAGTCAGATTTATCTTAAAGTAATGTGCAATTGATAAGTGTAAATGTCTTTTACTTCCTGAGGTAATGTGTAATCATCTTCTAGTATACCTTTACTCATCTTCCTTACATTGATTATGTAATTGACTGATGATAGCTGGTAAAAACTGTTATTTCAGAAGATACCTGTGATGTAGATGCTTTTGTTAAACTTGGAGTCCATGCTTCTTGTACAGAGTTTACAATTACAGTGACTTCATTATGATATGCTAACGAGTGTCATGGAATTTTTTGTTTCATAGAACAGTGAGCACAGAAATCGGGGTGCAAGTTCAAGGAGAGATCCCACCGGCAGCCAGGAAGGAACGTGCGCTCTCTGGTGACTGTTGTGTGCACTGTGCTTCTCGTAGAATGCTTGAAGGGAGTTCTTCTTATGGGGCCTGATTATAGCCAGTAAATGAGAGTGAATTATAGATACACTTCATGTACTCTTGATACGACCCCTCCATATTTATTCTAGGTGCACTAGAGGAGCTTGGAACTTGTTATGAATTATTAGTCCTGTTTGCCTTTTTTATATTTGCTCACATGAACTGGAAGATCAGTCCTCACTCTGGGGTGTGAGTGTGTGAGAGGCGGCTCCAGCCCTGCAGCCCTTGACACCTGCAGAGGGTGGAGTTTCTGCAGGTGGGCTCCTGGCCCCTTTATTGCCACCAGTGCCCCCGACCAGTGTTTGTGGGTCAGAGCACAGATGGAATCTGTCTAGCCACAGCCAGGGTGTAGACAACAGCCTGCTGGAACAGCATGTCTGCCTCTGCTGGGTGTGTTGCACATACCTCCAGGGCCGTTTCTCCACTGGTAAAAGTCTAATAACAGCACCTATTCTGTGTGGGTTTTGTGGCGATTTCAGATTACAGTTTTTTTTAAATATTTTTGTATTATGTTAGTCATCATACAGTACAGCCCTGGTTTTTGATGTAAAGTTCGATGATTCATTAGTTGCATATAACACCCAGTGCACCATGCAATACGTGCCCTCCTTACTACCCATCACCAGCCTATCCCATTCCCCCATCCCCCTCCCCTCTGAAGCCCTCAGTTTGTTTCTCAGAGTCCATAGTCTCTCATGCTTCATTCCCCCTTTACAGATTAGAGTTTGTGGGCAAAATCTCATTTTGTATGTAAGCTCTAGATTTTTTTTTTTTTTTTAGTTTTTATTTAAATTCCAGTATAGTTCACATACAGTGTAGTGTTAGTGTCAGGTGTGTGGTGTAGTGATTCAGCACGTCCAGACACCACCCGGTTTCCCCCGTTCCCCTCTGGTGACCAGCAGTGTGTTCTCTAGAGTTAAGAGTCTGTTTCTTGGTTTGTCTCTCTCTTTTTCCCCTTTACTCATTTGTTTTGATTCTTAAATTCCACATATGAGTGAGATCATGTGGTATTTGTCTTTCTCTGACTGACTTATTTCACTTAGCATTACACTCTCACACTCCGTCTGTGTCATTGCAAATGGCAAGATCTCATTCTTTTTTTGGGATTGACTAATTAAATTACAGGAGTGTATTAGAACTCTCTTGAGGATAGAGAGTCAAACACACAACTTTGTTAAAACACATAGTTTCTTCCCTCTACTGGGGCTATTTTCTTTCTTGGATTGCTGCTGAAATACTAAAAACATAGGAAGACTTTAGTGTCCACAGTTCTCATGAGACATGCTTCGGAGGTTTGCCAATCTGTAGTAGCTCTTAGTCATATCAGATATTGATAAGAGCCTTCACGGAAATGTAAAATGCTTTATGTTTCAAGTCTTTGTTTAAAATTAATTTTGAATTTGTTCATACTTTCTAGGTATGCAGAGAATTTAGTAAGAAATAATGGAAAAGATAAAGACTCAAGAAGAAAGGTAAGACATTTATGTTGACTTTATTATGCTGCAAGATTAGCTGTGAGTCTCAGTTTGTGAATCCCTTGGAAAGCAGAGCCTGAGTCAGGCCTTGCCGGCAGATGTGCTGATTTGAGTGGTAATCCAGGAGGACATAGTGAACACATTTAGGTTAAAAGACTCAACAGATTGAAAGTAGAAAAACGGACGAGGTAAAGCATCACATGTCACCTGTGTCAGAGCTGGACTGACTGTACTCGTGTCGGGCAGGAAGTTAGTCAAGGTGGAAGCACCTTTCATGATGATAGAATAATTAGCTCACAGGAAGATGTCACAGTGGTAAATGAACACATACCTCATAAAAAGAGCCTTAAAATACAGAATTAAAGGGAGAAATGGAGAATTCTATGATAGTAGAGACTTTGGTGCCCCCTCTCACTAGGGGATAGAATGACAACATTTCACGGCAGCACATCAGGCCCCTTAGGGGAAGGGACAGGAATCCCCACGGCTGTCTCCAGAAGAGTTTGGAAGTCAGGCACGTGAGCAAATTGCCTCAGTGTTAAAGTCTTCCCACAGGGAGGCCCAGGCTCCGACGACATCGCGGGCAAGTTCTGTCCCATGTTTGTTACCAACACGAGCACACCATGCGTGGTCCTGCCCTCCTGTGACTATCTCCTGCATGTGGAGGGTGATTCCCGGTCTTTGTGTTTCTTACCATCATCGTAATTACCATCAGAATAGTCTTCATGGTGAATATTTAGTAACTGTGAAGTGGTGGGCACTGGGGTTTTAATTATCATCCAAGCATTTTCCTAGTTTGTTGTTTTGTATTATAGGTAATGTGGCAAGCAGATTTGAGTTACTATTTCTGAAGAATAATTTCCTGTCACTTTCCTTGGTAGTTACCTGAAACCCATGACCCTGAGATAATCATCTTCAACATTTTGTGCCATATTTTTATGTATCTCTTTATTCCATATGCATACACAGAAACACCTGGAATTTTATGTAAATCAGATCACAGGGCAAGTGTTATTTTGGTATGTTTTATTCATTCAATTTTGGGGAGTGGTTGGCTCAGTCACCATCTAGCTAAAGCCATACCTAACAAAAAAAAGTTAGCCTTACAACGACTTCTTCCTAGGTAATCTTTTTGCTATATAATCTTTTACACTCATATATTAATATGTATATTTGGGAGTTTGGGATTCCTTTTTTCTGTTTTGCACATGCACCCCCCCCCCACGCAGCATCCTGTTTTTCCAGTTCATTGTTCGAATGATGCAGATCTGCCTCACGCTTTTTGTGGATAAATTCTTGAACTGAAATTGTTGGATGAAAATAATGTAGATTTTATAGTGTTTTCCTTAAGCCTCCCAGGTCTTCTGATGAGCTCTGCATTAGCATTGTTCACTGGAGTTATAGTGTGAGCCACATTTATAATTGTAAATTCTCCAGTAGTCACATTAAAAAAGCAAAAAGAAACACAATTCATTTTAATAACATGGTATATAATCCAGTATTTCTGTAATATTATTCTTTCAACATGTGATCAGCATAAAAATTATCAGTAAAATATTTCACATTTTTTTTTTGCCAGCAGAGCAAAATTTATGATATATTTTTCCCCTGAAAGATTCTTGAAGGTATTTGACAGCTCATTTTGGCTTATGATTAGGTCATATGTTTTATAGCACCAACACTGAGTTTATCTTGGCTTAATTCTTCAGCATTATGAAAAGCCTACAATACACCAGAATAATTTTCTGGATACATGGAAAGCTCCTCTTTCTCTTCATGGTAAATCACCATCCTGTCCCCAGTTTTATGCACTGAATAGTTGTGGGTAGTGATGTCTAGGACTTGTGTCTTCCTCGTGCCAGTGATCACAACAGGAATGGAAATCAGCATTTCCCTCACCACCACAGGGTCACTTTATATGCCCCTGTCACTAGGAAATAGGTCCACTGGTGCCCCCTTACCCACGGTTTCAGATACCCACGGTCAACAGTGATCCGGAAGCAGATGACCCTCCCCTGACGCATTGTCAGAAGGTCAGTATAGTCTGATGCTGCGTCACACACCTGTGTCCCTCACCGCCCTTCATCTCATCACATAGGCATTTTATCATCTCACATCATCACAAAAAGGGTGAGTGCAGGACAGTAAGATATATTGAGAGAGAGACACCAGAGTCACATAACTTTTATTACAGTATATTATTATAATTGTTCTATTTTATTATTAGTTATTGTTGTTCATCTCTTAAATTAAACTTTATCATAGGTATGTACGTATAGGGTTTGGTACTATCTACAGTTGTAGGCATCCGCTGTTGGCATGCATCCCTGTGGGTAAGGGGAGGGGAACCACTGTATTGTTATTATCCCCATTTCTCAGAGGAGAAAACCGAGGCACAGAGGTTAATTGCCCTAGGTGATCTTGTTTGTATACCTTAGGGCCAGAACCCCAGTCCTCAGCCACTGAGGACAGTGCATCCATGGGAGGACTGGGTAGGTTCTGGGGTTGCCCTGGGATGCTCCCTATGTTGGCTGACTGGCTGCACTGTCTTTCAGCACAGCCGTGAAGAGGGCTCCTCAGTGTGGAAGCTGGCTCAGAAGCATGGAAGAGAAGAAACGGCGGTAAGGAGGGTGCATCTTTTCCATATTTCGGCGCTCCAAAGACGTGCTTTTACTCGTGATTCTTTGCTTTCATAGTACCTTTTTTTAAGGGTAATTATTATTCCTTTTAGACAGCAGAACATAGGTGTGAAGGGGAGCAATAGATTTTAGTGTGACATTTCTGTTTGCTCTTGTTGGAGAGTCTGGGGGGTGTTGAAGGCACCTTAGTTCCGGGGCTGGAAGAGGTGTTGGCTCGCTGTGCATGCACTTGGACACCACAGCCTTCCTCTGTGGGGGAGAGGGAAAGGGTTTGCAAAGAGCGTGGCGGGGAAGAGGTTCCAGCTAAGTGAGTAGCCAGCCTTCTCATCATTGCTCTGTATTTAAATTCAAGAGGCTTGAGGAGAATTGAAGAAACCAACTGGTCAGTAAAGCACCATGGCACTCCATTTAATGCCCCAGGAAGGGGTGGCTGAGCTCCTGCTGGTGGTACTCTGTTGTCATCGTCCCTGGCTGGGTTCCAGCTCTACAGAGAGGTGATATGTTGGCCCTACGGTCCCCTGGCAGACAGCCTGGCACACCCCGTGGGTGCAGTGTTTGCTGAGTGGAGGGATTGCTTTGGACATGGTGCAGACTCCCTGCGAGTGTATATGTCAGGGGTCCTGTGCACGGAAACAGGGTTCAGCAGTGTGAGGCTGCAAGTTTTGCTTAAAACTCCTGCACAGCATTTGTTTTTGTTTCTCTGATCAGTTAGCAGGTGTCCTGTCTGTTGGGGCAATAAATGTAGCATGCGTCATTTACTCTAATGTCCAGTGACTTTATATGGCAGTGTGCCCAAACGACTTTTTTTAGGGGCCAGTTTTGCCTATAAAGTATTTGCGTAAAATAACTCTTTCCTACCCCCAGGCAACGGGGTATCCTTAAGGTATCCTTTCAGTCCTGTGGGTATACAAGAATGTGTCTGTTTAGAAGTCAGACCAGATACCTCTTGGAGGAACAGCTGGAATTCTTTGTGGCATCAAGCGTTGGTTTTTGGCATTGTTTACTGCACTGGGTTCTAGAGATGAAAGACACGCTTCCAAGTGGCAGATTGTGTCACTGAGCACCTCCCGAGCTCCACCTTCTCCTGATGTCCCTGTCTTCTCTTCACACTCACCACATTCTAACCACACTTCCCATCCTCCCCAGAGGCTCCCTGTCCCTCCTCTGTGCCTGTTTTGGCTGAGGTGCGGACGTCCATCCAGTTTTCACCCCAGAAGACTGGGGGTCATTTCTTTCTTACCCCTAAGGCCAGGCCACTGTCATCTTGCCCCTTTGCACCCCAAGCCCATGCTGCCTGTGGTGCCAGAGTCTCCCCTGGCATGCTTGTTTCCCCTCCAGGGTAAGAACTAGAGCCCTTTTGGTGAACGTTTGGTGTGCTTGGGCCGTCCAGCAGGGCTGAGGAGCTACTTAGGTGTGAAAGTGGGTGTGGTGCCATCACAGTTCTTTCTAAAGATGGATGTCTTTGAACTTGAGTGGATGAGAGGGGACATGGCAGGGATGGGGTGCTGGGCTGAGGATGATGCTGGGGGAGGGCTGGGGCCTGGGGAATTCCTGTTATGTGTGCTTCTGTGACATGCAAGAGCAGATGTGGATAAGAGGAGAAGCAGCTTTTGGAGGGAAAATATGAGTTTTCTAAACATCTGTTTCATTTCTGCTACCCTCTTATCCTGGAAATCTGGAAAATGTTACTACTCGGTTTTCCGGGTACCTAGACCAGGATGGCTTTAGGGTAATCTGTGCAGCCTCCCCACACCTCCAGAGCCTGATGGAGCACCCCTCCCACTGTGGGACTTAGTGATTACCCTCTTTATCCGCCGGCCTGGAGGGATGAAGTGATGGGGCAGGTGTGCTCTGATTCCGAGGGGCCAGGATTTGCGCAGCTTGTCTTCCCCTCGGTGAAGAGGAGGAGGGCCGCACTAACCACCTCATGTTATGGGCCTCATCACAGTTGTAGCCGTTTCTCACAAAGGATAAGTTCATTAACGTTTTTCTCTTTATGGTCATATTTACTAGTTAACAAGGTATTTCATAAAGAATTTGAAGTTGGGTTATGTTAGTTTTATAAATACGTTTTAAAATTAGCAACATCAGATTAATCTTAGAAAACATTTTCCCAGCCTATTTGCAAGATTCAAATTTATGATTGAATGTTTTTCTTATGTGTTTCCTCTAGGAAATTGAAAAGGATGACATTGATTCAGAAAATGCTGGAGCTGATGAATATACAGCTTATTTTGAAGATGATTTTGAAGTTTGTATAAAAGTTAAAATTTTTCTCACCTTAAAAATAATTTGCTCTAAAATCTGCTTAAGTATATTAATAGCTTTATTTCTCTCTTTTTATTACTCTTAATACTCTGTGTCTGTTTGATTTAGGCTTGTTACCAATAAAAAGTGCTGTATCAACGCTTACCAATGTGATGTAATTAAATGATTTTACAGTTTAACCTATTAAGTGCACTGCATCCAAACGTGTGTGTATCTGTGTGTGTACAGAGTACATATGTTCATGTACACACACTCACTGTCACAGTCTCAGCACAAAAATGTTAGCACATTATTGTTACTAAACAGCTATCAATGTATGTCAATCTATACAGTGTGGTTCATTTTTAGAGAAAAAGGCAGCAGTTTATATAGTTTATAACTCAGTGGCACTGACATCCGTTAACTGTAAAAATCTCTTAGCCATAATGAGCATTTTGTCTTTTAAATTCTAAATTGTATGTTTTGTTCCTATGTGTGTTCTTTAAAGTCAGTTTGTCTTAAAGGGTCCAAAACTGTGATTATTGTTTGTAGGACTATGAAGATGACTTTGAGGTCTGTGATGGAGAGGATGACAGCTCTAATGAGCTGGAACCAAAAGAGAAAATCGAAGAGCTTCCTCCAGCCAGAAAAAAGGAGATACAAGAAATTCAGAAAGCCATTAATGCAGAAAACGAAAGGGTTGGCAAGTTGTCCTGCAAACTGTCCCAGAAGCAAGGTCTGCTGGAGGGTGAGAGGGACTCGAAGACAGGTACACGCATCCGTCTCTCAGGACAACGGGCACCCACGCCTGCGGGATCCTTGAGGGCAGAATCATTCTGATTAGGTGGCAGATGCATGGGTGTTGCGTGCTCCCGCAAGGGGGCCATGTGAGGCACTCGGTAGGTACCGAGTGTGTGTGAAGGACTGTCTGAGGGAGAGAAGCTGCGCATGGCCTCCCTGGTCAGCGCCTGTAGCCTGGGGGTGGTGGTGAGCACCGGTCGTTCTGGGGGCGCTCACGCAGGAACCACCAGTCCTGGATGCGGCCCTGTTCACTTTTCCCGTGGTGTCAGTCAGCCCATCTGCAGCGCATGCTCTGTTTTCTGATGCCACCTTCTCTGAGTATCACAGAGGAAAGTGACCGGGTTGGCAGGAGGCTCAGAGCAGATGAAAGTCCATGTGGGCGGTGGCTGCAGAGCCAAGATCGGTTCGGGGAGACACTTTCAGGAATGTGGCCCACCGATCGTGTCTCAAGAGCACTCCTAAGTGAGCCCTTTTTTCCCAGGGATTTCCTGCATGCAATTAGAAATGTGTTCTGCCCAAAAATTCTTGGCATTGTGCTATGATAAAGTCACTTGTATTACGAGTAGAAGTAAAACATTTTAAAGTCATTTAAAGGGAAAGCTATGACATTCTGATAAAAAGTTAGCATTACACGTAGCACAAAAGGTCAAATAGGACAGTATTAACAATATTACTGGATGATATGCTACTTTAAATTATCTAGTAAAATAATTAGTAATCAACACAACGGGTTATGATTAGTAATTAATCTGATGTAATAATCCAAATGAAGGTTAGGCAGAATGATTATTATCCTCATATATATATATTTAAGTTTTGTTTATTCAAGTAATTTCTACGCTTCATGTGGGGCTCAGACTCATGATGCGGAGGTCAGGAGTCACCTGCTCTGACAGCCATCCGGGCGCCCCTAGGGCGCTCGTATTTGGGGCCGGCTGCAGAGGAGCAGAACTGAGCTAGGAGGGCTGATACGTGGAACGTTCTCTAAGTTTATAGCAAAACCAGTGTCTTGGAAGCCTGAGGAGCTGTTCTGCTTGAAAGAAATATTTCAGTTTCACAAAATAGCTTTCTTTTTTTGTACAGATGGAAACAGTTCCCCTTCCAAAACCCCTGTTTGTGGAATTTTCGTTGATTTTGCAACAGCCTCACGCCGTCAGAAGAGTCAGACTCAGGCCCTTAAGCAAAAGTAGGTGTGTTGGGAATTTGTGAAGGGTATTATGGAATTGTAATATACTTCAACGTACTTTAAAAAAATAGAGCTTTTCTTTTTATTTTCACTACTGACTTTAGGTACATTTTAAAATCTGTGCTCCGTTTCCGCGTGTTCAGCTACCGTGTTGATAGCTTTGAGCGTGTGCACTGCTGTCTGCTACTGCTTGGCGTCCAGCGTCTGTAGGTTCTGGAGTCACCCTGGGAGTCGCGCCCCATTTTGGCCAAGGCAGGATCACAGCCACTATCTCCCTGAACTCGGTGCATCTCAGTGTGGGGCTCTGACTCGAGGTGCAGCTAGTGCCCCCTAGTGCTCGCACACTGGCGAGCTCGTGTCCCTGTGTCTGTTTCTCAGATGAGGAAGCTGAGGGATTTGTCAGGGTCCAGAGTACTAACAGCTGGCAACACGCAGTGCGAGTTTCCCTCTGTGTCAGGCACCGTGCTCCCTGTGTGTTAACTACTTCATTCGGTCCCTGCAGCCCCATTTTAGAGATGAGGAGAGTGAGGCTCAAGGTCAACATCTGGTGAATGGTGGAGCTGTTTTGAACCCAGGGCTCCCAGATGTCACAGTCCAAGCTTATAATTTAGAAATTTATAAAATTAGAAATTTATGAAAGCCAAAGGATATAGTCTCAAATAAAGGGTCTGTCATATTAAACTCAAGTATGATTTAAGAGTAAATGTAAAAATTAAATGTTTTTTTTAAAAACCATGTTTAAAAGCCATCATTCCATGTAGCTCAGTACATGGCCTTAGTAGGTACTCAGGAAACTTTGCCTAATGAACAAATAAATCATGAATAATCAGAATAAGTTTTCATATCATTTTTGTTGTCCTTATATTTTAGAGACCCAAAATATAAGGTAGTAAAATCAGTTTTAACCACTATGGCTAGGTTTTGTTTTTGCTTTAACCTCATTCAAGTCTTGAAAACTACATATGGTTTAATATAATTTTTATAAACTCAGAGATAATCAGAACCACATACAGTGTAATGTTTAGGCATATATAAATGTAAGACGAAATTAATATATTTTACAAAGCAAGATGATGATAGTTACCAAGTTCCGTATACTGATTGTCACGGGTAGTGGGGGTCCTACGTGGGCACAGGTCATCCCACGGTTTCTGGTTCTGGGGTTAGGTAGCAGGCCCTGGGATGTTACCGTATTATGATACATAGGTGTACGTGTATTACATGAATTATTTCAGGTCAGAAATTATACTGAATATGGAGGACTGGAGGTACTAACTGGGGAAGATGTGACAGTGGCCAGAGAGTTATGGTTAAGATTATGGAAAGGTGGCAGTTATTGGAAAAGCCCGAGAATGGGCACATAAGGAGGGAGGGAGGGAGCAGATCTCATTTGCAAGGTGCCCAGGTGCTGGAGGACCATTCCCCACGTACAGGCTGAGCACCAGCCATGTGGAGACCGTAGTAAATGAAGGAGAGCACTGCGGCCAGACAGGGCTCACATGCCAGTGGGGTGATGAACAGTGAACGAGGGCGCCTGCAAGGAGAGAGACCCGCTCAGGTGAGTGCAGGAGAACACTGGGTGAAGCCAGGGGAGACCATGGGCCAGTAGTGTCTTGGTGGCCTCGTCGGGCGGGCAGGGTGATGGGCTGTGTCATGTGCTGCTTGGCCACTTCCTGTCGGGTCATCTCGGAAGAGTGGCCTAAAAGACAGTGTGTACCTGGCCACAGCCCGGGTGACGTCACAGAATGTAATCCTTCTGATCATGACATCAATTCATGAAGTGAAGTAATTGCTTTCCATGAAAATTCTAGGCATGCACATATTATAACTTTATTTTGTGTTCACTTCAGGTGTATGGAATTAGAATAATCAAAACTTGGTTCATTCTGTATTCGCGTTGCTGGTGCGTGCATGACTGTCTTATTGTTAACTCTTAAATACCTCAGACTCAACACCCACACAGAAATTCAGTCCTTGACAATTACGTGATCTAATCATAAGGTTCCTTATACTCTCACTGTACTTTCCTCTGTATATTATTAATTTAACTTTTCTCTTGTTTTCAATTTATTTTAAAGGACGCGCAGTACAAAGCTGCTTCGGCTCATTGACTTAGATTTTTCATTCACTTTCTCTCTCTTGGATCTACCGCCAGTAAATGAGTATGACATGTATATCAGAAACTTTGGGAAAAAAAATACCAAGCAGGTTAGTATAAGATGTATTAACTAAGTGACCAAATGCAAGCAAAGTACAATATGGTATCCTTGTGCTGTACTGTATCTGTTCCAGGGTATTAGAGCGTGGGAGTGGTGTGGGAAGAATGCAGACTTGAGGAAAAGGGAGCCCCTGCGTCATGTGGTGCTCATGAGCCTGGAGAGATGGTGCAGATGCCCACAGATGCCCTACAGGCTTCTGAGCGTGAGCGGATGGCGCACGTGGGGTGCAGCACGCTCCCAAACTTGCAGATGTTTTATCGCAAGTCAAGCAGAATGTTATGTTTGGATCCCTTGCCCGTTGTCCTATCTGTGGCATTCCAGCCCCCTTTCCTCCCCCAGGTCCCAGAGTGCACGACCTGCCATCCCCACCTGGATCTCTCTGTTAGCTTGCTTTTCTCCTCTCCTCTACCTGTCAAGTCCTCAGTGTTCACGTCCATTCTTTAGGTGAATCCTCCCTCAGGGCTTGCACTGGATTCTCTTTCTTGTTCCAAACTTGCTACATCCACACCACAGACTTTGTACTTCCCTGTAGTATTCTAGGCATTAATTATGTAACTGTCCGACTTCCCGACAAGGCTGTAAAGGTTCTGAAGTTGGGAATCATCTTTTCCATTTTTCTTCTGTCCCCGAGGCCATCATTGGTCAACAGGTGCTCAGGGACACTCCATCTATAAGACTCTTTCCATAGGAAGAAGGTCACAGGGCAAACCTCAGAAAGCTGACAGGTGAGTCTTGGCTTCACAGCTGGCTCCCTCCGTCCTTGAGTAGATCACCTGCTCATCTCAAAGCTCTTAGTAACACATTTATCTTTACTGAAGCATGTACCTTTTCAAAACAAAGAAAGTTGTATTTGGTTTTGCAAAGCCAGAGTATGTTCTAAGACAATAGGAAGTTGGTGGGCTAGGTGGCAGTATTTTCAAACCAGAGCTAAATTGTTTTGTCAGGGATGAGGGAGTGTCTGTGTTGTGTGAACGGAGTTCTCGGGTTCCCTATGAGAAGATTTCCGTGGGGATTCGTGTCTGAATGAAGACCCCCAGAAGGAACGCGGCAAGCACAAAGCAGTTTGTTAATGCAAAAGCACACTCTGAAGGTGGAGAGGGGGCTAGGTGGTTTTGGGATCGGATGTTATTGGGTCTCTTGTGTCTAATGGAGGTGCTTCCAGTCCTCTGGGAAACTCGTCCCACAGGTTGGGATGGGGAGTTTTCACCCCTGCGAGGTTGTACTGGAACCTCCTGGGGGCCTTTCTCCTAGGGTTGGACTATACCCGCGATACAAATGCATCCTGTAGAGTCTAGGGGTCGCCCCGGGGCAGAGGTGGAGGAGGGCGCATGTTCCGCACCTGTGGCTCTTGATCCCTCAGCCCCAAGGTCTTGGAGGCCTCAAGGTCAGGATGTGGAGCTCCAGGCTTTTAATGTGTAGCTTCTTTAAATCACTGTCCTCCCCTCCAGCTCCTGACTCTGTCACCCCCTTCTGGGACTTGGGACTCTGTCTCGGGTGCTCCTTCCACTTCTCCTGTCCAATTTTTACCTAACAGTTTAATGTGACTTTTTGAAAACACCTTAAAAAATTAGGCCTGAACCTTTAAGACACAAGTGGTCTTGGCATGATTGTTATTTCTACCACGTTGCCTTTGACAAAAGCAAGAAGACTCATTATTAACTTTAATACTTTTAATTGTTTTTCTCTTTCCATTGACGAGAAATTGCTCTGAAGTTGAGACCCAGTGCTGATTCCAACATCTCTTTTTTTTTAAGGTGTATGTTCAGTACAATGAAGATAATGTTGACAGAGACATCCAGACTGAAGAGATAGAGACCAGGGGTGTGTGGACCCAGCACCCCGGAGAGGGCACGGCCGTGTCAGGGGGTGAGCTGGTCTTTGCTCTTGAACGCTGAATGCAGTGTCTTGGCGTTATTTCTGGTGTTGTGTTCATTACTGTTCCTGCTCTTTCTTCTTGTCCCGTTTGTTGGGGTGTGGTTGTTAGCGTGTGACCAGGGAGGCACCAGTACTCTTCGCAAGAGACACTAGCTCTTGGGAACCACTAACGCGAGCACTGAGCTAGAGCCCCGTGTGGGCCTTGACCCAGGTTGGAGCACTTTTATTCCTAAACAGACGGAGAGCCCACGTTCCAAACAAGTACTTCAGATGGGCCTGTTCTCATTAATAGGGAATTTCATATGTGAGGTTCAGTTTCTAGACACGTTGCGTCAGCGTAGCTGGAAGGCCCAGAGAACACATGGTGCCGTGCTTGATGCCGGTCGCCTTCCTAGTTGACGGTTATTCACAGGACTTGGCCTGTGTGGCGGGGGCTGCATTGCTCCCTTTCCTCAGGTAAGCCTCCCCCAGGAAAAGAAGATACCTAACTCTAACACAAAGTGCTTAAACAGATGCCTTTAACTATTTCCCTTAATGCATATAACTTGGACCCTGTGTACAGACTTTCTGTAAAACAAGATGCAGCTGTTTTTGAAAAAATTGTGGTAGATCTAGACAATACAGTGTAAAATTCTCTGACTTTTCCTTCCAGGGAAAAGTTTGTAACAACTCTTTGAACCCTAAGGTGTGTAAAACGTGACGTTTAGGGTCGACTTGGTTGGTTCAGTGTGGCCTGCTCTCTTTAGGGAGTGGGAGTGGAGATCTCTGTGATGTGGCCGCTGCACCAAAGGTCGACACGCCCAGGCTGTCCAGCTTCCTCCGGGCAGCCTGCCAGGTACGCGCTCATGGGCCCCCATGTGATGTGTGTCACCCCAGGGCTGGCTGTGTATTTGGATTCTGTACTTTAATACCAACTGCTTCCATTTTAACATAAATATAGACTGAAAAACAGGCATGTTAAGTTGTCAAGGCGGGCATACACTGGGGTATTCGAAATTAGTAAATTCATGACTTTTAACCAATTGTGGAAATGTACAAGATACATACAAAGATGATGGGAACGGTCTGTTGAACCCCATGTACACTGCTGGTTATCAACTCATGGCTGATGGTCTCATCGAAGTCCCCCACTTACCCCACCCCCACCCCCAGCTAGTTCTGAACAGACACTCAGCCCCTCCACGTTTCAGTGTGAGTCTCTCAAAAGGATCAGCATTAGCAGTACTCCTTAAACCTTCAAGTGAAGTCGCTCACGTGTCCTCCGTTGTCTCCTGTGTCTTTATGGGAGTGGCAAGTGTGGTAAACATGGACCCTGACGTGTGGGTTTGAAGTCCTCCTGTTTCTATTCTGGACACATGGTGGTTCCTTCCCTCCATGCTGTGTTATGGAGAGAGTATGCATACTTTTTGTAATTTTAAATTTAATCGGCTTCTCATTTAGGGTCAGTTCATGGGGAGCTATGAGGAGAGAGCCCTTGGTATAGGGTGAGGAGAAGGGAGGTTGGGCTGGAGTGGGAATGAATGAGGCCAGAGCGGGCCTGGTTGGGTCTGGGCTGACCTTGACCTCCCAGCTGTCTTTCATCTGCTGCAGCCTAACCTCCCATGCTGGTCCCATTTCTGCGGTGGATGTTTCCCCTGGTTCTGCCGTGTGTTCCCCTTACCCATCATCACCCTAAACATGACCCTGTTAGAGCTATTCCAGTGACATACAGCTCATTCTGTCCTCGCCGTGGCCCCATGAGAAAGACAGTGGTGGTGTGTGTATGCCTGACATATTTTTATACCCCTTCTTTGGTCAAGAAAACTGGGGTAGTCCGCTGTTTTCCTCCTCCTGTTATTTTTAGCAAAGCGTTTACATAATGTCTCTCCTGTGGAGTTTATGTTACTGGAACTTTACCTGTTTCTATTGTGCAGAAATAGCAATATAATTTTGTTCTTTTCATTTTTATGTTGTCTTGGAGTTAAGTAGTTATTTTCAGAAATGTGATAGATGCGTAGGTAATGATTTGCGTGTTTTGTTCTGTTCTTACAAAAGCACGTATATCTGAAGTGCTCATGCAGGACTGCTCACTGTCTTTGACAGGTGATTGCGGTCTTGCTTGAAGAGGACCGTGTGGGAGCCGAACCCAGCTGGAGCCCCACGGCACAGGACAGCACCCTGCATATCAGTGACAGCTCCTCTCAGCTGAATACCAGCCTGCCATTCCTTCAGAGTAAGGGGCTATCCTTGATGTGTGTTGAAATCTTATAGCAAGCACTTACGTTGGAAGAACTGTCTTTACTGTTGTGTCCTGTGTTAACGTCACCGGGTTTACTGAATACAGAACAGAGTCAGCATCCGCAGAGCTCTGAAGTGCAAGGTCGGTTTTCTTCTAAACAGGAAACTGCGTTAGAGTCCCGTGAACACTTGCCCGAGGTGATGGAGGGGGTGAGCCGTAACTTAAATGAGTGGAAGCTGAGGTTTTGTGTGTGTGTTTTAGATCCCATGTCTTCCGGTCTGTTACTTGGTTTCTCTTGGTTCCTTGGAATGCCGGCCCCGGGGAGCCGTGTGAGGGGGTGTTCCGTGAACGCAGTGTGCACAGCCGCTCTGTGCTTCCCACGGGTCTTCGTCCTCAGACCTGGTCCCAGAGCACCCCAGGCTGAGCAGCTGCATACATGTGTGACCGTTTAAATTGCTTTAAGCAAAGTGCATTCACAGGGTCACATTGATGTTTCTCGAGCGGGTCACCTCTGCCTTGTTCCGGCTGGTGAGGTAGCAGTTGCAGCCTGTCCTGGTCTGTGTTTGGAAGGAGAGGAAGAATATTTTTGTTAGTTTCTTAAATAATTTGTTTATTGTACTGTATGCACTTGTAGAAAGAATAAAACTGTATTCAGGGCTCTGACAGTAAATAAAATCGTGTACTGAGAGCGTGGCAGTTCGATAGCGTTGTGATTGGACTCAGGCGCACTGTGGTACGGGGAAGACCAGCTTCTCCAGCTGCTGCGATCTACCTGGGGGCCCGGCGTCTGGCTCGCCCGGCACCCCAGCCTGTGCGCAGCCAGGGCTTGGTGCCACTTGCTCTAGATGTTTCTTCTGCCCTGCCTGGTGTCTAGAGATTTAGGTTCACATATGTTCCTTTGCATTTACCATGAACAAAAATGGCATTATTAGTTTAAAAAAACTCACGTTCTGTGAGAGTTTTTCATTTTTAAAAGGTAATAGTTACTCTATTAGAAAAATAGTAAATCATTTTATCTATAGTGTTCAAAACATGCATGTTCACACTCCCACACCCCACCTCACCTCAAGAAATGGGAGTTAAAGCTGTACTTTTCTCCGGGAGCTGATGAGTAACAGCAGCTTACAAAACCAGAGGGAGCTTGGGTTATATACACGCACTTGGAATCCTTTGTGAGAGACACATGGTGCACGTATGTTCTTACAGAATGGGGCCCCTGCGTGTGGTGGGCAGAGTTCCCCCGCGAACAGTGTGCAGGTTTCTCTTGTTGGTTTGTTTTGTGTTTCAGTAACATGAATTCAATTTTTGAGAGAAAGCGGGGTGGTGGGGAGGGCAGAGGGAGAGAGAGAGAATCTTAAGCAGACTTCACGCCCAGTGTGGAGCCATCTCAAGGCTCTGAGATTACAACCTGAGCCGAAACCAAGAGTCGGACGCTCAGCTGAGTGAGCCACCCAGGTGCCCCTTCAGTGACATGAATTTTGAGGTAACAGAAGGAAAATGAGATTAGATGACAGGTTATCTGACAGAGTGAGGAGTTGGTCTCACCTGTGCACCTGGGACTTGGTCACATTACACCCCAGTCTGTGCCTTTCGCAGATCTGTGCAGTGCCATCCTCACTGTTCAAACACGTACCACACAATGATGTGGCCAACACTGGCCTGCTGTTTCTTTGGGTCGAGTGGACAGAAGTCCTGCCCTCCTGACTGAAAAAGTGAATGTGCTACGTGTCAGGGGCGAGTTCCGAGGAGAGGAAGTGACAGGGCTGGTGCTCCTGGCTCCCGAGGGAGAAGGCCTCCCTGTGTGAAAACCACAGGCTTCGAGGGGCTCAACAAGGCACGAAAGGGACCCCCTGCATGGCCTGATTCCAGATCGCATCCAGGCAACTTGGTTCTCTCGGAGTAGCTGGCAGGCAAGGTGTGGCCTACCCCAAACATCAGGAAAACCATGAGGCCCGCTTGGGCCTTTTTCAGGATAAGCAGTGGCCATTTGTTGAAACCTAGACCTCAGGCCCAGGCAGCTATGAAAGGACTTTATTTCTTCATTAAGGGGAAATTTATTTGAAATTTTAAAAAATATTTATTTGAGAGAGAGAGAGAACGAGCAGGGGGAGCAGCAGGCAGAGGGAGAAGCAAACTCCCTGCTCAGGAGGGAGCTTGATGTGGGGCTCGATCCCAGGACCCTGAGATTATGACCTGAGCCGAAGGCAGACGCTCAGCCAACTGAGCCACTCAGGCACCTTTATTTGAATATTTGCAAGTGTGTTCATTTAACATGGATTCTGGCAAACACTAACATGCAGAAATACTTTTCTCATTTTTACCCACAGATCGAAAAGTGTTGTGCTTATGTGCCTCTCAGGTGCAAAGACAGACGGTGGTGTCTGTGCATGGGCTGCCCGGAGCCGCGTTCGCCCCCGCACTGGACGGCAGATACGTGCTGTGCGTGTGGGATATCTGGCAGCCTTCGGGGCCTCAGAAGGTCCTGATATGTGAGTCGGAGGTATGACCCCCAGAGAGTCGTAGGTTTATTGAGAGGGGCCTGATGTCAGGTAAATGGCAGTGCAGGCCTGTGGGGACTTACAAGGTCATTTCATTCTCTTCCCAGCCACCCTCAGCTGTGTGCAGGTGTGATGGGACACATGCCTGTGTCTACTTTGACTCTAGAAATTCTTAGTTCAAAGATCAACTCAGACTGAAGAAATCTGGGCTTATCACAGCCTTGTAGGTCCATTGGGGATTAGTAGGTATCAGTGTAGCTACAGACTTCATAAAGATGTTGGTCACCCTTGGCATGGCTCTGGAACCCCAGAAGTGTCCTTTTGGGCTTGCATGATTTGAGTCACAGATATTTTAGGGGTTTCTTAGCGAGCTAAAGGTTTTCGGAGTCCTCTCTTATGCTTCTCCCAGCCCCTCGTTAACAGGTATAGTGGGAGAGCTGTCCTTTTAGGTTTGCTTCCTTTTGGATTGGGAAAATACATATTTGTATTTTCCTATTCATATGCTCCTTGATCTCAAAGTCATTGATTTTCATTGAAGCTGTTGAGAAGAATAACTTTTATAGGTTTTGTGATACAGGATGTAAATAAAATGACAAAGCATGACGTTGCCATTCTGGGCCCAGTGACTTGGGTTGAATGGAGGGGTCATGGTGCATGCTCCGTGTGCCCAGCTGTGTGTGAGGCACCCGTGTTTGTGAATGCCAGTCCTGCAGGGTGGCTTGTCCTCCCTGCTTTCCACTTGGAGCCGAGGCTGACTTGCACCTGCTTAGTTCTGGTGGGGGGTTCCCAGGGACAGTGTGGGACACGGGGGTGTTTGGTGCTTCCATTCCCATGGCCTCACATTTTCAGTCTTTAGCTTTCTGTGTGTGTCATTCCAGGTCACGTGTTGCTGCTTTAGCCCTTTTAAAGCCTTTTTACTGTTTGCTGGGACGGTGCACGGCTCGGTTGTCGTGTGGGACCTACGAGAAGACTCCAGAATTCATCATTATGTGAAGCTGGGCAATTGCTTCTGGACGTTCAGGACAGCAACGTTTTCTACTGGTCAGTGACACCCACCTGCCCATCCGGTGTCTTCTAGAAAAGTCATGAGAGAATTGAGGAACATCTGCAGTATCTTTGCATTTATTCATTCAGATTACCCCAGAGGATGGGGTCTGACCTATGAGCAAAAGAAGCATTTGATGAATAGTAAAAACAAAAATCTACCCAGGCAGTGCTCAACTCATGGCCAACAATGATGAGAGTGCTCTTTCTTATTAAATTTCTGGATTCCAGTGAAAAGTTACCTCAGTGAAATAATTTTTAGTTTTAAATTAGCTTAAGGCATATTGGTACGTGTGTATTCCATGGCTTAGTTAATCCCTCTGATGCCTGAAATAGAAAATGATTCACCTCTTGGAGGATGAAAGGACCCTGAATATCTGCACCTGCCAGGATCTTTAATGTGAACTCTTCCTGCCAGGCCGTTGTAGCCACAGTCACGGCAGCCACAACCAACCATAGCCACAGCCACAGCCACAGCCACAACCACAACCAAACAACCTCAGACCGCAGCCTCAACCAACAACCGCACCCACACAACCACAGCTGCCACCACAACCACAACAACCACCACAACCACCCACCACAACCAAACAACCAACAACCGCAGCAGCCACAGCCACAACTCCCAGCCCTTGGTGGGTGCTCATGTTCTGGGGCTTCCTCAGTGCTTTGCAGACGTTGGCGTCTAAAGCCTATCTTGGCCTGCTTCCCTGCTGCTCAGGGAGAGGACAGGCATGTCCCTGGTCACACTGACTTCATGGCAGGGCTGCCCTCAGACCCCATTGTCTTCACTCTGTCTTTCTCGCCATTCCTGTCCAGGAGCCCCTGTGCCCCACGTGC
Source organism: Ursus maritimus (assembly GCF_017311325.1). Classification (NCBI taxonomy): domain Eukaryota; kingdom Metazoa; phylum Chordata; class Mammalia; order Carnivora; family Ursidae; genus Ursus; species Ursus maritimus. The sequence goes on along the minus strand of NW_024425563.1, from coordinate 331,950 downwards.
ACTTGGTTTCCTATCTCTCCTTTCCCACCAGCCACCCCTCAGTTTTCTCTACCCACAGTTTTACTTTTTCCCGATGTCAAATAAATGGAATCCTATAGAATGTAAACCCTTGAGCCTGCCTTCTCTCACTTAGCATTTTCATTTACGGGTCCCTGTGCTGCTGCTGCACCGGCAGCTCGTTCCTCCGCTGTGTGCACTGTGTTTCCCTGTACGCAAGGTGGTTAGCATGTGGTCACTCCAGGTGTTGGAGACGTGCGGAGAGCCTGCATCAAAGGGCCTGTGTCGGCACACGGACCGTGTTGCAGGCCCAGCCACGTCTGAGCTCCTGGTGCTCTGCACCTCACCAGCACGTGGTACTGTCAGCTGTTCAGCTGTTCTGATAGGTGTGTGGTGGTGTCTCATTGTGGTTTTCATGTGCATTTCCTGATGACATATGACGTGCAGAATCTTTCCATGGGCGTTTTAAAAAAAAAGATTTATTTATTTGAGAGAGAGCACGTGCATGAGGTGGGGGGAGAGGGGCACAGGGAGAGGGAGAGAGAATCTCGAGTACACTCTGTGCTGAGCACGGAGCCCAATGTGGGGCTTGACCCCATGGCCCAGGATCATGACCTGAGCCAAAATCAAGAGTCGGACGCTCAGCGGACTGCACCACCTGGGTGCTCCCGTAGGCTTTCTTTTGCCACTGTGTGTCTTCTTGGGGAGCTGTCTGTTCAGGTCTTTTGCACATTTCTACAAGTGATTTATTGCCTTCTGGTTGAGTTATTAAGAGGTTTTTGTTTGTTTTTTTGTGAATATTTTGGATGACAGTCCTTTATCAGGTGTGTGTTTTGCCAGTATTTTCCCCCAGGCTGTGGCTCATCTTCTCCTTTGGACTTTCTGTTCCCAGTCTCCCTCCATGAGAGCTTGATACCACACATAGGTTACATATCTGTTTGTGTACTATATGCATACCTGTGTTTTATACTATTAGCCTCACAACTGCTAGTTATTTTACCATCAAAAGATGGGTTTATTTGGGAATGGCAGAGGGTTGCAGTCCAGATAAGCACGCTATGGCAGATCTACAGACAAGTGCAAGAAACACAGGACAGGGGCATTATTTTTGGGAGAAGGAGGGAGTTGGGAGGATTGTTTTGAAGGAAAGCAGGGGTTCCGGGGTTTCTCACTGGCTGAGCTGCAGGGGTTGCAGTGAACATCTTTCCCTGGTGATTCTGTCCGGTGGAGGGTTCTGATGTTGGGGTCTCTAATTGACAGTGCTCGTGAGCAGCACTGAGTGCTGCGCTCCCCATCTAGCCTCCCAACTCCACCGTACTGAGGTTTCCCTTGATTAAGTTTCACAATGCATAAAAAAAGGTTTTTTGTCCCCTGACAAACAATCTTTGCCTCCTTGGGGTCAATGTTGCTGCTGTTGAGAATGTATGAGTCTGATGCTATTACAAAAGATAGCTTTTTGTGTGTGTTTTTTAAGAGATCTTATTTGAGAGAGAGAGAGAGAGAGAGAGATCACAGAGGGAGAGAGAGAAGCAGACTCCCCACTTGAGCAGGGAGCCCGATGCGGGGCTGGGATCATGACCTGATGATCTGAGCCATGATCTTTACTGACTGAGCCACCCAGGCGCCTCCAAAAAGATAGCTTTTAAAAAATGTGCATTTTCGGGGCGCCTGGGTGGCACAGTGGTTAAGTGTCTGCCTTCGGCTCAGGGCGTGATCCCGGCATTATGGGATCGAGCCCCACATCAGGCTCTTCTGCTATGAGCCTGCTTCTTCCTCTCCCGCTCCCCCTGCTTGTGTTCCCTCTCTCGCTGGCTGTCTCTATCTCTGTCGAATAAATAAATAAAATCTTTAAAAAAAAAATGTGCATTTTCTAATTGCTCCTGATATACTAATTAACGTTTGACTTCACCACCATGTTCAAAACACTAGAACTATAAGTTTTTAAACTGTACATACAGATAAGTGACTCCATTCAAACACCTACTTTATTTTCTTTGCCATCTAAATGTTGTCCCTGGGACCAATCAAATCTCACTAATCTCCCAGCGTGAGNGAGCCGTGGAGTTTCTGATCCAGCCCCTGCTCACCCCCCCACCAGTGTCCTGCTCCTGTAGGCCCCCCCAGTGGTCCCCCCAGTGCCCTCCCCCTGCAGGCCCTCCCAGTGTGGCCCCCCATTCTGAGTACATGGGCCCCCCTGAGTGCTGCCCCCAGGGCCCCTCCTCAACTCCGTGAACTGGAGTCTTGTCTGCTCTTACCAGTTTTTCCCAGGGTTCAGCTCCAGTTCTCATTTTGTTTCTTGCTGTTTTCTCTCCATGTCTGTCCTGGGGTTCTGATTTCAGGTGTTGTTGCTTGTTTACTTGCTTGCTTGAAGTACATTTCCAAGTGCTTTTGAAGAGATGTGATGCAATCTGGAGTGGTGAGTTCTGGGCTTCTGCTAAGTGCTTGTTTGGGGCAGGAGAATTTTCATCTCAAATACTTTGTTCTCACAACAGTTTTGTATGGAGTTTGTCTTGATTTTCTTACTCTTGGACCTTTTGTAGATGGCTATTCTAGGTCAAAGGAGCTTTATTCTGTGAGCTTGTGAAACGTTGTTTCTTTACTGGGTGGGGCAGGCGAGTGTCTCTGCTCTGTGCGCTGCTGTGCCCTGCCCCTTCTGTCCGGCTTCACTTTCCGGCCTGTCCATCCCTGTAGTTGGTGAGGCCCAGCCTGCGAAGCTGGATTTGCTCCCTGAGGGCGCTTTTCCCTGGTTTCTGTTCCGCCTTCGACTCCATCTTGCCGTGGAGAGTCTTAGCCTCACTCCTGGCCTCTGTGCCTGTAGTATTGTTGGAATCAGGACTTATTTCTCTACTTACAAGGTGTTTTGAGGTCTGTGGTCTCTGTTTCATGGTAATGCCAAAAGCCATGATCATGCATCATTTTATTAGGGGTCCATATTGGTTTTGTGCTATTTGGGGAGGATGTATCCCCACATCACTTCTGTGACTTATTTACATGTGGTCTCCTGTGTGTTTTAAACCCTAGACGGTATCCTGACTTCAGTAAACCACCTCAGTCCTGTTCAAGCAGTAGAACCCATCTCCACGTCTGTCTACAAAAAACAGAGTTTTGTGCTTTCCCCCTTTTCTACTCAAGAAGGTATGTGATCTTTCACTTCTGTAAAATCCTTCAGCCAAGTGACACAATATGGTCTCCTTGTTCACAAGCCATTTCTTGTTTCTGTTTCCACTAGAAATGTCAGGTTTGTCATTCCACATTGCTTCCCTGGATGAAAGTGGGGTTCTCAACGTGTGGGTGAGTAGGATGTGTCCACGTGCTCACACACAGGGCGGTGCCCACTGAACGCATGGGCTCTCTGACCTGCCAGTTCTGTGGTCGTCCAGGCGCTGATGAGTGCCTGGTGGTCGGACGATGATATACTTGGCTAAGACGGGAGCACCAAGGGCGAGACTGGCCTGACTGGGAGGCTCCTGCAGGACTTCCTGGGGGAGTGAGGGGAGGGGGCTGGGGATGCAGTCTGGGGGGCTCTCGGAGGACGCACTGACACTGTGGCCACTGGCCAGTCTGAGTGAAGAGATGTGAAAAGAGGTCAAGGAAAGGGATTCATAACATTTAAAATACTAGTTCTGAAGTTAATGATCAGTGTTTTTTCTGGAGCAATGATGTTTTTAGTACCGAATGTAGAATGCTACCTTAATTAGAAATGCACTTTGCTTAGATTGTGTCCTCGTAGATCCCTGACAGGCACTAATACTCATTTCAATGTTCTGTTTTTAGGTGGTCGTTGAATTACCAAAGGCAGATATTGCAGGCTCAGTAACTGATTTAGGTAACTATTAAAGAAAAAAGTTAATTTTAGTCAGTGTTTTCTAGAGTGAATAGAAATTAAAGATACCGACAACCACTTTGAAAAATAAGTAAGTAGCTACCTGAAAAATGAACATTAACGTTCTGTGTTGTATAACCATAATCAACTCTGAATGGACGCCTCAGAGTCATTCAATGATATTCCTTCCTGCTGATGATGTTTTAATTTCAGGAAGGGCTAATAGGTTCTATTTCTGTCTGTGTGTCATTCTCTTCTCGGTGCTCCTCCCATACACTCAGGAGTCTTAGTGCTTGAACACATGTTCGTTGTGGGCTGTCTTCCCTCGGTCCTACTCGGGGGGCTCTCTGAGACTGGTGCTGGCATAGGGCCGCAACGGCCTCACACGTCGGGGGAGTGAGTTTACTGAACTGCCCGCGGCTCGCTGAGCCATAGAAATTGCCAAGAGGCCCAAAGGGGTTCCTGGCAAGGCTCTGCTGGGGCTCCCGGTCCAGCATTAGGGGGATGCACAAAAGGAGTCCTCAGGCTGGCTCCCCAGGAGGGGTTGGCGAGAGCTTTAAAGAAACTTTGGTGGGAAAAGGGTGACGTCTAAACATGTAGGGCAGGGATTTTTTTGTTGCTCGCACACTTACCGGTCATGCTTCTTCATACGCCGCATGTCTAATTAGCACGTGAAATCCCCACCGCTAGGTGTGATTTTTACTATTATAATGAGGGGGAAAGTTGGTGAAGGGTCAGCGCTGGGGTCCATCTTGGCTCAGACTGGTTTGGTCTGATTCTCACAGCCAAACTTCCCTTTTAGGTGCTGGAGGGTTAGCACGTTGTCTGAACTGGTCAAAAACTGGGTCTTGGGGGCTTGATGGGAGCTTGTGGCTTCTGGTGCCTGGCTTAGTTTCTGGCAGTGAGTAGCCCCTGTAAGCAGGGCTAGAAGACTGGGTGACCGTGGCGTGTGAGGGTTCTTGGATGGGGGACTGGAGTCTGGTCCCCACTCTGTCTCAGAAGTGTGAGTCAGCTCCAGCACTTTGCTGCTTTTGATGCCGTGGCGTCCAGTGCTCTGCTCTCGCAAGACTTGGGCGTGATGGACTGTTGAGTCTGTTCCGTGGGTCTGGCGCTCTCTGACTGTCCTCACCTCATTAGTTCAACTGCTTACTTTGTACTGACCAGCCACCTTCACCCTGTCTGTGTGAGGGGCGTGCCCGGCTGACACTGGTCTCGTTCCCCCCGTCTGGAAATTAGAGAGTTAGAGATGGGGCACTTTGTGTCCATAGAGCAAATGCAGCGTGCTCTGTGCTGAATGTCAGAGACAGTGCTTGGAAGTACTGTGGACTCTAACTTTAATGAAAACAAGCCTGAACCATTTTACTGTTTTCACTTGTAAACATTTTTGAGGCAGAGTAACCATTTTCTCACTGTTTTCTTATAGCATCCTCTCTGCTTATTACAAAGCCATCGTACGGGGTCTGTACTGAGCCTTTGGGGGACTCCTAGACTCTTGGGACATTAGAGCAGGGCAGCGTCTGGGAGGAGCTCACCCCCTCCCCCGTGTGGCTTGATGGTGGGGCCGGACTCAAGAGTTGGGCTCAGGCTGACCCTGCCCTCACCCAGGCTGAGGCCTCGGACCCAAGGGTGTTGCAGCCTCCAAGTGCATCGTGAGGCTGCCTCTGTTGCTCACTTGTGCCAGGAGCAGGGCATTTTAAAGGAAGTTTAGGTGGTGGTGAGGATTTAGCAAGTCTCTGCCCACTGTTAGTTCATAATGTGCCTGTGGAGACAAAATGGTTTTGCACACAAATACTTTGTAGTGATACGGGATAGTCACACAAGAGTTATTGTAGGGCAGTGTGTATTTCATCGCTAAATGTTGTTATATAAAAACTCCTGTTACCTGTAGGACCACTTACCCAAACTCTGACCATGTTTCGGCTTTGCTTTTGGGAAAAGAGGAGATGCCATTCATACCGGTAATCAGATCAGTGCTGGAAGAGCTCTGGCCATTAAATGCCCATGGGAGTGTTTGAGGTCTGCGTAGTACGTGAGCGCTACCTCCGATCGCACTTACAGCTAATCACTCTCCATCTTTCCTTCATCCGTTGGTGAACAAGCTGGGTCCTGTCTTGGGTGCCAGGGGAGCAAGGTGACAGGATGCTGGCTCTGCCTCAGGGAGTGTTGTCTTACGGGGAGGTTGCCACACCAGCGACAGCCGTTGGTGATGTGACCACTATGTCACAAGAAGTGCTTACAGAGGGCGGAGGACCCAGGGCAGGGAGGACTTCCCAGGGGAGGTAATAACATTGGGGCTGAGACTTTCAGCACTGGAGTTCCTGCAGGAGGACAGTGCTGGGGAAAATGGAGGGCAGTTTCGTGTGACGACATTGAACATTCTCACGTCAGAGTTGTAACCGTGACAGAGCCCATCACTGTAATTACAGTCACCCTTCCTGCTGCAAGTTTCATTTATCTATATGGTTATGGTCTATATACTCCCAAGGTTCTAGACAGTACCTTGCCCAGAATTTGGGTTTCAGTATACATAAATTTTTAGTTCCGTCCTTTGCAGTAATTACAAAAAAAGGAGGAGGATATTGGGAACAGACAAAGGAGGCAAAGCCAGTGAATGGCTGAGGGGTCAGAGCTGTGGCCCTAAGTGCTTTGGGCATCCAGGGAAAAAATAGCTCTGTTGGCCCAGGGAAGGGGGAGGGTGCCAGCGCTGAGGAGCAGGCGCGTTCCACGGCAGAGCAGTGGCCGCTGGGTGTGCCTCCGCATCGGTGAGGACAGAGGTCCTGGGTATTTCTGACGAGCATCAGACCACCAGTGAGCACTTACAGCAAACTATTCCTGTTGGGAACTTATGGGTTTTTGGTTTTGTGTTTTTGTTTTGTTTTGTTTCTTTGCTTAGTGTACCGCCGTTTTTTTTTTTTTTTTAATTGTATCAAATCCAAAAATGTAAAGGCTTCTTGATTGCTTCCACAATCCTTTTCTCATAAGGCAGTTTACAGGAACCTTGCCTGCATTAGGGCGGGAACACTCTTCATGGGCCCACGTTTTGGTGTCATTTCCTAACACAGACATTTAACCAATGAAAAATGATTCCAGGCAACTGTAATTGGGTTTTGGTTTGACTTGTGTTAAGAGGTGCATTTATTTGTGGTCTCCCTGTCTTTAGGGCTGATACCCGGAGGGAGGATAAAGCTGGTGCACAGTGCTGTGGTTCGGCTGAGCGACAGGTAAGCCTGTGCCGCTCGGAGTCGGAACGGTCCCTCCTCTCCCAAGACCGATCCCCCACAGAGGGAAATAACGTTAGGTAATTGCACGTACAGAAAATGCGCGGTTGGGTGTGCGCTGAAAAATCCAACTTTTCACAACGTATTTTTGCTAAATTAGTTTAATATTAATGAGTCAGTGTAATAAATACAGTTACCAGGTATAGAGCTAACATTTTTTTCTTTGATTAGAATGATTTCTTTCTTTTTTTTTTTTTTTTTAAAGATTTTTTATTTATTTATTCAACAGAGATAGAGACAGCCAGCGAGAGAGGGAACACAAGCAGGGGGAGTGGGAGAGGAAGAAGCAGGCTCATAGCGGAGGAACCTGATGTGGGGCTCGATCCCAGAACGCCGGGATCACGCCCTGAGCCGAAGGCAGATGCTTAACCGCTGTGCCACCCAGGAGCCCCTGATTAGAATGATTTCTATCTTACAAATTGGTACTATTCGACTATTTTTCATCCAGTTTTAATACAACTCTGAAGTTAAATAGTTAAGTTTTAGGAACCAGAAACATCAATATGAAAGTTTTATTCAGAAATTTCAATTTCTACTTTTACTCCTATAACTTAATGTGACATAAAAATTTTTATTAAATATACAAATATCATTTGTGGTATTTATATATTCCATGTAAATTTATTTCCAAAACATCTTTTTCTTGTCATTTATTACAGTTGGGGGTTATCAGCATGCAATTACCCTTGAAAAGTTTTTTATATTTGCGTGATTCCTCTGGGTTGTAGTAATGAATTTGTACCTCCCTTGAGATTGTAAATCACCTTTAGTTGGTTTAAATATAATTACTACAGGGAATCCTTTATGTTTAAAAAAGTCAGCTGGTACACCGTAGAGCCGGCTGTAGGTGACTCCCTGGCCCTCACTGAATCTCCCTGTGGGTCGGGGAGGTGACAGCTGAGATGGGAGGTAGACAAGGAGCGTGCTCAGTCAGAGGGAGCGGCACCAGGGGCGTGAGCACCCGACCCATCTAGGAAACTGCCCGCCGGTTTGCTGTTAAGAGAGCTGGATGAGTCGCTGGCCAGGCCTCAGAGTGTTTGCTGTGCTGGAGGGTCCAGACGGCTCTCTTGCAGGAGGCAAGGAGTCAGTGCAGGATTTTAAGGCAGGGAGTGGCATGTCTTATTTGTGACTTAGAATGATCAACTTCGCAACAGTGTGAGATTGGACGGAGGAAGGGAGACAGGAGGCTGTTGTAGGTTGATTAGAAGGATAGGGCTATCTTGCGTGTGGAGGGCTTGACCTCAGTTAAAGGGGTGGAGCTTGGAGGAGCTGCCTTTCACCAGGTGTCTGGCTCGGCTGCCAGGTGTTCTGCACACAAGGTGAGGAATGGGAGAGAAGGGGCTGAGCTCTTGGTGCTTGTGGAGATGACCAGGAGGCAGCCAGCTCCGCAGCAGGGATCTCAGCTAGAGGCACAGACTGGGGAGTCCTCAGCTGACCAGGGACATTTGCAGTCCTGATTGTGGGTATGGGAGAGAGTGGCCAGATTCCCAACATCTGGCAGAAGGAGCAGTCATGGACCCTTTCCTGTTACAAATATGTACACTGTATAGCATAAAAACTAACAATCAACTAAGTAGTTTTTCCAGTGAAGAAGAGGACAGTGCCAGCCAGGAATGGAGCTTGAAGTCAGCACGCAAGCCTTTGTCTGGTGTGGAGGCTAGGGTGTCAGTGTGGCTGTCACAGGCCTCGCAGCTGTATGGGGCTCAGGCCCTGTGACCAGTGATGCATCAGGCTTGCCTGACGCTGGGGGCTAGAATTGAGAGCCCTTTGTGGGATTCCTGAGTTCATGGCCCCTTCAGTGAGAGAGAAACTCAGGAAGTCCCACCCCAACCCAGGAGAGACAAGGGGGCATGGGAGACTTGAAACCCCAAACTCCTGGTATGGGCTGGGATCCACGAGCCGAGGAGGTAGCATCAGAGTCTCAGACCAGTGGCTCACCGTCAAAGCACTGGACGGCTGCCTGGTAGGTGGTGTTCGAAGGTGGAGGAGGAGGGCCTGTCCTTCCCACGGAGAAGGCACTTTGAGACCAGGCGACTCCATCCGATTTAGAATAAGAGCCCTTATTAAAACTCCAGCGTTTTATTCAGGGTAACTTACTGACAGGGAGGATTGAGCAGGTGAACATCCAGAGCTGTGCAGCTCTTCTCTGCAAAGTTCAGACCTCAGTGCACAGATTTTATAGAGTAAGGGGATGTGAGTAAGGTCAGAGGGTTCACATATAGCTCAAAGGGTTCGTGTGCAGCTCATTGCAAGCTCACCTTTAATTAGACCTCATGGCACCATCTGTGCCTTGGGAAGGGGAGACCCTACATTATCTTTAACAAATTGGTGGATGGCCAATTTGTCCTGGCCTCAGTGGTTATTTCTAAGGTCTGTATATTACTCTCCCAGGGGCCCAGAACACGTAGCCCCAGGAGAGGACATGCACAAGATGGAGTCAGTATGTCAGCACTCCTATGAGGGGGGGATGCTCCCACGAGGTGGGCTCCCAGGGCTCTTAGAGGAAGCAGTTCAGAAAGAAAAATTATAAAGACCGTAAACCTGAAGAACCATCTACTATGGCACAATGAATGGGTTTAGCACAACAAGAACTTGGGATAATGGGACAGTCTAAAAGACATTTCTAGAAAGAAACTAACATCTCTGAAATTTTAAGTCCATGAATGGTTAAGTAGATTACACATAGCTGAAGAAAGAATTAGTGAACAGGAGACCAGAGCTGGAGGAATGTCTAGAGCTTAGGGAACAGAAAAAGAAATGGGAAAAGAGCAGCAAAGAGCCACAGAGGAAAGGTGAGATCACCAGCTCTGTGTCCAGACACCTGGTGAGGGGTAAATGTGTGAAGTGCTGTCATCCCTACGGTGTCAAACAGTTCATCTGCTCATCTTTGCTGTTTCTTTCTAGCCTTTCCCATAAAGGCTGTGAATTCTGGGGGGCCACACGAACCCTGAATGTGAAGTTTCTGCCTTCAGACCCTAGTCACTTCATTGTTGGCACAGACTTGGTAAGTAAGAGTTTAAATCTCATTTAAATCAGTTCGTAACTCATTTTTCTTTCATAGTTGCTTGGCAAATATCTTCATTAAAAATTAACTCATTATTTCCTTTTTTAAATGATGCTGTGTAATTGTTTCAAGAATAACCGCTTTATCCAGCCTCATGCCTAATCTCTTTTAGTCACCATTGGTCTTCTTACCACCAGGGTCTTATAAGTCATGGCATCAGACAAGATTTGAGAGTATCTCCCAAGTTGTACAAACCCCAGCAACATGGTACGAGACCAGTCGAAGTGAATGTCATTGATTTTTCACCATTTGGAGAACCAGTATTCTTGGTAAGAAAGTCAGTTGTTAAAGCACCATTTCTGTTTGGGCAGCAAACCACTAGCAGCGATCTCGGGGGGGTTTCTTTTAAAGTTGGTCACTTATCAGTGCACTTTGGTGCCCATGGGCTACGTGGGGGAGGTGCCCTCTGTGCAGCCGAGGCTGTGGAATGGATCTGAGAGGTCTTTATCTTCACATAAGGTGGGCTTATAGGAAAGTTACAAAAACCTGCCCGTCACATCCCACTCTTCCTTCTGTCACTCCATCCTCTCTCTCCCAGTCTGCGTGTGAATGTCCGTGCTTTCCTGCCTGAGAGGAGGTTGCAGAAATGATACTTTATCCCTAAATAGTTTGGTGTTGGTTTCCTAAAAATAGGGTTGTTCTGCAGCTGCAGTCCAGCCTTGACCAATAGGAGGTTAGCATGGGAGTAGCCCAGCATCTGATGTGCGGGTCTGATGGCCATTCCACGGCCATCCCGATGACATCCTAGTTTTTTTTTTTTTTTTTTTTTAAGATTTTTTATTTATTTATGTGACAGAGAGACAGCCAGCGAGAGAGGGAACACAGCAGGGGAGTGGGAGAGGAAGAAGCAGTCTCCTAGCCGAGGAGCCCGATGTGGGGCTCGATCCCGGAACGCCGGGATCACGCCCTGAGCCGAAGGCAGACGCTTAACGACTGCGCTACCCAGGCGCCCCGACATCCTAGTTTATACACAAAATAAAACCCAGGCACGAATCTCATTTGGTTCTGGGACAGTTCCTCAGACATTTTTGAAGGGCTTAGGGTGCTCCTCAGTTTGAGTCTATGTGATGTTTCCCCACAATGAGTTTCAGGTTTGCTCTGACCTGCGTCACCCAGCTCCTCCACTGCGGAGTCACCGCTCTCCCTGTCTGATTCCCATGTCTGTGGGGAGGGACACGGACACTCCATCAGCGCCCCACACGCAGCTCCCCAGATCCCCTGCTGGGTGGATATTTATCAGCAAGGCTTGCCTGCAACCATTATTGGGGTGATTGGGAAATGGTGATTTGCTAGTCCTGCCCTTTGTTTTCTGTTACTGGTTGACTGTGCCCTGGTAGGAAGGGTTTCCCTTCTCTCCTGGGCAGGCACTCATGTATCTATTTAGGACGTCAAGTGGACACATGGCTGTTGACTCTCCTCGGTTGGGTCACACCCTCTGCTGCTCGGACGTCCCGGGGGCATCCTTCAGGCTGGCTCTTGTATTTTCTGGCCTCATTCTGTGAGCCCTTCTTTACTTTCTGGTACAGTAAACTCCGGAATCAGCCATTTCTCCAAGGAGTCCTGGCTCCAGTCAGGAGAAAAGTGCTGAGAAACCAAAATCTGGGCAGTAAGACGTGCTCGCTGGGCAGGACACAGCATCAATACCCGCTTTGATCTCTGCCTGTCATAAACCCGGTGCTGGCCACACATCCCTAATGCCAGGGCGACCCTGGTTCCCTCCACCCACCTGTCAGTGGGAGGCCTGGCTTCTCTTACCTGTGATGTATGCTTACGTGCTCAATCCTAGAGTGCACAGAGCATTTTGTGGTTGTTAACTCATGCCTTTGCTCTTGTTGAGGAAGGATGTGAAGGGCTAAATACATTGAGTTAAAAAGGAGTTAAGCTCCTCTAAGCTAAAAATTTGGGCTTTTACTAAACAGCCAAGTTTTGTTTTATAAAAATCTCAATCCAAGGGGAATATGTAACCATATTATTTGTTCAAATTTATATAATCTTTTTAGAAAGGTGGATTATTGATTTCTATGGGGCCTGTCTTAACAGCCTGCGGTTGAATTAGCAATATTCAACTTTGTTAAAGATAAACACCTGTCTGTATATTCTCTGAGTTCATTATTGGCCATTTGGGGAAGGGGAAGGGGGTTCAAAGTGTATCAGGATCTCCAGGGTGAATGCTCACCTTGTAATTTGTGAGGACAGAGCTAATGCTCTGAAGAGTGTCCCTCACTGCTGAGACTGAGTGAGAAAGAAGAAAGAATGGAGACCAACCATATCTACCCCTGTCCCCAGGCCGGCTGTTCAGATGGAAGCATCAGGTTACACCAGCTGACATCCGAGTGCCCTCTCCTGCAGTGGGACGGCAGCACGGACGGCCACGCAGTCACAGGCCTACGCTGGTCCTTGACCAGACCTGCCGTGTTTCTGGCCCAGGATGACACATCCTGTATTTATATCTGGGATCTGCTGGAAAGCGATCTGGGTCCTGTAGCCAAACAGCTCATCTCCCCAGACAGGTGAGTCTGAGGGTGTCCCTCCCAGGCAGTTCTTCCAGAAGCGTCCGTGGTGGTTTATGGGTAAGGCTGCTACACTTCAGACTGTGGTTATTCATGCTTAAATTTAAATATTTTTATATTTACATATGTAAGTAATATTTTGAAAACCACTTTAGGTTATTTCACATTTAGTCCAGAATAGTCTGTGGATTAAAGAATTCACACACTACTATTTTCCTATGATTATCATTCTCTTTATTTTTTCATTTATTTGAGATGGAGTGAGGGCAAGAGAGTGGGAGAGCGCAAGCTGAGGGGGGGGCGGAGCAGCAGGCAGAGGGAGAAGCAGGGAGCCCGACGCGGGACTCCATCCCAGGACCCGGGGATCATGACCTGAGCTGAAGGTAGACACTTAACCGAGCCACCCAGGCTTCCCCCCACCCCCCGTGATTATCATTCTATAAATAAAGGAAGCTTTTTGTGAGCTCCTTAGTTGCATTCATTTATTAGTCTTTTATTTTTATTTATTTATTTATTTAAGATTTTATTTATTTATTTGACAGAGAGAGACAGCCAGCGAGAAAGGGAACACAGGCAGGGGGAGTGGGAGAGGACGAAGCAGCCTCCTAGCAGAGAAGCTTGATGTGGGGCTCGATCCCAGAACGCCTGGGATCATGCCCTGAGCCAAAGGCAGACGCTTAACGACTGAGCCACCCAGGCACCCCTATTAGTATTTTAAATTCAGTATTTGAGTGATACACAGTCTTCCTTCTGGTTTCTAACAAGGGATCCTACATGGGAATTAGTAATTCACATAGTTTCACCTTAGTGTCATTCTTCTGCCCTAAAATGATGTCCCAGGCAAACCAGCCCCATGTGCCTCTGCAGTGAATAAGGTGAAACCCAGTCATGCGAGTAGCTATTGATGTGCTTTAAATAATCCCGTTTTTGTTGTTTTGTTTAATTGAAAGTTGAAATACGTATCAAGCTTTCACTATGAAGGGCTCTCTCTTGACCCCACTTTGTCTCTATACCTGTTTTCTTTCTTGAGATTTTCTGTTTCTTGTGAATACATTCTCCTGCTGTGAAATGAAGGCTCCCAAGACCTGGGGAGAATGGGGGCCGCCCAGCTGTATCCCACATCCCTTTGTAGAGGAAAGACAAGGACAAGCGGTGATGGAAACCAGGATATGGTTTGACAGACGTTAGGATACACCAGTAAGACCTGAAAAAATGAAGACCCGTGTGTATTTAGTGCAACTACTAGGTACACTTACATGATTCTAATTATTAAAAAAATGCATCATCAAAATCCAGACTGATTGACATATAAACACAGAATGCACACACAGTTTATTCCCCAAAGTTTGTCAGTTATTTAATAAAACGAGCGTTTACCGAGCACCTACTGTGCTGTGGGCAGCACTGCAGGGTACAGCGGTGAACCAGCTGGCAGGCTCATGTCCTAATGGGGCAAGATGGGTAGTAAACAAAATAAACTAGCAAGTCCCACAACTTGTGACGGGGAGAAATAAACAGGGAGGGATCAAGTGTGGATTTTCAGTGGGGCAGGGAAGGAAGGTCTTACCAAGAAGAGGGGAGGTTTGGGTTCTCCTGGGGTCAGGGCAGGGGGCCTCACCCTCCCCATGCCCTCGGTGGCAGTGGGGACCGGCCGGCGTGTCCGGGTCTCGGGAGAGGGCAGCACGCTGAAGCCGCACAGAGCAGGGGAGCTGCTGAGGCAGAGCAGAGAATGATGTGGAACATTCTTTTGTACATGCCTCCTGTTTGGTTAGCAGCAGTGTTCAGTTAAAGAAGTAGTATTCCCAGAAAGGGCTCAGTGTTTCTTCAGCTGCAGAGAAGAGCAGCAGAAGAAGAAACTAACAGAGTCTAAAAGGCACGAGTTTAAAGGAAGAATTTACCACATTTAGGTGAATTTAGACCCGTGGTGATAAGTAACCTGTGGCTCATGGTCTGGGAGCAGAAGCCGGCCAGGCGGTGAGTGTGTGGGCAGCAGGCGCTCTGGGCCAGCTCGGATGGGGCGGCAGCTGCCTGTGGAGCCCGGACTGTGCCTTCGGTTCTCTGCCCTCGGCTTAGGTTCTGTCTGGCTCGCAAACTCCAGGGGCATTTTACCTGGAGCGTCACAGTACAGTCTGGTGCTTTGACATCTGTTTTCGTGTAGACCCAGCTTCGCGGTGCCCCGTGGAGCACGCCGTGTGGTGCCCGCGTGTATCGCAGTCGCCGTGCAGCAGGAGCTTTCATGTTTGTCACCCGCTACTCATGTTTCCACGTTTGTGGCAATTAAGCTTGACTGTGTTTTACACTAGTCACTGAACGGCGGGGTTGAAGTACTAAGTAGTACTAAGTGACGACTAATTTTTTTAATTTAAATTCATGTGAGTTAACATATAGGGTAGTATTAGTATCAGAGATAGAGCTCAGTGATTCATCAGTTGTGTGTAAACCCGGTGCTCATTACATCACACGCCCTCCTTAATGCCTGTCTCCCAGCTTCCCCTGCCCCCTCCCCAGCAACCCTGTTTGTTTCCTAGAGTTAAGAGTCTCTCATGGTTTGCCTCCCTCTACGATTGTAATTTTTCATGGTTTGCTCACCTGCCACGAATCGTGCTGTGGCTCTCCAGAGCGTGGCCTGTGGGTGGGTGTAGACTGACTGGGCTCGGAGGGGCTCAGTCAGGTCCCTGTCAGGGTGTGCTGTGCTTGCCTCACAGAGGCCTGGGAGTTGGAGGAGTATTTGGATTGTGGGGACGGATTTACGGAGTATTAGTGGGTGCTCAGACCCTATGGGGCCACAATGGGGATTCTCTGCTACCTGCGACTGCTGGCATCTCCCTGGAGGGGATCACTGCTCCTGTCCTGTGCCAGTCATGGATCCCACCAAATCATGGCCCCTGCAGGTGCTGTTGCTGGCGGCCCCGGTCATTATGAGGAGACAGGAGGGGCGGGAGCACTGAGGTCAGTATGAGGTGGGCATGGTCTCAGCCTTCTTGGAGAGTAAAGGTGGGATGAATGTGTGACAGAGGCATTTCAGGGGTGCTGGGGATCCCTGACCAAATCAGGCCTAGTCAAGGGATCTGGTTGGGGCTCGGGGAGACCTCTGGGGTGACGCCATTGAGGCAGGTCTCAAAGGATAAGTGGAAGTGAACCAGAGGAAGATGGGAGGAGTAGTGTCCCAAGAGGCCGGCACTGCAGGTGCCGTGTGGGAACTGGGATTTGGGTGGCCTTGAGCAGCCAGCGGACCTCCAGCAGACGTGGGATCCACGTCGCCAAGTGTCTGTCAGCAGTCTGTGAGGGGAAAGGTTAGAGACAGGACCCAGTCAGAGAACCTGGTCAGTGAAGGGACAGGAGAGGCAAGATCAGGGCTGTGGGGCTGACTCCGCGTTTCTTTTTTTTTTTTTTTTAAAGATTTTATTTTATTTATTTGACAGAGACAGCCAGCGAGAGAGGGAACACAAGCAGGGGGAGTGGGAGAGGAAGAAGCAGGCTCCTAGTGGAGGAGCCTGATGTGGGGCTTGATCCCAGAACGCAGGGATCACGCCCTGAGCCGAAGGCAGACGCTTAACGACTGTGCCACCCAGGCGCCCCATGGCTCCGCGTTTCTTGCTGGGCACTCGAGGGCCACTGGCATCCCCATTCACCAGAGGAACAAACTGGATGGGAGGGTCTAGCGCTCAGGGCATCCAGCCCAGGTGTCTTGCGGCAGCGCGTCCTCTGCTATGATCTGTGACTCTCACAAGCAGTCTGCAGAAATGCGGAAATACATTTTCTAAGTGGTTTCCATAGATTTTTATATGTTTATTTCTGGCCTAACCCTTCATTTGACTATTACTGAAATTTGTAGAATTTTCCTTGCTTTTTACTCCTTCCTTGGAGGATAGATAATTTGGGAGACTCATGATCACACAGCATGTGCTTCTTACTTTCAGGCTGGTGGCCATGACAGTCGTGGGTGAAGCAGAGAAGGCCAGTGGCAGCTTCCTGGCCCTGGTGCTGGCTAGAGCCTCTGGCAGCGTGGACGTCCAGTACCTGAAGAGGGCGTGGGCAGCCCCCGTGGGAGACGAGCTGGGGAAGCTGCGACTGCTCTTGCAGGAAGCCCTGTAGAAGGGGGGCTGTGGAATAGTGGGCTGTGGTCTTGGGCACAGCAGACAGGGCCAAGTGATGACCCACTTGGGAAAGAGTTATATCCATGTGCATGTACATTGATGTAGATAGAGGACATGTATTCTGTATGTAACTTATTTTTCAAGAATGTCACCTCAGTGTTCCCAGTAAATAAATCACTATTTTTTGAATGGAAACAACAAACATTTTAGTGTATGACTGAACTTGAGAGGAAACTTGAGAGCATCATGTCAATTATGTTCTTCTCCGAGAATCTTTCTACTTATTTTTAGAATAGCTTTAAAATATTAGCACATTATATTTTAAACAATCTACCATGAAAACGTACTTCAATGAACAATTTTCTTAGTCCTGCAGAAAAGCACATACTCAGGTATAAATTAAATGTAGTTACATCATTGAAATGACCTCTGCCAATCGTGTTTTCTTAAAACTTTCTTGGGC
Source organism: Ursus maritimus (assembly GCF_017311325.1). NCBI lineage: Eukaryota > Metazoa > Chordata > Mammalia > Carnivora > Ursidae > Ursus > Ursus maritimus. The sequence goes on along the minus strand of NW_024425563.1, from coordinate 314,718 downwards.
TTCTGTTGGCATTATTTGAATGTCAGACACATTTTACATTATGCTTTAGTATTTGAAAATGTCTGTATAAAAATAACCCAAGTAAATAAATGCTCTTGGATTTTGCACTCAGTTATAACAGAATTTCAGGGTGAGATCCAAGAAAGCCCAGGATGGTCCCCTGGCCAGCACCCAGTGTCGCCTGGCACAGTGATGCGTGAGGATGGTCAGCGAGGGGCCAGTAGGGCTTCCTTCTCTCTGGCCAGTGGAGCTTCCACTTAAGCACCAGGAAGAATCATTGCAGAACATGAGCGTCTTTTACCCGGGAGGGGTCTGGGAGGCTGACGCCCTGGGACATTCCAGAGCATTTGTCACCTTGTGTAAACGTGTGTGTGTCTGACTTGTTCAGTTGATGTGCTCTGCCTCCTTCTCTGGACCAGCAGCTCTGTGGACAGAGGTGGGTCTCTTTTTTCTCACCATCGTCTCTGAGGGCTGTGTGCCTGCGTCGCACGCAGTAGGCACTCAGCCAGTGGTGAAAGAAGGAAGAAAGGAATGCATGGCAATCGAGTGAGTTAGCAGTGTGGCTGTCACTAATACGGAGCAGAGTCCTATCAGAATGCCGTATTTCATGACTGGATGTGGAAATTTTAATTCTGTAAACAGCCTAGTCCCCTGACCCCTCATCTACCACCACCCTCCAGGTCCTTATTTGTGAAATTTGACCTAAACTGAAATTGAGAGGAAATTACTGAAATTACTCCTCTAGTAATAATGAGTGACCTCCAGCAACCTCCAGAATAAGACGACATCAAGTTAGCAGCCATACTAGCTCTTCTACATCCCAGTAGAGGCTCAGGAAGACACAGAAGGGACAAAGCATGGCCACCAAAAACTGACCCACTAATTAGGAGCAAATTCTAGGTGTGAGATCATTGGACTCCACTGAAAAGTGCCAATGACACCTAGGGATTGATGTCCTCCCACTGGAGCCTGTGTCTTGGACACGAGACTCTTGCCTGCAACGCCCATCCTCCCCATCCTCCAGGGGAGCTGCTTCTCCCTTCAGTGGATGCTGCTCTCTGCTTTACAGAGCTCCTCCGTGCCCATCATCAGCATCTCCTTCCTTCCATCCACATTGAGACCCCAATACCAGGAAATACCAAGAGGAAGATAAGTGCCAAAATATAATTTTGCCAAAATTGTCTTCAAGGACATGTGGGGACTAGAAGGGTCCCTCCAGCAGTCCTTACTGGAGAAGCCAGTTTTGGAGGGTTCTGCTCTTTGAATAGCTTGTTTAGAATATCTAAGGGACATTAAGGAACAGAAGAGGAGGGCCCATCTGAGTCCAGTGGTTCGGCACTAGAAAGAGTCTGCTTTGGGCTGGAGGTGTGCACAGCTCTTACCCAGTGTCTAGAAGGAGAAGGTCCCACTGGACCCTGCTTGTTGGCAACCACAGAGTCTGGACATGAATGCTGTTTGAAGGAGGAGTAGACCAAGAGTGATGAATATAGTGCCGCAAAATAGATGACTCGGCAAGTGTAAGAATATTATCCTGAGGACCCAGAAAGGGAGCAAAGTAAAACAGGCAAGCAGCAAACAACAACAAAACGATAGTCTGTAAGGAGAAATGGGTTCCATGAAAAGGAATAGAAAGCCACAGGAGAAAACAGATTTAACATTAAATGCTACAGAAAATGTGTAAAATAAGAGTTAAAATCCACACTGAAGATGACGAATGGGTATTTTCCATGAGGAATAATGGGGCAGTGGTGTAGAGACTTACCTGAGGAGTTTCTCAGATTGCAGAGGGACAAATTGATGGAATAGTGAAAGACCAGCGGCCCAAATTAGGAAGTATGGGTGTTTCTAAGGACGAACAATTGGCAAAGAAGTAATAATAAACAATTGTAGGAAGAACTTCCTGAGTTGATGAAAGACCTAAATATGCATGGCAGAAAGCTCACTGGGAGGTGATCCACAGACAGGAACAAGGTCAACATTGCATGAAACGTCAGTGTGCTCTCAGAAAGGAAACGTATTTTATTTTTCCTCTTTTTTTCCTCCTCTTTAGTTAATTGAGCATTTTTTATGATTCCGTTTTATGTCTATTGGATTAACACTTATACCTCTTTTAAAAAGTTGTTAGTGATTGCCCTCAGGCTTACAACATAGGTCTTTATTTAACCAGAGTCTGTCTCTGAATGATATCATGGGTGGTGGGTGGTGTAAGGAATGTTCCTCCTTCCTCTCATCCTGTGTGCATCTGCATATATTTTTCTTTATATGTGCTAAAGCACTCAATGTGTTGTTATTTTTGCTTTAGACAGCTGACTTTTCAAGTAATTCCATGTAGGGAGAATGAATTTCATCGTACCCTCATGTATCCTGTGCTTTCCTTTTTTTTTGTAGATGTAACACTCCTTGTGCCCGAGAAGCTTCCTTTAACACTTCTTGGAGAGTAGCTACAGTGGCAATACATTCCTGAGAATTTTGTTTGTCTAAGAAGGTCTTTATTCCTCCTCCACTTCTTAAAAAAACAGATCTATTTATTTATTTATTTTAGAGAGAGAGAGAATCTCAAGCAGACTCCCCGCTGAGCACGGAGCCTGATGTGAGGCTCGATCTCACCACCCTGAGATCCTGATCTGAGCTGAAATCAAGAGTTGAAAGACTAACCAACTGAGCCACCGAGACGCCCCTCTCCTCCTCTTTTGAAATGCATCTTTACTGGGTGTAGCATTCTGGGTTGACAGTTTTCCTTCAGCACGTCAAAGAGGTCCCTCCACTGTCAGCCAGGTTTCTGAAGAGAAGGGGCCTAGATCTTCATCTCTGTCCCTGTGTGCGTAATATGTCTCTTCTCTGGCTGCTTTTAGGTTTTTCTCTTTGACTTTTACCAACAATTTGCATATGATTTGTGGGTTTCTGCCCCCCCCCCCTTTAAAAAAATTATCCTACTTGGTGTTCTCTGAACTTCTTGGATCTTCAATTTGGTGTCTATCATTAATTTTGGAAAATTCTCAGACATTATTTCCTCAAATATTTCTTTTCCCCTGTTCTCTCAGATTGCAGTAATGTGTACATTAGGCTGTTTGATATTATCTCACAGCTCCTGGATAATATGTTCTGCCTTTTTTTCCCTTTCTTTTTTTTTCCTCTCTGTTCCATTTTGGGTAATTTCTCTTGACCTGTGTTCAGGTTCATGGGTTCTTTCCTTGGATGTTTTGAGTCTAAGGGTGAGGCCACTGAAGGTATTCTATTTCTGCTACTATGTTTTTCTTTTCTAGCACTTACACTCAGTTACTTCTTTACAGTCGTCATCTTTCTGCTGAAATTTCCCATCTGATCCTATATGTTGTCCGCCTTTTCCATTATAACCTTTAATGTGTTAATCATAGTTATTTTAAGTTCCCTGCAAACTATTCAGTTAGTTCCAACATCACTATCAGATCCATGGTTCTTTTTTTTTTTTAAGACTTTTAATTTTTATTTATTTGAGAGAGAATAGGGCAGAGGGAGAGGGAGAAGCAGACTCCCTGCTGGGCAGGGAGCCTGATGTGGGGCTCGATCCCATGACCCCGGGATCATGACCTGAGCTGAAGGCAGACACTTAACCGACTGAGCCACCCAGGCATCCCCTCACTATGGTATCCATGGTTCTGATGGTGGTTTTGTCTCTTAGGAGTATGTTGGGTTTTTTCTTGCTTTTGTGTAGGCTGCTTCTTTTTTAATTGAAAGTTGCATATCTGGTATAGGGTAGTAGAGACTAAGGCCTAGAAATGGCTAGCCTTTTCTTCAGCCAGGCCTTTCATGTAGGGCTTGAGTCAGTCTAATCAGGGCTTGGGATGTGTTTGGGATTTGCTGTTGCTCCAAATTTTTCTCATTTTCCTGTGGGTCCTGGGTGGGTGGGGGGACTCATTTGTCAGAGGGTTTCTCGTGTCTGCTCCATCCTCAGTTTTGGGGTTCCCTCTGCACTTTTCCTCAGAGTGGTTGTTCCCCAATAAGTGACTTGTTGCTTGATGCTCATCGGCCTGTTGGGGAGTGGACTTTGGGTTTCTGTTTCAATGGAGCCTGGTCTCAGGGGTGTTCCTGTCGCTTTCCTGGCCAAGTCCCAAGCTTAGCACCTGTTTTTGCCCCTGTCCCCACCAGGGATCCCAGTTTTTTTCTGTCCCTTCTAGCTACATGGTCATCACTTATTGTTGTGAGGGTGACAAGAATGTGCTTTTTTTTTTCCTTTAGTTTTAGGTAGTTAACATACAATGCAGTATTGGTTTCTGGAATAGAATTCAGTGATTCATCACTTACATATAAGACCCAGTGCTCACCCTAACAGGTGCCCATCCCCCATCTAGCCCATCTCCCTTGCGTCTCCCTCCAGCAACCCTCAGCCGCTTCTCTATCATTAGGAGTCTCTTATGGCTTGTTTCCCTCTCTCCTTTTTTTTCTTTTCCTCCTTCTTGTATGTTCATCTGTTTTCTTTCTTAAATTCCACATATGAGCGAGATCATATGGCATTTGTCTTTCTCTGACTGACTTATCTCACTTAGCATTGTACTCTCTAGCTCCACCCATGTCATTGCAAATGGCAAGATTTCATTCTTTTTATGGCTGAGTAATATTCCATTATATACATACTACTTCTTTATCCATTCATCATTCCATGGACACTTGGGCTGCTTCCATAATTTGGCTGTTGTAAATAATGCTGCTATAAACATTGGGGTGCATGTGTCCCTTTGAATTAGTGTATATGTATTCTTTGGGTAGATACCCAGTAGTGCAATTGCTGGATCATAGAGTAGTTCTATTTTTAACATTCTGAGGAGCTCCCATACTCTTCTCCAGAGTGGCTGCACCAGCTTGCATTCCCACCAACAGTGCACGAGAGTGCCACTTTTTCCGCGTCCTCACCAACACCTGTTGTTTCCTGCGTTGTTGATTTTAGCCATTCTGACAAAGAACATGCCTTCTGACAGGTTAAGTCTTGTTCTGTAGACACGATGAATGTCCTCGCCCCAGTGGGCTTTGCACCAGGAGGATGCTCTCAGGGCCGTGCTTCTGACAGTGCCTGCGGTGGGGGTCCAGGAGAGAAGCCTGGAGAGGTGCCCCCCAGGTCAGTGACCCATCTCACAACCTCTCCTGGCTCTCCCCAGCCCATTGCTGGTCCCAGAACATGGGCCCTTGTAGCTCCTGTGCATGTGCGAGGCTGCAGCCCGCCCATCTTCAGTGGCTTGTTGGTGCTGCTCAGAGCTCCCTGGAGCAAGACTGCACTCCCTCGAGGACGTTCTGGGGTTGGGAATTTGCAAAAGGCACAGGAACTGTGAGAAAGTGAGCCATATGGGGGCAGCAAACATCCTGCCTTCGCTCCACTCCCGAGTCCTCTGGGCTTCACTGTGCAGCTTGCATTCAGATTACAAATCCACGCACATTTGCAAAAAGTAGTACAGCTAAGAGCTCTCCTCTCAGAAATGTTATTTTAAAAAATTCACCAGAATCCAGTCTTTTCAGGGTGATATCAAGGGGGATAATCACTTTTATTTTCTGAAAGATCTTCTATTTTTGATAAGCACTAACGTGAAATACTTAAAAAACCCACAGTTAGGTAAAATCTTTTCTACAACGGAAGCCCTGTCCTTACAGCTCTTAGATTTTCTGACCACACTTGGTCATTTACCCTGACTCAGGAGACCCTCCCGGAGGCCTCCATGCATGGGTGGGTCAGGGTAAGCACTGACCACACACGTGCACTTGGTGCTCCCCCCCAGGATCCCAAGGTCCTCAGTTCTGCAGGGGCTTTTACCTCAAAAAGTGAGCCAGCTCTACAATCTGAGAACCAGAGTTCACAGGGTTTACCTGCACCACTCAAAACAGAAACCTCTTCAAGCTAACAGTGCCCTTTCTCCAGCAATGATGGGCCATTTCTCCTCTCTAAGCCCAAGGACTGTTCTGCTCTTACAGCAAAAAGCTACGTGTCTCTAAGGACTGTCTGCAGGAGGGGTGATTCTGTGGTGTTGGACGGGTGCAGCTGGGGAGGGAATGCCAGTCTTCCCTTGGAGCTGTGATGAGGTGGGAGGTGTAACTTGGGGGAGCAGGTGTCCTGCCCTGCAGCGGAGGTCAGCACCATCTGTGCGTGGTTTATGTGGAAAAAGCCATGAGAGCAGGAAAACAAACCCCAGGCAATTAAAAAGCTACCAACAGAAAGAATTTGGAATTTTGATGGTTTAGTTTCAAGCTTAATTATTACCTTTATAAACCTATGATAACAAAATTCTCTCTGGAGTATTGGAATGCACTACCTGGTTGTCACAAAGTCAAGGCTTTTACTTAAAAGGCATTTTTTTAAACTTTTTTTTTGAGCATATAATAATATTTTTTTATTATGTTTGTCACCATACAGTACATCCCTGGTTTTTGATGAAAAGTTCAATGATGCATTAGTTGTGTATAACACCCAGTGCACCATGTAACATGTGCCCTCCTTACTACCCATCACCAGCCTATCCCATTCCCCTGCCCCCTCCCCTCTGAGGCCCTCAGTTTGTTTCTCAGAGTCCATAGTCTCTCATGCTTCATTCCCCCTTCTGATTACCTCCCCTTTCTTTATCCCTTTCTTCCCCTACCGATCTTCCTAGTTCTTATGTTCCATAGATGAGAGAAACCATATGATAATTGTCTTTCTCTGCTTGACTTATTTCACTTAGCATTATCTCCTCCAGTGCCGTCATGTTGCAGCAAATGTTGAGAAATCATTCTTTCTGATAGCTGAGTAATATTCCATTGTATATATGGACCACAGCTTCTTAATCCAGTCATCTGTTGAAGGGCATCTCAGCTCCTTCCACGATTTAGCTATTGTGGACAATGCTGCTATGAACGTTGGGGTGCATATGGCCCTTCTCTTCACTATGTCTGTATCTTTGGGGTAAACTCCCAGTAGTGCAATGGCTGGGTCATAGGGTAGCTCAATTTTTAACTTTTTAAGGGACCTCCACACTGTTTTCCAGAGTGGCTGTACCAACTTGCATTCCCACCAACAATGTAGGAGGGATCCCCTTTCTCCACATCCTCTCCAGCAATTGTTGTTTCTTGCCTTGTCTATTTTTGCCATTCTAACTGGTGTAAGGTGGTATCTTAGTGTGGTTTTGATTTGAATTTCCCTGATGGCTAATGATTTTGAACATTTTTTCATGTGTCTGTTAGCCATTTGTATGTCTTCATTGGAAAAGTGCCTGTTCATATCTTCTGCCCATTTTTTGATTTGTTTATTTGTTTCTTGTGTATTGAGTTTGAGAAGTTCTTTGTAGATCTTGGATACCAGTCTTTTATCTGTAGGGTCATTTGCAAATATATTCTCCCATTCCGTGGGCTGCCTCTTAGTTTTTTTGACTGTTTCCTTGGCTGTGCAGAAGCTTTTTATCTTGATGAAGTCCCACAAGTTCATTTTATCTTTTGTTTCTCTTGCCTTTGGAGATGTGTCATGAAAAAGTTTGCTTTGACCGATGTCGTAGAGGTTGCTGCCTATGCTCTCCTCTAGGATTTTGATGGATTCCTGTCTCACATCGAGGTCTTTCATCCACTTGGAGTTTATCTTTGTGTATGTTGTGAGAGAGTGGTCAAGTTTCATTCTTTTGCATGTAGCTGTGCAGTTTTCCCAGCACCATTTATTGAAGAGACTGTCTTTTCTTCTTGCGCATACGATGACGTATTGTCTCTCTCTGCCCACTGGAAAGCAGCTGCAGGAAGAGGGGAGCTTGCGTAGGTCCCAAATCAGTGTCTGCATGAGTCTGTGTGCAGAGCTGCTCCCACGAGAACCCTCAAGACGTCTTTTATTCCTTTTCGTGTGTTTACTTAAGGGACTATAGTATTTGTACACAGTTCAGGTTCAGTATCCAACTGTTTGTAATCTGTTGCTTTTTAAATTTTCTGATTTTTTACATGTAACGGAAACAATCATATGTTGTCATTTCTAAAGGGCATTGTGGGTGAGCACACAGCCCTGCCTCCTTTCCCGTCTACACTGCAAAGGCAACAGCTTTACCCCAAGATCCCAAGCTCTAGGGCCCAAGACCCATCGGAGAGGATGCCGACGTGCTCACCATGCCGCAGACCCCCTCGGGGGCGGCTCTCTGTTTGTAAAGGCTCCTCCCCTCCTTCCCCAGGTGACCATCAGGGCCACCACCTTTACCACCGTGGAAAACGGTCCTTCTGGCGGGCGCTTATATATTGATTTATTTATTATTTATTTTTCAGAGTGGGGAGGGGGAGAGGGAGAGAGAGAATCCCAAGCAGACTCCCCGCTGAGCACAGAGCCCGATGCCTGGATCGATTTCACAACCCTGAGATCATGACCCGAGCCAAAACCAGGGGTCTGACCCTTAACCGACTGAGCCCCCCAGATGCCCCTATTTATTTATTTTTATTAAGCAGGCTTGCACCCACCGGGGAGCCCAACACAAGGCCTGAAGTCACGACCCTGAGATCAAGACCTGAGCTGAGGTCAGGGGTCTGACGCGTAATCCACCTGAGCCATCCAGACACCCCTGTGTGGTGCTCATTTAATTCTGCCCAAACTTAACCAGTTGTGTGCACGTCTCTCTCCTGTTAGGCTGTGAATCCCTTGTGGGTGGAGATCATATTAATTAGTCTTTGAAGCACCCCTACCTCACACACACACTATTTGCTCATTGTAGACCCTCAAACTTCATCTGAAGGGTTATTTCTTAAGGCATTCTGATTTGTTTTAAAAGCTTTTAAAACATTTAATTCTCCAATTAATTCTGTGGCATCCAGAAAATTGAATTAAGAAGAATATTTGATTTTCTGAGCATTCCGCTTCCCCAGAGTTTGGTTGTGCTGCTCTGCAAACTGAAGACTGGGAGGCCGACGTGCGGCGTCCTCCCCTGGATCGCGTGCTCGGGCAGCCCTGGCTCTTCACCCCCCCAGAGTGTGACCTCTTTACAGGGGACTCTGGGCGGGCCGTGTGTGCTGCTGGGACAGGACAGGCCCTGGGGCGGTGGGGGAGCAGGACTGCCTCTGCCTGGCCGATGAGTCGCCAGGACCTGGGATGTGCAGGTTCCTGTTGGGGCCCCGGCGTGAGATGTGAGCGCCGTGTGGGGGCAGATCCTGGGTCCGGGGCAGGGCTGGGCTGCAGACGGCCGCAGAGAAGTGAAAGCAGGTTCACTGGCTCCTCCCTGGACGTCTCTCTAAAACCCTGCAGGTTCAGCTCGCCCACCGTGGGGTCCCCCACGCAGAGCCTGTAGGTTCTTGTGAGCCCAGGTGAGACTGTTCTCCCTGTGCAGTGCACACCCCTGCCGTGTCTTCCCTCCCCTCCACATGGGGTCTTGTCCCTCTGTAGGAAGGTGAAGACTAAGTTTTTACTAAGAGTTTGGCACTTTACATATGTTCTTTTAAAAACTAAGTTTAGTTCTGAAATTATAAAAAATAATATTTGCATATTGAAGATAATTGAGAACTGTATTAAAAATATAAATAAGAAAAAAAAATTGTGGTCCTACTACCCAGAGAGAAATGCTCTTCACAGCATTACATTTATTCCAGTGTCTTTAATATATATATTGTCTTTAGGACATGCAAGTTCAGCCCCCTCCCCGTCCTTGGTGCAGGGGTCCCTCCCCAGCCCCTTGCCTGGCTGACCTCCTCTATGAGGTCTGGGGAGGGCGCCACCTCCTTCTTGTACCTGCAGACTGCCCTCTCCCCTAGAGAGCATGAATAGTCTTAGATTGCTGACGCCCAGGGGTCTCCATACCAATGGGACACTAAGTTCCGCTGGTGTTTGGGGTGATTGTGGAAGACAGAGGCGAGGATGGAAAGTAAGGTTGGAGATACTCCCAAGGACGCTGGGTTTTTAAATACATCATCACTTAAGACACGCCAAAGAAGCATATTGAAATGTTGCTGCTTCTATTTTGTTAAGAAGGAGGGCATCAAGTATGTCAGGGCAGCGTTACTTGGGTCTGAGTGGAGCACACGTGACTTGTCCTTACGTGAAGTCCCTCCACATACCTGACTGTGCTGTGTCCCTGTGATGCCCCACCGACTGCTTCTGAAGGGGACTCCTCCCCTCCTACGCGTCTGCCCTTTGAGCTGTTTCTCTGCAAGTGTGGACGGCCAGCAGGGATCCGTTTGCCCTGGTCCAGGCTGTGTGTTGGTGGTGCAGCTGCCCCGTGTGCAGCAGAGCCTCCGACAGCCAAGCTAATCAGCACAGGTGCAGGAACACATGCACCAGCTCAGATTTCAGGGCTTTCCCCACAGCCCACGTCTACCCAGTTCAACACACTCCCCAAGAATCTGAGCGTCCACTTGTGCTGCCAGTGAGGGGACAGAAGAGCAACACAGCAGTGCTGGCCTCTAGGGGTGAGTGCGTGTGCGTGAGCATGTGTGCATGCAAGTGTGTGCACGCAGGCATGTGTGCGCGTGTGTGCGAGCATGAGTGTGTGTGTGAGCATGAGTGCATGCAAGGGCGTGCATGCGTGTGTGCGAGTGTGTGCATGCATGTGTGTGCGAGTGTGTGCGTCCATGTGTGTGCGTGCATGTGTGTGCAAGTGTGTGTGTGCATTCAGGTGTGCGTGCACGTGTACTTGAGAATCTGTGCATGCACATGTGCGTGCGTAAGCATGCATGTGTGCGAGTGTGTGCACGCAAGTGTGATGCACGTGTACGTGAGTGTATGTGTGTGCATGTGTGTGAATGTATGTGTGTGTGTGTGTGTGTGTGAATGAGTATAAGCCCAACTCCAGTGTAGTCAGGGGTCTTGCCTGCAGAAGCATTTTGTTGGACCTTTGTAGTGTTTTATAAATGTTTGACTATTTCCTGGGGGTGGGGTCTCTAGAGGCCCCACCCACCTCTGCATATCCTGCTGGGCTCCTGGTGAGCTTGTGGCCTCTGCTGTGTGTGTGACAACAGTGTAAACACAGCTGTCCTCTGCCACATGGCGACCGCAGACCTCCAGACCTCTGGAGAAGCGGCCAGAGGGCATTTGTCATCGGGAGCAGGGTGACCAAAGGCAAGGGGAGAGAAATAAGGCCGCAAGCCTTGGAGCCCTCTGGGGATGCCTGGTGGGGCTCTGCGGGCAGGTATAACTGAGCATAACCTTTAAACTATCCTGCCGATGTTTCGATAATTTTGGAATAGTCCATACTCAGGCTTGTCAAATTTGATTTTATCATAGGATTTGTAAATGATCCTGGGTCAGCGGCTTAAACGATGATAGAATTTACTCTTTCACTCAGGACAGGTCAGCCAGCATTGGCTCCCATCCTTGTAAAGGCTGTTTCACTGGGATGCAGCCACGCTCCTCGATGATGAGTCTGTTTTCATGCGACAGCACCAAGTCAGGTGCGATGGCAGGGACGCATGGGCCGCCTTTCATCTCCTGCCCGTCACAGAAAACGTTTCTGGAGTCCTGGTCTCGAGCAGGCCCGAGTCCAGGATTCCAGAGCTGGCCTGGGGGTTTCCTGGGCACACACTCAGGCATCCTCCGTCCTGGAGCCCGCCCCATGTTGCCGCTGCCGCATTTAAGGCACCAGGAGTGGAAGGAGGGAAGTGGGGGGGGCTGACCTGTGAGAGTAGGTCTTTGATCACTACAGGGAGGCTGGAAATGCGCCCACCTGAAGGTCAGGGCCTCTTCTGTGCAGGAGGCAATCTTCAGGCAAGCCGGGGCCAGAGAGAACCACACTTTCCTGCTTTTTCCTCAGCCTCGTGCCACAAAGTGAGGGGAGAGGCGGGAAGGTGCAGGGTCAGGAGTCAGGAGGCTGAGGCGCCCAGCTTCCCTGTCTTTGGACAAGTCAATCCACTTCGAACCCCACTCCCCACTTGTGAAACGGGGGCAATATTCTCTGTCCACTCAGTCCACTCATCTTAGAGTTTGCTGTGGGGCAGCATGAGCTGGCCCAAGTGAGGACCCCAGCTTGACCCACACGGGGTAGCGAAGGTCAGTGTGAGTGCTGTGTTTGTGGGGTGGCTACTCTGTTTCTCATTCTGCTCACACTGGCGTACTGGCTTGTCTCCATCAGTGGCTGGAGACTCCTACCCTAGACCAAGCTTGGTTGGGGCCAGAGGGGGCAGGAAAGGCTCACCTGATGGCATCTTCCTGGAGTGGGGTGTCTTCCTTGTGGCTGGGTTCTCTGTCAGTCTCCAGCACCTAGCCTGGGTCCGAACACCCCGTTGTCTACTTGTTTATTCCAGTGCGAGTGCCGGTGTCCCCCCACGTCCTGCCTGCTGAATTCCATGGCCGACCCCGGGACACCTGCCTCTCCCAAACCTGATCTTTGTCCTACGCTTTGCTATCTTCTCTAAATCTAAACCTATGCTTTTTTAAGACAGGCAGTCCCAAAGTAGTGTCACCGTTCTCTCAGATCATCCAAACTTCTTTGACACAAGTTTTCATATTCCATTTTCGATGGTGCTGCCATGCCGCTCCAGCCCTTGATGTTGGGGGAACCCTCCCAGGGGTGTGTGGGACCGTCTTAGCTGTCTGCTGGGTCCTGCGTCCAGGCCAGGACACGCCCGATCGGTGTACCCATCGAGGCATGTTCCACAGGCAAGGGGAAGCTGCTCTTCTTCCTCAAACTGAGGAGTTGAGGGCCCTTCTGTTCTCAGTGCCTCAGGCAGGGCTTGTGCCACACAGAGCTCACGCATGAGTCTGTGACCGTGAGGGCCTGGAGCCTGGTGTCTCTCTCACCGTCCAACGGTCCAGAGCCCTGACACCCCTTCCCTCCTCTCCACAGTGTGTGAGGTTCACACTAAGTTCGTGCTGGCTCTTCCAGGGAAAAAGGAACCCAAACCCCACAGTGTACACTTTTTTAGTGGACGTTGCTGTCAGTCCATATGTGGCCACTCAGATGCAGGGGACGCCTCCCTGACCCCGGGCTTTTCAGTAGATGGACTCAACTCCCTCCTCCCAGGGTTGCCGCTCACGGCCTCTCAGTTCCCGGGCATCCCCGAGACCCCTCTGCTCTCGTGCACACAGTGTAGCTGGTTGTGAAACAGCCCTTGCCCCAGCTGCACCCAAACCCACAGTGTCAGGCATTTGGTGGTTCTAATAACGTTCCGGACAGTTGAGGGGCCCTGGGAGGGACCACGCGGTCCTCCATCCAGTGTGTCCCCCTGCCCCCTTTGCCACCCCTAGAGGCGGAGGCCTCCTGCGGTCTCCCTCCAGCAGGGTCTGTGACAGCTGGCTGGCATTCCTTCTAGACAAATGCAACCTCTCCTCAGAGGGGCACTGAGGCACGGTCCCCAGGGGACGTTCCTCTTTGGGGTCACGCGGTGATGGAGTCCAGCCAGCTCTTGTGTGGAGTCTCCTGAACCAGCCTTGGCTCCTCTCTCCTTCTACAGCCATTCCTGAAAACCGTGGCCTCCGTGGCCTGCTGGAGGTGGGAAGACTTACGCTGGGAAATGTCGACCAGCACCAGGCATCTCTGCCTGCCTCTCGTGAAGCTCCGCGTGTTGCTGTGGCTGGATGGGTGGACAGTTAAAGAGCTCTTGCCTACATCAGCCACAAGCCTGACAGCTGCTCAGTGGCTGGAATGTGGTCTTTGTGTTACAAGAATTGGTCACACCAACCTTTTTAATTCTGGAAATTTTGTGACACATTCTGAGATATTTGGAGATTTCCACTCTGTTTAGTTTTATTGTCTGGCACACGACACGAAGTCAATTGCACTGTCACTTTTTATCTTACTGCATCAGACTGAAGATGTTTTGAAACTAGTTAACATTGTAACTAGGCAATGAAATTGAAATTACAATTATACAGATGCAAGAATCCAAGCAGCCCGACAGGCCGCGGGACGGGGGTCCCGGGCGCGTGGGCGTTAACACTTGCCCAGCCGCGACAAGCACGGCCCTGCTTGACTTCTGTTGGCGTTGATGATGAGATGCCTCTCAATGCCAGAAACATAATGAGGCCGCGGCTCAGACGTGAGCAAGGGCTTGCCGGGGCTTCGACATCACGTCACCGTCTTACTCCACCATCTGGGCTTCCAGACACTTGCTGACCAGTCCCTCTCTCTTCCCCGTGTTGGCTGTTCTCTGGCTCTGAGACTCCTGGCCACAGGCCAGCTCTGTGCCTCGACTAGCTGGTGGCATCCATGGGCACACAGGACCCGGATGTCCCCTGCCTTGTCCTCCTGACTGGCTCTGCCCTGCGGCATCTTGGCCTCACGTGCCCAGGAAGCTCAGCATAACTCAGGGGCGGGTTTAAATACATCTAAACCCCTGAAAGTCTATGTAATCAACCCGAGTGGGGCTCTAACTCAGCCCCAAAGGCTCCCTCGCCTCTCGTACACGTGTTTACGAACACAGCTCTTCCGTAACACCTGCTCGGAATTTAGTTCTTGCCACCGTTAGGGCGATTCCATCCCGCTCCCTTGGCTCATCGCTGTGGCGGGCGGGGACCTGTGCACCTGCCTGCTGGACCCTGCAGGGAGCCGCGCCCTCAGCACCGGCCGGCCTGCAGTAAGTGCAAAATCAGAGAGTGAGTGAAGCCGAGGAACACGCGGAGACTCACAGACCGCTTTGCTGCAAAGACTCCACACCATAAACGTGGGCAAGAGCAGTGAGATGATTTCAGGTTTTCTTCGGCCTCTGAAGGTTGGCGACTTAGCACGATTTAGACCGCTCACCAGGTCAGCCCAGGAGGAGCCAGCTCCGCGGCGTCACAGGGCTGCACTGAAGGACGAATTACAGTCATTCCTCTTCGGAAGATTCCTCCTGGGCTCCTCCACGCAAGACTGTCGTGTGTCCTTACAGACCGTACACGGTTTTGGGGCAGAGGCTCAAACAGAGTGGCTCCTGTCTGAGGCCGCCGTGAGGAAGGCTTGGTTCTGGGGGGGGAGGGGCTTTCAAGTGGCCTTTTCCTGGGCCTTCTCTTTGGCTCCAGAAATTGGCTCTTAGCCTCCCCATTTTAAGAAGAAGGGGAATGCAGACTCAGGTGCCCCACGCCCACCGGGCAGGACGGCCAGTTTCGCTCTTCCACGCACACCACTGCCTCACGGTGTCGCCAAGGCCTGTCCTTGACTCCACTGATGCCGATGTGACGGACTCTCAGACCCCTGCCAGAACCCGCCTCCTCGGTGCCCGAGAGCCACTCACGCTCTTCCAGGCGAGGCTCCGGTCAACAGGACCGGGGTCCCCACGGGCCGGCTCTCTGCTGGGTTGAGGGGGTTTCTCAGGGCGTCGCCCGTCTGGATAACCCTGGGGGGCTGCAGCAAGCCCAGGTGTGCATGCTGAGCCGCCCTCATGAGACCTTAGGTTTGGGGCCGTTTTGTCAACACCCTGGGAAAGGCACTAGAGCGAGAGGAAGCTTAGAGAAAGAGCAACGGGAAAGATCCATGATGGAAGCCTGGCCTCCAGCCCCCAGCATCAGAGTCAGAGGGGCCGTTTGTATCTGTGATGCTTCCACTTTATATGCAAAGTAGCCAGCATTGAACTGATTGCAGTTTTATTAGGCTGGAGTCTCTAGGAAGACCTCTGAATAATGGGGGTCGTTGAAGCTTAACGCTGCGTAGATGTGGGAGGTAGGACGAGGGTGTGAAAAACTGGCAAGGAGGAAACAGTGATTAGCATCTCTGTTTACTGTCGTAATTTTTTTCTGTTTCACCAACATCCCTGTTCAGCTATTTTGTGATAAATTGTCCACGAAAATGGAATTTCTTCCCCTGCGGAGATTGCAGAGGCCCTGATCTATTCCTTAGCTGTGGGTTCTTGGGGGGTTGCAGTGACAGTTCCCAGAGCTCCGTGGATGGTTCCTGCACGGAACGTGCTTGGTAAGAACGACGTGTGGTGCCTCTGTTACCAAGTGTTTACTGGAAACCCTCCTCATGGCTCCGTGTCTGTCTTGTAGCGATAAACTGCAGAGTCTGCACGAGAAGCTAGACTCATTTTTTGGTGTCTTTTAAAACGTTCTTTTATTTTGTCTGCCCAATGCCAAATAATTGGATGACTCAAGTTTTAACTTGTTAGGTTTTTTTTTGTAACCTATCACGGATAGAGCTTCTTCCGAATTCATCTTGATTTATTTATATGCAAATGATCCTGGGTTTATGAATGGCTATTATTCTAAAGCTTGTCTAAATATGTCTCTGGGATTTCTGATCCTTGTCCTCCACACTGTCGGTGGTGACCATTCGTTTTCTGCTCAGCCCCACTCCTTTATACTACGTGAAAGAATGGAGGCCCTCACTAGCTTTTACTGTATTGCTTGGGAAAGAGAACTCTCACCACCAGGAGATGCCCATGGGGGAGGGATGTGGAGAATTCATTTGCAGAAATGAAGATTTGGGGAAGGAGACGGCGGGAGGGAAGTCCAGCTGACATTCCCTTCCCCGTTTCCCTCCTCCCTGCTGGTTCCTGAAGCCACTTTCCTCCAGGTCCCAGCCACTGATCCTTTCCCTCTCTCCGTGGCCCTTGAAGCATGTTGGGAGCATTTGGCATCAGGTCTAGTGAATACGGTGAGTTCTCAGGCATGGTATTAATGTTTTCCTTCAGGTGATGGGACTTTAAACCACGAGCCTCCTGTTCTTGGAAGACAGACAAATGGACTCTGAAAACAGTTTCAAAACAGCCTAGAAATGTTCCGGTGGTAACTCGTGACAGCAGGTCACTTAAGGGGAATCACCCTGTGTTTCTGTAGCTCCATCTGGCCCCCGACCCCCAGCCTGGAGCATGCCTGCAGCAGATCCCGCCGGCTTCCGGTGACTCGGGTCCCAGACTGGCTGAGCTGTCAGCTGTGATCTCCATCTCGGTTTCATCTCCAATCAGCCCAAACCCTTCATTTCCTCCAGGTCAGCCCTGCTCAGGTCTGCTAATCTGTGATGGGGAAGGGGGTGCAGATCTGTAATTCCTCTCCTCCCTTTTCTTCTTCTTCCTGATTCTGGTTCTTCCAGGACCCAGGCTGGGAAAAACGTGGGGAGCTCTGCCCCCCGGGCGGTGCCGTTGCAGCATCGGAGTCTGTGGAATGCCCTCTTGTCACAAGGAAGCTGGCTCACTGGGTCTCTGTCCCTCTCCTTCATGAACGTTCCTGTGCAGTGTCCCCTGTGCCAGCCGTGTGCCCTCCCCCCACCCGTCTCCATGTCTCCTTGTGGTCTCCCTGCCCAGCAGAGGCCTTCCCTTCAGGCCCCTCCACCAAAGCTCGGGGTTGCCCATGGCGGGCTTGGCTGGCAGTGTGTCACGGGGTCAGCCTGGGCTCCATGCTTCCTCTACTAGCCTGAGAACAGCCAAAAACAGCTGTGCGTGAGCTCCCACCTCCCACCGTCACCTGTCCTGCACGTCTGCAGGCTAACCACACGCTCCCACGGGCCTCACTGCTGGAGTACGTGCAGCTCTTCTGATACAAGGATCTCCCCTTGGGTGGGAGTGGGGGGCAGGGGTGGACCCCAGGGTTGATGTGTAGCCTGCAGGCATATCCCAGATCTGGGCTCTTCTGCTGCCCTCCAGACACATAGGGCGAGGTTCCATGGCTGTCTCTGTAGGAATGAGAGATTACACCTGAGAATTTTGTCTTCACTCCTTGAAAAGAGCTGTTGCAAGTGCGTGGACCTTGTACCCTGAACACATGGGGCGTGAAGGTGCCCCTTTCCACCTGCAGGCCATTTTAAGGTGCCTCCATTCATCTCGGAGAGACGCACCTTCCCGACCCTCTATCTCTGTGCTTTAATGTGGCTGCGTAGTCCCTCATGAACTTGGCATATCTATTTGTATTCCAAGGGCTAGTGTCTGGACTTTTGTGTGTTCTAGCTCTTGTGTTTAAAGGAAATGCTCATGCTTCTCTGTGGTTACTTTATCGTGGGTATAGTTCATCCTTTCTGTCACTAGCCGGAAACAGCTCAGAAAAATAGGACGCTTCCCTCTTTTTCTTCACACTATATTCAAAGGACCACCCAACCTTATTTGATTAGGCTTAAGCGCGAAAGCTGGAGAAGAGAGGTTTCTTTCCTGTAAACTCTAAGTCAGGATTTTTGCTCCAAACCACACAGGAAAGACCTAAACTGCATCGCCAGCAGTATCCCCCCAGATGCCTCAGTCACAGAGGGCACAGGGGAGTGGTTCTCCTCCGTTCACATTTTCTGCTAAACAACAAACCGAGCAGATGCTTAGCCTCCAGTGCGGTGCGTGCATAACTGACGGGCCTTAAAATAAAGGCAGACTGGCTTTGTCCTAACAAACCAAGCAATTTCTCCAGGAAAAGTTCTGTTTACAGAGTAAGATCAACTGGAATTGATGGGCGTGAACAGTGGGCCAGGATGGGCGGGGCTCGTGCTTGAATTCAGCCCTGGCAGCCTGTCGGGCCCGATCAGCCCCTTGAGTCCTTTCCTTGCAGAGTCTTGTGTCTTGGACACGCTGAGGCCTCAGAGAGCCACAGTCATAGCAGGTCCGACCGAGAGCTGGGCGAGGGAACATGAAGCAATGCGTCTGCAGACCCGGGGCAGCTGGATGTGACGAGCAGATGTGGCCTTCGCACGGCCAGACCTGCGCGGTCGTGCCACGGATGGAGCCACGGCACCCACGGCCCCTGCACAGCCAGTCCCCAAGCCCCTGCTCCGGGGAGCAGACGGCTGTGTGCATGTGCACGCCTGTGCCGTTTGGGGTTTTCCGAAATCCTTGTCTCCTGCTGGTGGGTGGAGCTGGACGCTCCGTGTGCTCCCATGTGGTGACCACGAAACTCCTCTAGTTTTTATGAGCAAGATTCTCCTCGATAATCTGCCACGTAGCCGGTTCTCCATCTAGACTGTTCTGTCTTCTCTTCCAGACTGGAGGGCTTCTCTCATGTTTGAACCGTGCTTGGTTCTGGTGACCTTCATAGTGTTTCCTTTTGTATAGATTTTATTTATTTATTTGATAGAGTGAGTGAGAGAGAGAACACGAGCAGGGGGCAGGGGCAGAGGGAGAAAGAGGCTCCCGCGGAGCAGGAGCCCGATGCGGGACTCGATCCCGGGACCCTGAGATCATAACCTGCGCTGAAGGCAGATGCTTCGCCGACTGAGCCCCCCAGGCGCCCGTCCTTTTGTATGGATTTAAATAGACATCCGTGTGCAGGAGCGTGTGTGCCTCTTACTCAAGGCTGGCTGCTGGGAACGGCCCAGAGTTTTAGGTTTGTATGGAGCCTGGTAAGAGCTCCTCGTCACAGGGGACCCCGTCCAGGGCTGCAGTGAAACCCCACCCCTCACACCATGTTTCTTTCTTTCTGATGTCAGTGGATGAAATGCTTCCTCGGATGTGACGGACATTTGTCTCTACCAGATGCTGCATGGGAAACCGCTTACGGGTTTGGTAAGGTCGGTAGTTTTGGCCTGTCGTGCTCCAGCATCCTGTTGCTCTGGGAACAAAGGGCACGAGACGGTGTCTAGCAGCACGGGGATGAGAGTGCGGTCTGCAGTCAGGCACAGCCCGTTCAGCCACGCTCTGCGCGAGTCCGGTTGTGCCGTGTGGGCAAGGCCTCAGCCTCCCATGCTCCGTGTCCCCGTCCGTAACTGGGATCCTTCGAGGAATCGGGGTGCAGGTTAAGTTTAAGAATCCATGTGAGGTGCTTCGCACAATTCCCGGCACATGGTAAGAACTAAATCAATGTAAGCCTTACTCGGTGTCGGTTCTGAACACGTGTCAAGCCCTTGATTAAATCATGGTTACGTGTGGCTAGTCAACTTGAAAAAACAAAAGACCAAATCTATTCGCGTGTTCTGCTCATGGTCATGCACAAGAAATCCACTTATTAGTCAAAAGGAATCCAGAGTTTTAGTGTTTCCCCGGCAACAGAACAACAAACACTGACCCAGAAACAGGGGAAAAGTCAGAAATAAAATTGTCCTTTAAAGGCATCTCTGATTCCCTCGTGCAGGGGCAGGGAGCCAATGCCATCCTCCCAGGGAGCTCGGCCTGGCCCGCCTGCCCTCCGCTCCCGCCGCGCTCGTGCTCCTCGCGCATCCTCCACAGCCGCGGGGTTCACATACCCGCAGCTTCTTCGCCACGTTGTCTTCGGGTCCTGCCCGTCCCCTTGTGCACCTGGAACGGGATCAGGCAAAAACAGGCGCTCAGTGAGTGAATGGACAGAGTTGAGTGGGGTTGGCTGTTGGCCTGTGATACTGGTCCTTCAAATGCCCAACTGACACCGACTTTCCTGCAGACAGCCCGTCACCGAACGTTACAACGAGAAAACGTAAGGAAAAATTAGAAATGAGAGGGAGCTATGCCACTTCGGTGTGACGTGTGTTTTGTAAAGTTCTCTCGGCCGTCTGGAAGCACCTCAGTATCTGGTGTAAGAATTAGCGTTTTATACGGAATCCAGATTTTTCCCTAAATTAAAATAATAAAATACTCTACTTTGGGGTTAAAAATGGAGCTGTTTTTCCTGGGAGGAAAGCTTGAATTTCTAGATGACTTCTGTGTGAGATGCCTAAAGGAATAACTCTGTGAGAAACTGCCATTAATTTTCGGCACCTTTGCAGAGTTCTGGGAGCACGGGACACCAGGCAACCAGGAAGCGCCATGAGCGTGTGACAGCGCCACCCGGAGGTGGCTGTGTGTCAGCGTCTCCCCACGTCCCGCGGCTGTCGTGTCCCTGTGTCAGGTAGCGTGGGGTGGTCCTGTCGTGAGCGTTCTGTGTAGGAGGAGGTCGAGGCTGGGGACGCGGGAGACTCACCTGTCCAAAGCCGCAGAGCCGGAGCCTGTCAACCTCCCAAGGACACCCCGGGGGGAAGGCCCAAAATGCGCAGGCAGATTCCCGCCACGAACTCCCCGTTCCCCACCTGAAACACGGGCGTCGTGGGGGAGGGCTTGGTGCCTAACCAGGCTGGAGTCCAGCGGGTAGGAGTGTTAGGGCGATCGTTTGTCTCTGGACGGCTCCAGCAGCCGGCGCCCGTCCTCCGCTACCACGCTGTCCGAGGGGACAGGTGTCGGAAACGCTCTCTGGGGCGTGTGACCTGAGTCCTAGGTCTTCATAACCACCCCCACCCAGTGCTGCATCTGCTTCCTTCAGCCCCCGAGCCTGCGACTTACGTTTGTGAAAGCTCTGGTGTCCACAGCACGGGGCAGTGTCAGAATGCTCTTGGGCTTCCTTCTTTCCTTTTCTGTGTTGTACCGCTTTTATTTCCTCAAGACATTTTTGGAACAATTGCTGATGGAAAGGTAGTGTCGCCCAGGGTGAGGAGGCCAGCTGTGGACACTGGTTTGGGGGTGAACCACCCTGTATAGTTTGAATATAATTTGAATCTGAGCTTTGGACACTCCTTAAAGATCTGCGGACTGATTTATGTTATTTTCATAATTGAAGTATGATTTCGTTTCTTTGGTGTCTTCAAGTGAAATGGGTGTTTCCAAAAGGTATTTGCCACCAGTATTACTTGGAACTACTTCTGCGACCAGACAGGGTGTGCTGGCCCCTCTTGGCCCCGTGGATGGGGGCTCGCAGGCACCGCTGTGGGTATAACAGGTGGTGGGGTTCCTCTGTGAGGCATTTCTGCGCCCCCTTCGTGCGTGGCCCCCTCCTCTCCTCCGGGGGCCCTCTGCTGCTGACGTGCACGTGGGAGCCCCCTTACAGTGTGTAACTTGGGGAGGTGGAAACGGTGTACCTCAGCCCATCTTTGAGATTCTTTCATTTTTGGAAGGTCTTTTTCTCTATATAAAATTCTAGATTGAGATTTTTTTTTCTTTTAGTACTTTAAAGCTGTTATTCCATGATCTCTTGGCCTCTACTGTTTCTGATAAAAAGCAATTGGTCATTCTGATCACTGTTTCCCTCTGTATAAATGTCTTTTTTTCCCTCTGGCTAATTGTACGTTTTTGTTGTTTTTTGCCTTTTATTTTAGCAGTTTGACTCTGGTATGAATAGGTGTTTTATTTTTTATTGACTTATTCTTGCCTGGTTTCCTTGATCTTGGGATTGCTACGTATGGTCAAATCTGGACATATTTAGGACATTATTTTGACAAAGATTCTTTGCTTGTCCAAACTTAGGTTCCTGACATATGCTCTTTCTTATAAAATTCATTTTTAGGAAGAACCCTGGTAAGTCATTTTGCCAGAACCACCCCACCAAAATCTGAGTCCGATTGGGTTCCTCATTCCCCACTTTCCCCCAGGTGAAGTCTCTTAGCAGGAATCGCGTCAGGTCAGCTCAGCCAGAACCCTTCAGCTCTGATGCTTCCTCTTAGTGTTTGTTTGTTTGTTTGATTTTTAAGATTTTATCAATTCATTTGAGAGAGAAAACAAGTGAAAGAGCACAAGTGACAGAGGGAGAAGCTGCCTCCCCGCTGAGCAGGGAGCCTGATGTGGGGCTCAATCCCAGGACCCTGGAATCATGGTCTGAGCCGAAGGCAGACGCCCTAACTGACTGAGTCACCCAGGTGCCCCCATTCCTGTTAGTGATTTTGCACCTGCCAAACTGCCTGCTCTTTGGCTATAAATTCCTACCTGCCCGTATCCATGCTGTGTTCAGCCCAATCTCTTTCCCTTATTACAAAATTTCATTGACATGGTCCCTATATGTATCATAATGGCCCTGAATACAGTCTGCCTCATCATTTGTAACAAGGGTCATTGAATATTCTTATCTTTTCAACAAAGTCTTTCAATATTTTTAAATGCACCATCTCCTGTCTTTTCCCTTCCCATCTCTCTCCCTTTCCCCCACCTCTGTCTCTTTCTCTCCATTTTTCACTGTCTTTCTCTGTGTGTCTTCTTGTTTCTGTCTCTGTTTCTCTTTCTGGGACTCTAATTATACATCTGTGGATGGATCGTGTGATATTGTCCTCAGGTCATTTGAGTTCTGTTCATTTTTATTATTATTATGTTCAGTTACTTCATTTTGAAATACTTTTCTCTGTGTGTTTCAATTGGTATGATTTCTATTGGCCTGTTTTCAAGTTCACAAATATTGTGTTTTGATGTGTTTAAACAGATGTTGATCCTGATCAATAAATTTTTGATTTCAGATACTGTGTTTTTCATGTCTAGAATATCCTTTTCTTAAGTTTCTAAATCTCCTGCTTATTATATCTATCTCTTTCCTGTAGAATCTTAAACATATAGTTATCATAGTTATTTTAAAGCCCTTTTTACTATTGGAACTCTGGGTCATTGGCGGGTCTCCTTCTATTGACTGATTCTTCTCTTAACTAAGAAGCACATTCTCCTATTTCTTTAGGAACTTTTGGTTGTACACTGGATATTGTGATGAATAATGTCATAAGGATTCTGGCTTCTAACTTCCCCTGAAGAGTGTGGAACTATGTTCTGGGGAAGGTGGATCATGAACTTATGAGGCTCGGCTTCACGATTTGTTATGACAGACCTGTTTTATTTTACCCATAGTTCTGGGACAAATCCCTTAGCACTGGCTTGTAATCTTTGCTTCTAAAGCCTGGTTCCTCTGGGGTTTCCATGGAACATGTGTGTTAAGCCTCTGAACTTGGTGAGATCTGAGCTCCAGAGTCCCCATGGTTTGCAGCTGAGAGAAGGGCCCAGGACAGAGAGCAAGGGAACTGCCAACTGAGCCAAACCCAACTACTGACACAAAGAAGTGTGAGCAAAATGAATTGATCATTTTTTTGCCACTTGTGATATGATACACTTGGCAGCAATAGGTAACTGACATAAATGGTGAGTGAGCATATTTCATACATTCTAAGATGCTAATTTGAATACCTTAGTGCTTTAAAAGTCATGATGTGTCCTATAATTCCATGCATGTTGTAGTTTACTAAGCAGTGACTATTTGTCCTTTCTTAGTACACAAACAGTCATATGTTTTTAAGCAATAGCTTCTTAGATTCAGTGAAATACAGTGAGTTTTGTAAGTTCTGGGCCAAAGATAGTTAAAGAGCTTATTATATTGCAGGACTTCTCAGAGATTGTTACAGGTTAATGTGGAGTGTGAATCTCCAAAAGGAAATAGAGTAATAAAGTAGCAAAAAAAATATATATATATATATAAATTATATGTACTCATGCACGTATAATACTATATGTAAATAATAAATTAAAAGTAATAAAATAAATTAAAATTCCTCAAACCCCAGGACAACTCCCCCATCACTTTCCCCTCATATTACCCACTAATCTATCAGAGATGGTGGTGTTTCGAGGAACCTAATTCAGGTGATTGGGATCTAACATTCATTTTCTTGAGTCAAACTAATCCATTACACTGGTTTCTTCACTTATAGCCTAAAATGCCGGAGAACATATTCTGAAGACATACTGGTACAGGAACAAAGAAGTGAAATTTGGAATGGGGAGGTAACGTCTTGTTTAGAACAAAGACAGCAATGTATAGATCTGAAAGAGAAAAGGCAAAAGGTTGATAATTTTGTTGTTAGTGTTTTTAAATGTGTTCTCTCCTGCTAACGATAATTGAAAATTCTTTTTTTAAAAAAGGGCACCAAAACTCTTAAGTAATCTCAAGTTCATCACAGTTCTGAGATGACGTCTTTCTTGTCAGCTGGTAACAGACATAAGCTCTCTCCAAGGGCAAAAGCTCCACAGTGGGAGGAAATCAAAATTAGTTTCTGGAAGAGAAATTGCAAAGGAAAGGGATTTATATCCTGGATTAATGAAAACTTAACAACATAATATTAAAAATGATGTCCCTACTTAATTTTTTCATGGTCCACAAATGGTATTTCTAATTCATACAGTTTGTTTTAATCATTGAAGATTCTTCTGATAATGGAAAATAAATTATATTAAAATTTCAGAATATTAACATTGGAAGGCACCCTGCTAGTCAACTGGTGAATCTCTTCTACAAAATCCCCAACTTACTTTTCTCGAACCTCCATGATGAGAAACCCACCATTTCATTATATAATGAGACTTCTTTACTCACTTGATTTTTTTCTTTATAATTGCAACTTATTTTTAAAAATGTTTTACTATTTATTTTTCCATTATAAAAATAATTCATGGTCATGAAATATGGAAGGTTTAGAATGGCTGAAAGAAGAGAAAATGCTGCAGACTGATTTCCTGACAACGTTTACATTCATAGTTTGGTGTGTGGCTTAGAGCTGGCTGTGTTTCCCACAGTAACGCTGGGCATCTCAGGATTGCACTCTGTATATAATTATGTGTACTGATTTGTTTTTACACTTAATGCTACAACTTAAACATTTCCCTGTTAATACAGGCTGGCTCTAAACCTTCTCTTCAACAACTCCACACATTTGATGGTGCTATAGACTGAATGTTTATGTCTCCCCCAAAATTCATATGCATATGCTGACATCCTAACCGCCAAGGTGATGGTGTTGGGAGGTGGGGCCCTTGGGAGGGGATCATGTCAGGAAGGTGGCGCTCTCACGATGGAATTCGTGCCTTATAAAACAGACCCCAGAGCGCCCCCTCACCCTCTTCCATGTGCAGACAGAGCAAGAAGGTACCGTCCATGAACCCAGGAGGCAGGTTCTCACCAGACACCCAATCCACCAGCACCTTGATCTTGGCCTTCCTGCCTCGGATCTGTGGGAAATACGTTTCCGTTGTTCACAAGCCCCTCGGTCTGTGGTGTCTGCCCACCACTTTGGTGTTTTGTCCTAGCCTCCCAAGTAGGCTGAGGCAGGCGGGTCCCTAAGTAGCTTGGACATTTGCAGGTCAGTCCCTGGACAGGCCAATCATTTCCTTCAAGCCACAGGACATTTATTTTGTACACATTTAAAGGTGATGATCGTTGTTCTTTCATGAGTTTAGAACTAGGATTTTATCAATAAGTGGCTTTATCTTTTCCTCTGTAGCTTCTCTGTGTTAAAGCTGGAGAGGCCATGGCAGGGGTGCTGAGTTAACCTTCAGCAGGCCCCACCATATGCCATGCACTGGTGCCTCTGCGTGATCCTTGCCATTCCTATGGGGTGGGGTTACCCCCTTTGCTGTAACTCAGAAGATGAAGCCACATGCTCAGAGTGAGAAGTCCTATGGGCAGGAGGCCAGGGTTCCTGTTTAGATCCGTCTGGCTTCCGAGCTTCTTCTCAGTCTACCACACTCTCTTGGCCTGCAGCACGGTCTGGTCCTCTTGGGGAGGGCTCTGCTGGCCTCTTTGTTTCCCTGCTCTGGGCCAGAGCACATCTTGCTGCCACTGATTCCCCTCCCGAGCCCCAGCAAAATGCCCGTCTTCACACCTTCACACCTCTGCCTCCATATGTGGTGGGCCCCTGACAACCGCTTGTTGGGGGAGTTAGCAATATATGCTACGCCCTCTGTGTTCCTGGGAATGTACTGATTTGCATGACAAACATTTATGGAATATCAAAGATTTGCCAGGCAGCAGGGTGGCGGGCAGCCTGCAGACCGGCGGCGAGCCAGTGCTGCAGCCTGAGGTCGAAGGCCATCTGCTGCCTGAATTCTGTCTTCCTGGGACCTCAGTCCATTTCACTTCATGAAGATCTTGGACTGTTTGGGTGAGGGCCACTAATATCAGGGAGGGCAATCTGCTTTACTCAAAGTTCATTGATTTAAATGTTAATCCCACCCCAAAAACACCTTCAGAAACATCTAGAATAGTGTTTGACATGTACTTGGGACCAGCGCGTTAACACACGGAACTCACCATCGCCGTAGTTTAGGGAGCCGGCCTGGGAGAGACTGAAGAGCAGTTGTTGGACTTAGCAACGAGAAGGTCAGTGCAGGGTGGTTTATTGTAGCAATGAGGGGCGTCCAGAGACAGGCAGGCAAGTCCTGGCCGCTCTTCAGGATGGTTGGTCATGGCAGAGGCCTCAGCCAGAGGTGGACGGAAGGCAGGAGACTGAAGGTCCGAGCGAGCTGGGGGAAAGAGGAAAGAGGAAATGATGTTGACAGTGAAATGAAATGGGGCTCTGTGGGTGAGGCTATGTTATGCAGTTACGTGCAGTCTTTCCTGTGACCCTAAATCTCATTGGAGAGAGTGATTATTACCTCCTTTCTACAAATAAGGAAAGAGAGGCTAAGAGCAGCTAGAATCTCGAACTCTGCCACCATGTTATGTTCCCAACTATGAAACGTTCAGCCTTGGGAGGAGAAGGGGCTGCCTCCTCTCTGTGGAAAGGGAAGGTGCCAGGAAGGGGTGGACAGACACATTTGAAATAAGCCTTGCATCTGGGAGGCAGGGCGCTGGGCGGGGGGTGGTTGGGCAGCATTCCTGGGGGCCTGGGTCCCTGCCATGGCCGGATGGCCTGAAACGGCTCACAAGGGTAAGTCCCCAGGGGCAGTTGGGCAGAGGGCTGTAGGGTAGGGTGGGGAAGCAGCTGAAAGTGGCTTTGGGGCCCTTCCTCTCTCCTCGGGAGTGCGGTCTCAGGGAGAAGGGAGAGCCATGGGAAAGGGGCCTGGGTCACGTTTCTGCAGGCGAGGACCTGGGGGCTTTGTCAAGACTAATGATGGGCCGGTGGACCACCGCAGCGGCCGCCGTACTCTGAACCCTAGATTGTCAGGGTTTTAGTTATGCCCATTGTCCAGACAGGCCCAGGCGGATGGCTGGGTGCCAGCTTCACAGACGTTGCTCTCTGGGACCCGTTTCAGGAGTGGCATCGCCCACACCTCATCTGAGAGGTACGCTGCTGACCCGAGGAGCACGGCTCACAACTTCAGACCCCAGCTCACAAATGCCATTTAGCAAACTCTGTGCCTTCCTGGAGATTCTCCTCACGGATCAAAGCGTCTTTGTCGGAGGAGAGAGCAGCTTGGCTTGCGGAGCAAGATGAGCCTCTGCGGGCTTCCTTCGGCGCCGCTTTCTGTTCAGTAGAGGCTGGGAGGCCGGGGAGGGTGCGGGCCAATGGACTTCCCGGGACGAAAAGCAATTGTTCAAGGACCTCGAGGTGCCACGGTATAGGTGTTAGGTCTGCAGGGAGGCCGGCTGCAAAGGACGGGAATGCTGTGCTTTCCTGGGGGGAGGGTGCTGCTCGCTCGCTCAGTTTCCCGTGTGTCTGGAAAGTGCCAGTGGGCAGAGCGGCCCTCCCTCCTCGCCCAGCGCTGGTTCTGGCATGGGTGGGACAGGCGTTTAGTTCCTGGGACACTTGGTCTCCTGGCGGAGCCACTCTGAATCCGTCAGCCCCTGGGCGAGGCCCAACCTGTCTTCACCAGGCACGTGCCACCGGAGCCTGGGGTGCTGTGGGGTCGCTGCCGCAGGCTCCCCAGGGCAACGTGCTGTTGAGCGGACCCTTCCCTGTTACATGTGAGCGCGACAGAAGATCAAGCTTCCCCTGCTTTTCAATTCCACCCCCTTCTCCTGCCTCAGGGAGATTCGACGTCCTTGGCCAGACGGAGCTGCATGACCGCGGACACTCTCCCGGCAGCAGTTTCCGGGCTATCGGGCTATCGTTGGCCTTCCAGGCCGTGGAACCCTGGGGGAGGGGGGCACAGGACGTGAGAAGCGGGGACGGCGCCTCGCGCTGCCCCCTAGTGTCGTAGTAGCTTGCGGGAGGGCGACATCTGGGAAGCCGGCGCAAGGACGGCCAGGGCCAGTGGAGGGCAGTCCCGAGGGATTTGGTCCCGGCCTCTGGGGGCTCACACAACAGGCGCATGTGTCACAGCTGGGGTTGGGGAAGGCCAGTGGCTTCCCGCAGCTTCTCACCTGGTGGCAGCGTGACGTAGGGGTATTAAGTGCCTGGCGGTCACACACTTCACCTTAGGTAACCCCTTGCTTTGCTCTCCTAAGAGCACTGGAGGAAACCGCTATGCCCGAGCCATAGGCTGCTCCTCTGTCGTGGAGACGCCGAGGGTGGGGGCTGACCGTCTTGGCCCCGGGCGCCCCAGCCCGCTGGCTCTGCCCCCTCCCGGCTGCTCCCACCTGGCTTCACGAGTGGCCCTGGTCCCAACACAGAGGCAATAAAAGGCCGGTCAGAGCTCCGGAGTGGAAAGGGCTCTCCTGCCACAGCCCCTGCCCCCACCCCCGGCCCGACCCCTCTGCTGCCAGGGAGCCGCTGGGCCCCTGAGGCACCTTTTGCTGCCACCTCTTCCTGAATTGATACGTTGTCTTCTCTGGGAACGTGTCTCCAGTTAAGTGGGGCCTGCGGGTTGCGGTGCTGATGGAGGAGGGAGGCTGACATGTTCCCTGGGCTGATTCCAGGACGCGTGGGAGGCTGCGGATGGGGGTGTCTGAGGGCAAGTGGAGACTGTTTAACTCATTTCAGCCCTCAGACGGGCGCTCTGCACCTGGGCTCCTTCCCTGCTAACACGGGAGCCCCAGCAGCGGTGCCGAGACTGCTCGGAGCAGCTGTGCTTGGTGTCAGCACGGTGGCGGGGGCGGAGGGACCCTGAGACGCGTCCTGCAGCGCACGGTGCTTGAGTAACTGTGTTAGACCGCAGCAGTTCTTGTTGCTCCTGGACCAGCTTCCCAGGGCCTTCAGGAAAAACCCGTTCTTGTCCCGTGGGCCTTCTTTCTTTCTGGGGCATCCCAAGCTCATCCCACACATGCTGTTCCCTCTGCCTGGAGTGCCCTTCCACACATATACACATGTGCACACACACACACACGTGTGCACACATCCACACACGTGCACATGAATGCTTGTGCACACACTCGCACATGACACCTGGACACACACCCGCCCCTTTGCTGCATGGCTGGTTCCTTTGCCGCCTTCAGCTCTCAGCTGTCCCCTGCTCCGGGGGCTTCCCCTGTCCATCCTCCCGTTCGTGTGCCTGGGCTCTGCCCTCACGGCACTTACACAGCCTGCCGCTTCGGGCTAAGCTTCTCCCGGTTTCCCTCACAGGGGGTGGTGAGCTGTGTGGGGGCGGTGGGGTCTCCCCAGCACGCAGACCGTGTCTGCCCTGGCAGGTCCCTGTAAGCACGCCTGGACAGAGCCGGGCACACAGCGGGCGCACAGTGAAGCCAGCATCAGGCACGTCACGCACCGTGTGCAGTCGCTCTGTCTCGTAGGGCGTGGGTCCCAGAAACAGCGCAAGTGCGTTTCCTTTGTGAGCCGCCTGTTGCCTGCCGAGCGGACTGCGCCTGTTGACAGTGGCTGTGACACGCCGGAGCACGTGCCAATCGCCCCATTTGGTGTTACTCATGACGGTCACGGGAGGGTTGGTGCCAGGGACGCTCTTTACAGAAGCATCTGATCTTCTTCTTATAAATGTGTCTTCATGTCCGTGTCCTTTAAAACTGTGCATTAGTGGGAATGTAAACCTGGCCGTGCGAGTCTGAGGAGCCTCTAGGCAAGGACACAGAGTGGGAGTCTGGATTCAGGGGACCTGAAGTTCTCGAAGGCTTTCCGTGACGGGAACGCGCATTCTCTGGTAGCCGAGGTGAAGTGACCTGAGACTGCCCGGGGCTTGGCCCTGCGTCCAGAGCCCAGGGCGGAGCGTCTGCCGACACTGCCTTTGATCATCAGCAGGCCCTTGCCTGTTTTGGTCTTTGAGGCGAAAAGAGAAGTTTGTTTTGGGAGTAAGACCGTTTTTCCTGGCTTCTGGTTTACTCTATGTCACACGTGATTGCCACAATTCATCATTCACTCATCGAGTTTGTCTAACCCGAGCGCTGTTTTCCTTTCATTCCCAACCGCCGGAGGCCTGGCTGGCCACCATGCACCCCACTCCCACTGGGGGTTCACCTCTGTCAGCTTCCCACGCATCAGGAGAACACCACAAGGGCCTGTCCCCCAAAGCTGTGTGGCCTGGTGGTAGGGCAAGGGAGGGACCGGCCTCCCCCATTTTGCTCCATCCCTGGTCACTGGGCCCAAAACAACCCTTCTTATGTCCAAGACTCATGTCTCTTGAATGCCTCCAACCGCCTACAAAATTGCCAATAACGTCTGGACTGCCTGCAGTGGTTTTCCGTGAGTGGTAATTTTGTGGAAATTGGAGAAGATTCTGAGTATGGGTCCAGTGTCAGGACCAAGATGGGGAGGGGCAGCTGGCATTGGGTGTGTGCCAACATCTCCTCTTCTCCATCCTTCTCACTTTCCCCCATCCTCTCGGCAGCAAGGTCTGACCTGTGGGCAAAGGGAGCCTCCAGGAGCAGCGCACGGGGCGGAGGGGAGAGGGCTGCTCGCCCAGATCTCTCAGAAGCTACTGTGGGCCAGCCAGCCCTCTGTCCTTGGCTCTGGCCTGTAGGAGAGGGTCATTGCCACAGCTAAGGGAGGTGCAGCAGCTGTGGGGAATGTGGCGTCGAGGAGACAGTCACTGGAAATAGCCTCTTCTCTAAATGTCTCCCTTCAAACCCTTGGCTGATGTGTATAATTCTATGCCTGATCATTTGCTTATAAAATGCAAACCTTATGTGAGTGGGTCACATTATTTAATAGGTCAGGTTCCCAGCAGGGACAGTTGGCACCCTCCACTGGGGCATTTGGGAAGGGGTCACTTCCAAGTGCAGAGGCCCCTGTGTGAGGGGCACAGTCAGCCTGAGGCCATCTTACAGGGACTCAACAGCCCACCTCTCTTTCCCTGCCCTGAATTTACCACAGGTGGGGGGCCAGGAGCTCACACTGGCTGCCCCAGGCAGAGAGCAGGTGGGGAGGTATGGGCAGGCCTGGAGGGGCAGATGGGGGACGTGGGAGAGGTTAGCACCTGCCCGTTCTCCAAGCCATTTTTATGTTACTGTAAGTTTAGAAAAGTTCCTTGCAGAATGAGCCACACAAAAATCATGAGGACCCTATTTTCCAATGCCCCAAACTAGGCTCCTTTTGCAAATATCTCCAATCTTGTTGTATGTAGGACATGTGGATCTCCACGGGTCTGAGTACATTCTGGCGGCAGAAGAAAGGTCACAGAGAGGGGCCGGATGTGGTGCGCTTGACCTGAAGCACGGTGGGAGTGCAGACGGCCGCGGGGAGGGTGTGTCAGGAGAAGAAAAGAAGACCCCAAGGAGAAGAACAGAGAACAGCTTCGCGCTGGAACTGGTCTTCAGGACAGGGAGACACCTGCTCTTTGGGAGGAAGGGCTCTCCTTGCGCTCTCAGCCTGTGGAGTTAGCCAGTCAGAGCGAGAGGAAAGAGGGCTCAGACCTTCCTTGACCCTCCTTGACCCCTCCTGCTGTTCCACCAGTTTCCCTTCTGGCTTGCCTTCATTCATGCTGATTCCCTCCCAAATCCCAGTGAAAGGCACCTCCAGGCACCTCCAGGATCCCTTGATGCCTGAATGTCCGCCGCGCTTGGGCCGTGTCTCTCTGGTTTGCCTTTTCTCCTTATTAACACTGGGGCCCTGGAGGGAAGGGACCGTGTCCTGCTTCATCACACCCTCGGACATACGCAGAGCGGTGGGTGTCGTGGGAGCTTCGTGAGGGCTGGCGGGGGGTGGAGCAGTGGGTCAGAGGTGGAGCTCTGTGGGAGCAGGTGACTTACATTCCTCTAATGACCACGGACATGGAAGCATCTTTCCACATGTGTACGAGCCATCCTTAGTTCTTATTTGGAGGAATGTCTGTTTAAGTCCTTTTCCCATTTCTGAACTGTATTCTTGGCTTTTTGTTGTTGAATTGTAAGAGTTCCTTATATACAGTTGAAGGCTTATTTTTTAATTTTTAATTTTTTTTGTTTTAGAGACAGAAACAGAGAGAACGCAAATGGGAGCAGAGGGAGAGGGACAAGCAGACTCTGTGCTGAGCACAGAGCTCAACGTGGGGCTTGATCTCAGGACCCTGAGATCATGACCTGAGCTGAAATCAAGAGTTGGAGGCTTAAATGACTGAGCCACCCAGGCGACCTGAAGGCTTATTTTTATGGTCCAGTAATTCTAGTTTTGGGCACTATATGACCAGATGCTACCATTATTTCTGGTCACAGTCACTGGCAAGG
This sequence comes from Ursus maritimus, assembly GCF_017311325.1. NCBI lineage: Eukaryota > Metazoa > Chordata > Mammalia > Carnivora > Ursidae > Ursus > Ursus maritimus. The sequence goes on along the minus strand of NW_024425563.1, from coordinate 282,029 downwards.
ATAAACATGTCCCCATTTGATGACCCGGCCAATGTTTCTAGATTCATTAACTTGAGTTCATCTTTTAAAATGACAGAAATTTTATTTTCCTTTTTATAACAGAAGGTTAAAAAAAACCCAGTGAAATCTCTGGCTTTTGTGTTTCCAGGGCCAAGTACTACCCTGGAGTAAAGTGTTAAAGCATAGTGAGAAATCCCTGGATGTGCAGAGGTTACTTCTCAAAGGTTGGACCCCATGTGATGGCAGAGTAGTAGGTCATACATTTCAACATTATACCGTGTACTTGATAAATCTGATAAACATTTGCTAGAAGCCAGAAGAAACCCACAATAAGATCAACTGATATTCATCAAAACCACAGCTGTTTACTGAAGAGTAAAGCAGTGTTAGCAAAGGGACTGACATTTGGACCTGCTCTCAGAGCAGTGGGCTTCCAAAGAAAGCCAGAGCACAGCGGGAACCGAGAAGGCCACCTGCCTGAAATTGGTGGGGAAATCAAGTTCTGTGTGGCACTGAGGGTGAATCGTGCAGTCTGACGTCCATGCTGACATCCCTTCTCACGAGCTTATCGAGCACCTCCAGAACCGAGGCCGAGGAGGAAGCTCTAGAGGGTGATTAGAAACACCCCTGTTGAGCCTTGATTGGTTCTTGAAGATTTTGAAAGGCTCACTTATGAAAGGAGGGCTCCGTGACGACTTTCCTCCCCGTGATCCACACTGAGGCTCTTGTAGACCAAACTTTGCATGGTTTTTCTACACACGGCTGCTGGACGCCAAACAAGAGGAAGGACATTTATGATTAGTCTAATTATCTCTAACATCCTGTCTGAGTACTGCCCTGGGATGATCCACAGAGGTTTGTGTAAATTATTATTATTACTATTATTTTAAGTAGGCTGTATACCCAGCATGGAACCCAAGGCAGGGCTTGGTCCCATGACCTTGAGATCAAGACCTGAGCTGAGATCAAGAGTCAGACACTTGACTGACTGAGCCACCCAGGCGCCCAAGGTTGCGTAAATTCAAACAGAAACTATAAGCAAGTATTTTGCCAAGACCTTCCTTTCAGACTCCTCATCGTGGTTCTGAGAGAAAGCCTGAACCAAAGTGGGAAACAAATGAGTCCAAAGAGGGAGCACCTGTGATCTGACAGGGAGACCTAGACCCTCCGGCACCTGTGGAGTGTGGATTCAGGCCCGGCAGCGCCAGCTGCTTGGTGGAGGGTGGAGTGGGCTTGCCAAGGACGACAGGGGGCTGTGGTTGGCACCCTCAAAGCGGACTGTGGTGCTGAGCTTTTAAGACAGATTTAAAGGGGACCATTCCTAGAGGGACAGGGGACCCATTGGACCTGGTCACACAATACAGTATTCTTCTATGAGCAAAGATGTAGTGATGTGAGCCGGGCACTGTTAGGCCCCCAGCCACAGGATGAAAACCGGTGAAGTGAACGGAGTGTCCTGTTGGATGACCCTGAAGCTCTCCTTAGGTCACCTGGCCACAGGCCGCAGAAACATTGGCCCGGTTTCCCACCAGGTGTCCAGGGTGTCCAGCTAACTCCTTGAATGGCAGCATCGAGCCTCAGACTGCGATGCCTAAGTCCAGGCCATTTACTCTCCAGATTTTATCATCACGAGGACAAGACACACTTACAGGAAGTGCAGACAGTGCCACCATGTTGGCTGGGAAGCCAGTCTAGGGCATGGGTGTGCAGAGGGCCTGCGGTAGGTTCTGTCTCAGCCTCGAGGAGCTGCTTCCTACTGGTGGGACCTTCTGAGGTGGCCCCCAGGTTGCTGGAGGGTGTGTGAGCCACACCCCGAGTGTGAGGGAACAGTGAGCTGTGCGGACATGAGAGGTAGGCAGGGGCAGCCTGAGGAGGACCTGTGTGCAGGGCCAAGGGTCTGGTGCCCTGCTGAGGACAGGGGCCTCGGGAGATAGTTAATGGTGAGGCTGTGGGAGACTGGAGTTTCCCAAGCTCTTTCTAGAGGTGGAGGTGAGACAGGCCCACCCAGTCCCAGTGGAAGGAACTGGGGAGGAGATTGTGAGGCTTCTTGTTCTGAGGAGAAAGCTGCAGGCTGACACCTATCTCCCCCATTCACAGCCTCTCCCAGACCAACATGGGGTGATGCCGAGATTGCTTGCCAGTGATCATCTGACAATATTGGAAGCCCCCATGGCACTGGCTATACTGGGTATGCCCCAGGGCCTGGGGTCCAGCAGGGAAGTCATGGGGGCGCTGCTGGGGGTGTAGAGGGGGAGAGGCTGGCTCAGTGTTTGCCCAACCGAGGTGGTCTTCCTGGTATATATCCGAAGCTCTGTGCTCCCACATTGCTCTCTGGACCTGAAGGATGACCTGAGGACAGCCCTCAGCGTCACCCACGTGAGCCCTCTGTTCAGAGTGAGTCCACATGTGGATATTCTGAGTTGGCCAACTGACTCATGAAGTTTCTGCAGAAAGTTTTCTGGAAGATTTGGCAGATCTAAGGGTGCCTATACCCTATCCACTAAAACCCTTTCCAAAACCATCAACTCCAGATTTTGTGGAGGAATTAAAAAAAGATATTGCAGAGTCTTGACCACAGAATGTTAGCTTAAGAGCATTTAGAGATTTGGTCTCACTTGCTGATTTTTCTAGTTAGGATACTGAAGCCACACTGTGGGTAACTCCGAGGGCATGGCCCCATCTGCACTGGAGGCCACCCCCGACACCGGGTCCCACCACACCAGCTGTTCATGGGATTTCCTGCTGCCCTGAATGTAGGCTAATTTCTGGTTCCAGAGTTCTGCACTGAGATATTGACGGCTTTCTTGTTTATACTAATGACAACTCGAAAGAATCTAAGGGTCCCAAGTAAGGAGAGAGTGAAGTAAATGTTGGTGTGATCCTTCTAAGGGGCATGAGGCAGGCTCTGAAGTCCACGGAACTCTTCAAGAATGAAAGTCCCTTTGTTTTTCTGGTTAGAGACATACCCTTAGGGTGTAACACAGGGTCTGGCACTTGAGAGATGGTACCAAGAATTTATTCCAGATGATGCTGAGAGAGAGACTCTACATGGAGAATCTTTTCAAGAACCCAAAGCTTGAAGTGGCCAATGTAAAAGGGACTGACATGGCCTGGGCCAGAGCCCCACACAGGTGGCATAGCCCCATTCTCCAAAACCATCACCACTGCCCTCCTGGAAGGACCAAGAGAAGTTGGAAGGGAGAGGAAAGGGCCTCAGAGGTAGATGTCCCCATAGGAAGAGATTGTTTCCTCATCAAGCTTGTCCCTTTAGCATCTGAGCTGCTCCCAGGCCATACAACTGACCCCTGCCCACTTCAGAGCTCATGGGGCCCCGTTGGCTACAGGAGACAGATCTCCCGGTCTCCCCAGGGGTTCAGGCTGCTGGAGCATACACTGTGCCTTCGGCTACAGTCAATGTCTTCTCTGTATCCCGGCCCCCCACCAGGCTCATTGGTCAGCATGACCAGCAGCGTTTCCCTCTCCATGCCTGCTCTGGACTGCCTGGGCGTCTTCTGTGATGTATTTTCCTCCATACGGTAGCTCTCTGGATGGCAACTCAATTTCCTTAAGACGCTGTTGAAAGAGGAAGGAGTGAGCACAGTGGTCAGTACCAAATAGAAGACAGGTTAGTTAGAAAAGGGTGAAGGGCTGACCCCTCTGGGAGCTGTCCCTGAGGTACAGGGCAGAGAGCAGCTCTGGCCAGATACACAAAGGTTCTTGGTTCCCTGTAAGCTGGTGTCACTCTCAGGATTGTCCCGCCCTATCCTATTAAGACAGAGCTAAGATTGCGTATGTCCCTGAAATGAAGCCTGGATTTTAATCACTCAGGGAATGTGTCCACACAATTGTCCACACAGCTGAAACTTTAATGTGCTTCTTTAATTAAAAATTATTGTTACAAGTTTAATTAAGTGTTCATAATGAATATGCAATTAGAAAATCTCTTGGAGCATTTGGGGACCCATTGCTCAAACTTTCCTGCTCTGGTACTTTCAGCTTTCCCCTGAGAGACGTAAAGCAAGTTACTCAGAGTTTAGGGCCATGCCCAACATTTTTCTGTGCGGCACCCAACTGCTCCAGTCGTTGCAAAACTGACAGCTTGCTATTTAGTAAACAAATATTTATTGAGTTTTCTCAAGAAGAAATATAATCATGCTTGAAATGGTCTTTGTTAAGTGGTTTACCTAGGCTTAAGCTCAGTAGATGACAGTTCAAAACTGTTTGACTGCTAGGAATATTCTAAGGAATTATTTGGTTTGTGATTTGGGAAAGAGACTTTACCTTTGGTACAAAAGGCAGCTTAGAAATGTACATGTGGTTTTTGTAGAGGGAGGAAGAAGAGGATTATCCTATCCTCCCACCATCCACCCATCCATCTCTCCATCCACCCATCATCCATCGATGTATCTATCATCCATCCATGACCTATCCATTCATCCCGTCCCCTCCCCCTTTTTCTCACCTAAGCTCCATACCTACATTTTCTATTGTTTGTATCCATTACCTTCTTTGGTAATGGATTCTTGCTCTAAAATTCCTAGACACAATGAATGACACCACTATCCACCCAACTGCCCAAATTCATGATTAAGGAATCATCTTGGACTACTTCTGCTTATCATCCACACAAGTCCTGTTGATTCTACTTTTCTCACTCTTTGAATCTGTCTTCTCATCTCCACTGACCCAGTTGGGGCCCTTCTCATTGGTCCTACAGATTCCCATAGCAACATTAGATTATGTTACTTTCCTTGTTTAAAATCTCCAATGGTTTTCAGCATAAAATTCAGACTGCTTGGCTTGTAAAGCAAGTGGCCTCATGAATGAATTCTGTGTATATTTATAGCTTCATTCTTCACCATTTGCCACATGCCTCCTCTGTTCCACTCATTCAACATTCAACAGTATTTTTCAGCCTCTGCTCTAAGTGAGGTACCCTACAATGAGCAGGAGTGAATCAGACAACTGCTGCCCTTAAAGATGTTGTAGTTGAGAGGTCGAACTCTTTGTGGATCCCTTGAAGTCTTCTACTGCACCGTCAGCCTGGACGTGCTCCTGGGACCCTCTTCCGCTTCCTTCATCTGGACAGCCCCTTCTTGTGCTTCAAGTTATCTCAAATCTCAAGTTGTCCCCTCTGGAACCTTCCCTCTCACATCTGTGGTTCCTCTGGTCTCCTCCAGCCACACGCACATTCATGTTCCACAGTTCATACGTGGCAAGTATTGATTTTGTATGTTTATTATGTCATATTGATAGACTTCCCTCCAGGGGGAACTTGGTGGCTCTCTGAGAATTACCTTAGTGTGGATCAGAGTGAAGACACGTAAAGTGACCTTACAGACAAAATGTCCCAGGCACAGATTTGTGTGTAAGTTGATTAAAGGCGACTATAACCAAAGAAAGGGCTCATCTGTCAGAACGGGAAAGATCGGGACTTGTTAGCCAAGAAAACCGCGTAAAGGAAAGAGCCCACAGTGAGTGTGCTGTCCACGGAGAGGGGCTGAGATCACTAGGCCGGTACCCGGCTCTTGGACCAATTTGTCCCTGGAGAGGATTGGGCTCTGCTGGCCTCTGCCACCCCGGTTACCTGCAGACTCCTGGCTTAGGTCCTTGGCTGCAAATCTCAGTCCGCCTTCCTGTGGATTAGCCCAGAGAGTGTATCACGGGCCCTGCCCCATTCTGACTGTGAATTAATTCAGTGGCAATCTGGTTTGTGTATGTAAGTCTCTTGTAAATCTCATTTGGGATTTTGTAAGGAGGGGAAAAGCCAGAGGGTAAACTTGGACTGTGAGATGCAAACAGGAACTGTAAATTTGGGAGGGGCTTACCCCACATACTCCGCCTGCATTCACATGCCGTCTTCTCAGGGTCTCACTTTGTATTTGGGGAAAACGTCCTGCAGGGATCAGGGCAGAAGGCAATTGTTTCACTCATGCTCCAGGTTTTCCTAAGGCTTCCCCGAGTGCTTAAAATTTTCTCTATGTATTTACCGTCTAATGACTTGTGCGTCATCTGTAATGTGCGCTGAGCTCCCTCACCCCAGACACTCTGTTAGGGGCCCTGTCGCGTGTCTTTGAGGTGAGTCTCTCTCATGGGGCCTGCCAGAGCTTCTTCACGTGGAAGAGTGTTCATGCTTCCCTGACCCACAGAGATAATTGTTTCCCCACATTTTTCTTGAGTTCTCATGAAAAAATGTAAGCCCTAAGACTCGGCTTTCTGCTAATAACAGAAAGAATAAATTCCCCAGGGGTTTTCAGGCACAGTCAAAATTGCTTGCTGCTTGCTAGCCTGAAATTCTTTCGAAATATAAATGTGGAAAGGAAACTTTTACTTGACCTACAACCTCAGAGCAAGTAGGCTAGCTGACATAGGGACAGCAGGTCAAGTATGAAAGCTGCTTAGCGTCTGCTAAGGCCTTGCTCTTCTCATTCATGTGGAAATACCTATGGATCCCCGGACGCCTTCGCCCAGCAGTACGAAGATGGCCTTGCAGGAGTTTGCGATCTCTTTAGGACTCCTGCGCCCCCCACCATGGGGTTGAGTGAGGAGTCGGGGAGATACGGGCCGTGGTAATATTTCTGACAAACAGACAGGATCATATGCACTGGCTTGAAGCTTCCATGACGCCAGAAAACTGACGAATGGCAAATTCTAGTCTCGTCGGCTCACCCTGGTACTACTCGTGACCGCTGAAACTACGTGTGGTCTGAGGCAGTCCCGAGGTGGGCTTGTTGATACAGGTTTCCAGTTATTTCATGGGGTTGCATGACACTCAAGAGACATTCCTCCCTCTACCTGGCTACCCCATGGGTCACATTTTCAAACAGGCCCCTGGAGGACACAACCCTTGGGAAGATTGCTGCTTGCAGATGTCAGATGTCTTGCCTGGATTCTTGTTAGTTTTGATTTCTGATTTTTGGAGGTAGTGTTTTATGATTTTTCCTTCATATTCTTCACCCTTCAATTTTATGGATATTTGTGACCAACATTGTGATAGACACTATCTTGGGAAATAGGGTAGCAGGACGGAATCCCTGATACCTGGAGGCTTAAGTACAAAGTGGTGGTCATGGCAACTCTCTGTGGTTTGGGCTTCTTAGAAGGGGCTCTGGAAGGGCTGGCTGTTCGAGCGTGCAGATCTGAGTCCAAGGCCCTGAGTGACGGGGATACAGGGAGCACCAGCTGCTTTCTCTAAGACTAGGATGAAATGTCCTTTTCCCTGCTGGTATGAGCCTGAGACAGCCAGGATCCAGCTGTTAGGTGTGGTTCTTCGACACCCTCTCTTCCTGTTGTGTTGGCTTGAGGCCTCGCAGTGTTGCTGGATGTCACGTGCTGATCGGCACAGACGGAGTAACGCGGCCCCGGGGGCGCCTGGCATCCTGTGGCCCCTCTGATCTTTTACATCATTGTGGTACTGGGTTCAGAGTGAATATGCAGGGAGCTGCTAAAACGGTTTCTTTCCTTTCAAAGTGTTACCAGGTATTTTGGTGCAAAAGATTAGGGTTAAAAAAAAGCTGTTAAATGTTTTCCATCAGCCATTCATATAAAGAAACCGAGACCCAAACTTTAAAGCCCCTAACCCCATAGTCCCCCGGCCCCCATAATTCTGACCCCAGATGGAGCAGAGCTGGGTTCGGAGCCCTGGATCTGGTGCTCAGAGCTGCAGTGGTCCCCAGTCTCTGCAGGGTGGGTATTCAGACGCAGGTCTGTTCTGAGAAGTGGAGGGCATCACGTCTTTGTGTACCCCTAGCGAATGTCAGGCACTTGACAAATACCACCGTCCTTGGGTCGGGTCTCCTCCCCTGCTTCGGAAAGGGCTGAGCTTCTCATCATACCCACGTGAGATCTATCGCTCTTCTTTCCGAACACCTGCCTCACCTCTGAAAATGTTGTTGTTCTATTTTGGAGCAGACAGATTTTTGTTATGAGGATAATAGGCATTTTTACTGTCTGTTCTGGGGCTTGGCCTGCCTGCAGTGACGGATAACGCTTTCCTGCGAGAGACAGAGTGGTTTCAAACTGCCTGCTGGATACTAAACTCTACACTCGAGGCTTGACAGATACCTTTTCCCTCCTTATTTCCACTTGGCGTTTCCCTGTGCCTGGACTATTACCCGAATTAATTTCTCCAGATGATGCCCTGTCCTCAGAGCAAAAGTGCTGGGGTTTGCTTACTGAAGGGACTTGGTGCACAGCGTTCCCCAGAGCCCCTGTGCCCTCACTCCAGCTCCACTTCGGAGGAGCCTGGGGAAGAGGTCCTGTGCCCGTGTCCCTGGGGCTCTGTCTCATCCGTGCGAGGAGAGGCTGAACTAGGACATCCTACATCATCTCCAGTGAAAATGGTTGACGGCCCCATGACTTCATCTGCTGACCTTCTGAATTCTGACCCTTTCAGAGTCTATCTCTCTATGGCACCGAAACTCAAAGATTTCCATCGATATTTAAGGATTATAATTAGCATGTAGATTATAAGTGTTGCTCCAGAGATTGCCAAATCAGACATATTATTAGTTAAACCAGCTTTTTTTTTCAGTAGTCTCTACACCCAACATGGGGCTCGAACTCACAGCCCTGAGATCAAGAGTTGAGTGCTCTACCTACAGAGACAGCCAGAGACCCCTAACCCAGCTGTGTTTGATAATTTTATGGTATGTAATGATATGTATGGGGTTGTCACCGGGTGGGTATTATCACTGGATGGGTGTAGACTTCGCATATGTAAGTGACAATTGTCAAACACACAAATGGCTACACTTTCATATACACCACACTTCTGGAAACGTTTTCCCTGGAGACTCTTCCGTGGGAGCTCACGTGACAGAACTCTGTCTTTCTGAGGATGAACTCGAGTGTTCGGGCCAGAAGTGTGGGTGGGGCAAGGACTTACCCCTTGCCCTGTCTGCCCTGATGGTCAGGCACATTATTTTAGGTTCTCTTCATTCTCCAAAGTGGCATGAATTTACCGTCTTGTATTTGTTACACACTCGTCACCCGTGTACACACCATCATGGAGGACACTTGATTCCCTCCTGCAGCCAGGAGCTGAAAGGTGGGATTCCCAGTGTGTCTGTTTGGCCAGACGCTCTCTCAGAGGGGCCGTGCAGGCTCACGCAAGTCACTGGCCCAGCAAACAGCTGGTAGCAAAGTCTGTGCGCGTTGACAGCTCGCTGCGCTGAGATCTTTCACACGGAGCTCCCCTGAGAGTAGCACGGTCTCAGAAAGAGACTTGAATTGCTCACAGTTCTGGAGGCTGGACGTCCGAGATCAGGGTGCCAGCATGGTGGGGTTCCGGGGAAGCCCCCCTTCTGGGCTGCAGACAGCTGCCTTCTCACTGCGTCCTTACGTTGTGGAGAGAGAGCTAGCTAGCTCTCAGGGTCCCTTCTGCCAGGGCACTGTCCCGCTCATGGGGCTCCACCCTCATGTCCTTGTTTCTTCCCAAAGGCCCCACCTCCTAATATTAGGAGTTAATTGGACACTTAGGTAGTCAGGGCCAGCGTCCCCAGCAAGAAAGCAAAAAAGCCGGGACAGCTAAGACAAAACCACACTAGCATCCTGTCTTACAGCGTAGACGAGACCACAACAGCATCCCGTCTAGCAGCCTCTGCAGGAGTGACTTTTGCAAAACATCCTGACACAAAACAATTAACCATAAAATATTGGTCACTGTCACGAGTTGAGGCAGTTAGTCTCCAGATGTCAGCCCAAAAGACCCTCAACACATGAACAATAATCCGCTAGGAGACGGGTGCATGAGCAGAGCCCTGACCGGCCCACCTTAGTGGCCAGTCCATGGGGGCCCACACTCAGGAGCTCAAGGTAATTCTGCAAAAGAGCTTATAAAAACCCCTGGATTTAAATGCCAAAATGGCAACCCTCTCGGGTCCCGTCCCTCTCCGGGACCTTTGTACTCTCACCCCATACACTCTGCTTTGCCACCCGCTCTTGTCTGGTCTACGTCCTCATTCTTCGAAGCGGCTTGACCAAGAACCGCGGGCACTAAGGGAACGAAAAATCCTGTGACTGACACCATCACCTTGGGATCAGGGTTGCAGCACATGAATTTGGGGGAGACACAAACAAACACTTATCGTCCCCAGTTCTGAGTCCCAGAGCAGAATTTGCCTTTCGCCGCCCTGAGCCTTTGAGAAAGGCTCTAAAACACACGGACTTAGAGCCAACGCACCGGGAACACGTCCCGTGGGCTTCTTTAGAGTTTTGTGATGTGAATTTAAACGTGGTCTTACCTCCACACATACGTCAAAATAAATTCATGTTGACCAAAGATTTCAATATAAAAGGTGAAACCAAACAATTTCTAGAAGAAAAGATTTTTTTTGTATGCAGTAAAATCATTTCTAAGAATAACAAACCCCCCGAAGCTCATAAATGCGAAGATGAATAAACAAATCTGACCGATGAAAGAAAACCGCACAACACAAATGCCATCAATAAAATCAAAAGACAAAGTATAACACGAAAAACATCTGCAATGCTACACAAAATACAGAAAAGTGTATTTTCCTTAAATGTAAAGAAAGCTCAGATCTATAAGAAAAGATGGACAACCCACTCTAAAATCAGCAGACGTGGAAAAGACAGCTCAGGAAGAGAAATCTGATGACCAAGCAGCATGGCCAAATTCACGACGTCACTCATAATTCCGGGAATGTTTCAAAAGGACAACAATACACCATTTTTATCCATCTGATTGGCAAAAATGCTAAAGCTTCATACAACCTAATGCTGGAAGTTCTATGGGAAACAAGCTCTCAAGTCGGCCAATGGTGGGGGCTAACTGACCCCGCTCCTTGAAGTTCAAATTCTACATCGTTTTTCAAAATTTAAAAGGCGTCACTGCGGCAGGAGCAGCTCCCCCGCTGGGTTTGCGTCTGAGGCTGCACTCGCAGCGGTGCGCTCCCACGTACACTCACCTCGGTCCTGGTGGCATTCTGTGCGACAGCAGTTTAGGTGTCTGTCAGTCGGGGACCAGTTCCATGCGTTTTATTACGACCATGAAATAGAGCAGGTGTGGCCATTAGAAACTATTTACGTGGAGCAAGCTCGAAAAATAGAGTGAAAAACAGCAGGTTAATTGCAGTAGCACGGTATGACCTCATGTATGTAAACATTAACACCCTCCTGCTGTCAACAGAGGTGACCTTTGTGGGGTGGCGGTCTTGGTGGGCGGGAGGGGCTTCTGTTCTTTCCACTCAACCCTCTTTTTATATGCATCAATTCTATAATTTAAGAAACTACCTTTCTGTTTTCGAGGGATTTGAATCCCCAAAATTTAAAGCAAATATAGGAAACCACCCCTCCTCCCTTGCCAGACAAACACGTCTCGGGGGATCAGAGACTTGGGATGACCTTGAGGCTGGTGCTCCCGGAGGCTAACACCAGCTGATAAGGGCAAACTGAACAAACACAAGCAAGCCAAGGAAACCAGGCTCTCTCTGATGTTCTCTTTTTCTGTATTTCTTTTTTTTTTTTTCAGATGGGTTTATGGAGTTGTGAGATTTAAAAAAATTTTGAAATAATATTAGATTTATAGAAAAGTTAAAAAAGAATACAGAGTCACCTGTAGCCTTCACTCAGCTTCCTCTGATGCTAACATCCACATTGACATTATACAGTTGTCAGAGCGGGGCAGTCCTATTGGTGCAGGGCTATTGACTGGGCTCTGGTGTTTTTTGTTTTTTGTTTTTTTTTTAAGATTTTTATATATTTATTTGACAGAGATAGAGACAGCCAGTGAGAGAGGGAACACAAGCAAGGGGAGTGGGAGAGGAAGAAACAGGCTCATAGCAGAGGAGCCTGATGTGGGGCTCGATCCCAGAACGCCAGGATCACGCCCTGAGCCGAAGGCAGACACTTAACCGCTGTGCCACCCAGGCGCCCCTGGGCTCTGGTGTTATTGGAACTTCAGTTTATTTAGTGAGGTCCTTGCTGTGCCAGGATCAAATCCAGGACTCCCTACCACCCAGTTGTTCTGCTTCTTTCCTGTCCTTCAGGCTGCGACCCTCCTCACCTTCCTTGTCTTTCAGGGCCTGGATGCTCTTTGAAGTACTACGTGCATGTCTTGTAGACCATCCTTCGATTCCGGTGTGTCTGGTACCTCCCCACGATTGGTCTAAGTTGGTGTCTTTAAGAAGAATATCACAGAGGTGATGTTCCCTTCTCATTACATCATATCAGGCACTCCATTGAGGGGAATATGGGACCCCGCTGGGTCTGCAAGTGGTTTCCGCTATTTTGCGAGTACAAACAGCACTTCAGTGAATAATCTTGTGTCTAAGCATCTTTGTATTGGTGGAGGTATATTTTAGGGTGGATTCCTACAAGTGGGTTTGCTGGGTCGGTCAAAAGTAAGTGTGGACGCAGTTTCGTGAGGACTGACATTTCATCCTTGTGAAGGGTTGTACCAGTTTGCGTTCCTGCCAGTAACATACGAGAGACGCTGTCTCCCCACGGCCTCACCCAAGAAATGTGTTGTCACACTTCAAAAAAATTTATATCTTTTTTCCTGAATTGTTTGTTGCCCTTTCCCACATTTCTATTGGGCTTTTGGTCCTTTGATTCCTTATTTTTCAGAGTTCTTGATATATTATGTGTATCAGCCCTTTATCTGTGGTATGTGCAGTGAATATTTTCTCCTGGGGTGTCAGTTGCCTTTTAATTTTGTTTACGGTGTTTTTAACATTTAATTACAATTTTTTTTTTCTGTAACCAAATTTATTGATCCTTTTTTGGCATTGCCTTTGGATTTTGAGTCACAATTAGAAATTCTTCTCCTATGGTTGAAGAGGAATTTACCCACATTTCTCCTGGGCCTTGTATGATTTCATTTTTTACATTTGGTCTCTAATCCAATTGGTTGGGAGTTTATTCTCTTGTATGGTGTGAGGTATGGATCTAGTTTTATTTTCCATATTGGCTAACCAGCTATTCCAGAGCCATTTATGAAGAAGTTAATCTTTGCCCCCGTGATCACATTTGCCATTTGCTAAATTTCCATGTGTGCTTAGGTTATTTCTGGGATCTCTCTATTTCCATTTCACGGATCTGTCTATTTACATTCCAGTAGTATACTGCTTTCATTGCAGAAGCTCTAAGCTATCTTTGAAGCACGTTGTAATGTCTGCTGGGCCTGTTCTCGCTCAGAGCTTTATCTTTTTCAGAGGTTATTGGCTGTTTTTACATGTTTGTTTAGTAACAACTTGTCCAACTCTGTAAGTCAGTATTTTTGTTGGAATTGCATTAAATTTATAAATTAAACTTTGTAATTTTGAATCATCCTATTTAAGAATGGGGGTATCTTTCTACGTGCCCAGGTTTACCATCGTATCATCAGCCAATAGGGATAATTTTGCTTCTTGACTCATTTTTGTGCCTCCAATTTATTTCTCTTATCTACTTGCTTTGAGTAATATTTCTTTCTTTTTTTTTTTTTAAAGATTTTATTTATTTGACAGAGACAGACAGCCAGCGAGAGAGGGAACACAAGCAGGGGGAGTGGGAGAGGAAGAAGCAGGCTCCCAGGAGAGGAGCCTGATGTGGGGCTCGATCCCGGGATCCCGGGATTCCGGGATCACGCCCTGAGCCAAAGGCAGACGCTTAACGACTGCGCCACCCAGGCGCCCCTGAGTAATATTTCTAGCAAGATGTCGGCTGGTAGTGGAGATTGTGGGCATCACTGCCCTGTTTTAAGAGATGAACTTTTACAGAACTGAATTCTGTGTTCATTATTACATTTATTTTAGACAAGTTTAGTCAGTCACTGAGATATTTCAAAAGATAAAATATAATGCAAATGGCAATAGTCACAGGCAGTCAAAATTATCTGATAAGTGAAGTGGCAGTTTTCTGTGGCCTTGAATGGCCAGATAAAGGTATACCAGGTTTATGGAAGAAATGAGAGTCTGAAAGGATGGAATGCCAGCTTTGGAAGAGAACGTACCATTTAGTTAGTCTACATGTTATCTTGAGTCATGGATTCCTTTTCATCCTTCCAGGAGTAAAGACAGAAGAGGGTGCCTACCTTTACTTTGAGGATGGCAGAGGGAAGTGTCATCAAGGAAAATCAGATGAAGTGGTGTGGTGCAGTCAGGCTGGCAATCCTCGATAATTGGGAGAGAATCAGAGTATTTGAGTACTGCAGGGCAAAGAGCAGTTATTTCAGAAATAACACTCTGATTTTTGAATAACATTTGTTAAAATATGATTTGCTAAAATTTATAAAGTGCTACACCAAAAAAGTCAATTTTACCATATGATTGCTTAACGGATATTCAAGAAATTAATTTTCAGAACGGTATATTAATAGAATTTCGGTTAAACTTTCACAGGTATATTCAGACTATGGGCATGGATATTTGAATATGAACCAAACTGTTCACTATGTTTGGTTATCCCTGGAGGATGGGGTCATGAAGGACTTGACTTGTTATTTTAAGATTTTTTTAATATTTGAATTAAAAAGCACTGCAAGAAAACCGAGATAACAAGCTAAACTTCATGTGCAGGGGCAGGAATTTTGTTACGGTGTCGCCTTGGGAGATGGTCTTGCTTATCAGCCAGCAGGGTTTGAGCCTTGAGTCAATGAAATTCATGTCCACTGTGTGCTGTGGGTTTATGTAAACCCATATAAGCCTCTCATCTTTACCAGCTTGTGTAACAACTAGTAGCTGGCCAGAGTTCAGAGCATGAGAGGCCGTGGAACCATTGTCCCCTGTGTAGAGACCACAAGGCAATGTGGCCAAAGGTGGGGCTACTTGGTCCTGGGACCTGTGTTCTGCTAAGTTTTGCTAAGCCCATCTGGGCTTTTAAATGGGCAGGTTTGTGTAGGTGATGTCTGTTTCTGTCCAAAATATCTCAACTATCTTCTGAAAACTAAAATAGAAAGTAATCAAAAGCAAATATTCAGGGAGGTGTCCGTGCTGATTTGGGGTGCCCTCGAGGGACAGGGAAAGGACAGATGTCTGCCAGCTGTCTCCTTCCTGGCCATGATAAACATCTCTGTGGAGGGACATATATAGCCTATATCAGGGGAAAGCTGCACATTTTTCTTCTTTTTTAAAAAATTTAAATTCAATTAGCCAACGTATAGTACATCATTAGTTTTTGATATAATGTTCAATGATTCATTAGTTGAGTATAACGCCCAGTGCACATTTTTCTGTATGCATTCTCTTTCACAAATGAACCCAAACAATTACACTCCTATTTTGATCCCTAAACGCCAATAATGAAGAAAACCAGCATTTGCAAAACATAGACTCTGACACCATCTACCAGCCAAACTTTGAGATACGATTATGGATTTTTCCGTGTACTGCCTGCTTGTGTTCCAAGTTCTTAAGGTACTTCTGTGAATGTTATCACATTAATCTTTGTTAGCCCTCCTTCCGACCAGGGAGGGAGGCTGGTGGCAATTGTTTCTGTCCTAGTTTTACCAGGGAGAGATGGAAAAATTGAGTTGAAGTGTATTGTGCAAGAGTGCCTGAAGCTTGTGTATCTGGGCCATGCAGGTGTGGGTCAGAGATCAATTCAAGGAAGGCAGGTCTCCACGGTGTGTGTCTGAGATTTCTCACAAGTCAGACTTGCCCAGTGGCCTACTTAGCGGCACGGGGTGGGCACAGGAGCCCGGGGCACATGCTGTCTGTAGACTCTTCGTTCACAACAGGGGAGGCCACGTTGCTTGGAATGACCCTGACCACAGAGGCAAATAAATTGTGGTCTGTGTAAGCTAAAAACAATGAAATTTAAACACTTAAACCAGAAAAATGTTATTTGTATTTAAAATTGAAAACATTGAAAGCTCTTTCTGGCAAATAGAACAAATAATAAAACATATGCTTTCTATTGTGAAGAGAGAAAGATGGGAAAGACAGGACAATGAAAAGGAGAAGCGAGATCTACAGAGAGAAATGGCAGGGGGTGTCTAACATCCACTGAGCTCTCACTGAGCTTTCAAGGGCCCTGAGATGTGGGGGGCCCACTTTGATCTTCATAATGCATAGGGGGCAGCATGGTTACAGCTGCTGCTTGACTACCTGGGGAGGGAATCCAAGCACATGACCGGTAACTTTCACAAAGTTTCATCCTTAACTAGTAACACACACGCACTAGTGTGAGTCATAACTATGAGACACAGATGAAAATGATAAGATTCCCGTGGGTCGGATTTTGGCTCAGGAGCCAAGGTTCCCTTAATCTAGAAGTTTTTATATTAATGTCAAGCCTAGATAGCATATTGAACCATTATTTATTGTAGGAAAATGAACCATTAATAATTTATAGTGGGAAGTAAGTCTACCAAACCCCAACTCACCCTTAAAGAATATAAGTTCTCAAGTTGAGAACATAAAATTGCTGAATGCATAGTCCTGTGAATTAGAATTCCAGGAGCTCACATGCTCTGTGTATGTTGTGTGTGTGTGTGAGTATCTGTACATGATTTGGGGATGGCGGTGGAATGACATTGAGGTGGAAATGTAGAAAATGTGGTCAATGTGGGATTAAGAGAAGAAGTCTACTGAAATATTGAAGGAAATTAACCCAAGAGCCAAGAGGAGCTAGGTGTGTGTTCATGTGTGTGTATCTGTGTGTGTGTTTTCCCAGCAATGAGGACCCAGAGGAGAGGTTTTACAAGTATTTTTAAGCCGCGTATGTAAAAGAATAGTTGTAGTAGCCAGGGTAACACTCATTAACAAAACTCAAATCCTCAGCTGGCAGCACGGTGAGTCTCCTTCCTCTCGCGTACCCTAAGTAGGTGGGGCTCCCTCCACGAAGTGACTCAGAGCTCCAGGTGTCCTGCACGTTCAAACACTGCATCTCAACATGTGACTTCCAAGGAAAAGGGGGGCAGATCCGGATACATGCCACTGCCGCCCCCAGCCACTGGCCTGCGCCGGTCCCATGGCTCCAAGCCTGGGACGCAGTGCACCCGTGAGGGCATCTCACCCGAGTGTCTATTGGCAGCTGGGTTTGTGCTCTCAGGGTGGGAATTCTGAGGAAGGGTGGGCAGCTAAAGACCCGAGACTGTGTTTTCTGTGACAGCTGAAGATGGTCACATTTTACAAATTCCTGATTTATTACTTGTGACTGTTTTCTAGAAACCTAATACTCTAGAGTTTTTACTTATGGTTTCTCAAAAGCACACTATTCATCCTCTTTTTAAAACTGATTTCCAATATGGGGCACCTGGGTAGGTCAGTCGGTTAAGTGTCCAACTCCTGGTTTCGGCTCAGGTCGTGATCTCGGGGTCGTGAGATCGAGCCCCACGGCAGGCTCCGTGCTCAGCAGGGGGTCTGCTGGAGATTCTCTCCCTCTGCCTCTGCCCCTTCTGCTCATGCTCTTCTCTTTCTCCCTCCAAAATAAATAAAGAAATTAAAAAAAAAGTAATTCCGAATATATTTACAAAACCTGGCATTGCTTTAAATATGCCCACTGACCTGCTGCATTACACTCTTGAGAAGAAAGCTAACGGCTTTCCGACTGCGGAAGCGCCACCAGAGCCCGGGGGCGCCAGGTCTCCTGAGCACCGCGCTGGCTCCTTGCCTTCGCTGGCGTGGGACCAACTATGATTCTCTGCCTTTGTTTTCGCTCTCATGCATTACAGAGAGAGCCGTGGGGCAGAGCAGCCCTTGTGCCTTGATCAAGGCTCCCCCAAGACTCAGGGCCTGGCTTTTGGCAGGTTGCTTAACCTCCCAGGTCAGTTCCGGTGATGTGAAAAGCGCAGGAGAACAAGTGCTCTGTTTGAAATTGCTTTTGACCATCTCGGCTGGGAACAGTCCAGGCTTGTGGCTCATGGGCTGCTGGGCTATGCATGCCTCCGTCAACAAGAACCAACGGATCCACTTTATATATTGGGATTCTTATTCTATTTTATTGAACAAAATATCCCACCAGCTTGGAAACCACTGGGGAGGTCATTAAGGGCCCACCCAACTCTGACCTCTGATTCAGAAACGCACTATTCCTTTAGTTAATGCTGTCTCTTCTTCCTGGTTATCGCCCCATCCCCAGAGACTTAAGATCTCCATAATGAATCTCTATGGCTCTTGGGACAAGGATGTGCTGCGGAGTGATGGTGGCATCCCCATACACCCTGACAGCAACCAACCCTACGGGACAGAGAGTATCATGGAAATCCCAAGGGTGGGATGAGTGCACGGACTGCCCCTCTGGGGACATGAAGGGTGGAGCGGTGAGGCAGGGCTGGGGGCTGGGGAGGGAGGGCAGGCATGGCGGTCCTGGAGCCAAGGCGAGGCTCGAGGCTGCTCGTTAAAGGGCTTTGGAATGATTTTATCACGCAGGTGTGGAAGCAAGGGTCAGGCCCTCAGTGCAGTCCACTGGCAAGAAAGCAGTCCCCTTTCGGAAGGAAAGTCTGTGGCGTCATGGAGAAGGGAAGAGTTGTTTCCAGGGAGACAGGTCCTCCGCATGAATTGTGAGCACAAGGTGAAGGTGTACCCCGAATGATGTCTTCCGTCTAAAATGCAGTCAGTTAACCACGAGGGGGATTAAGTTACATACTGCTTTTTTCGTGTCTTCAAAAAATGAAAACTGTTTATTTGTATCTCAGTACTGTGATGGAATCTGAGGGTTTGAAAGAGGAATTTCTGAAATCAGCCGTTGGCTGGTGCCCGGCTCTATGCTGGGGCCAGCGGGCCTGAGCCCTCCCTCGCTGGAGACAGACGTGGGGAGTCGAGCCTGTGGGCCCCCTCCTCTGCACTGGAGCAGGTCCTGGCCCCTGGAAGCTTCTCGTCCCAGGGCACCCAAGTGACTGTCCCAGTGCACCTTCTCCGGTCTCCGCCCTGCAGCCCCCTCATGGTCGCCACCACCACGATCGGCTTGAAAGCTCACGTCCCTGTCCAGGAGAGTCATGCTGAGATTGCACCGTTTGCTGTTTTGCTCACATGTGACAAGAGTCTCCGATGGGCCCATGTGGTTGCTCTGTCTTCAGAAATCAGGCAAAGTCAGAAAATGTCAAATTTCTGAAAGTTGATGGTGAGGGTGTGTCACAGTGTGAAGCATTAGACGCCTCAGGACATCTGCTCCCTCCATTTGAAAGGTTGGGCTTCATAGGACAATAAGAAAGAAGGCCCCAAAGGCCAGGAATATTTTTCAGAAAAAGCATTTGACCAAACACAACATACTTCCATGGTAAGAATGATCAACGAACTAGGTATAGAAGAAGTTTGACTAATAAAGGCCATATATGGAAAGCTCACAGCTAACGTCCCACTGAACGGTGGGGCATCAAGGTCGGGAAGGAGAGAAGGTGCCTACACTCACCACCCTGTTCCACACAGTGCCGGGAGTCCAAGCTGAGCAAGCAGGCAAGACAAGGAAATCAGAGGTATCCAAACTGGAAAAGAAGTAAAGATGATTCTATACGTAAAAACCCTGAGGACTCCTGTTTGAACTGTTGGAACCGATACATGAATCCAGTAAAGTTGTAGGGTACAGCAGTCCGTTGTGTGGTTCTATACCATCGATGGACCACCTGACCAGGAGATTACGGCAACAGTCGCATTTACAATAGCATCCAAAAGACCAAAATACTTAGGAACTGATGTTTTTATTAGAAATGGAAAAAAAATCCTATAATTCATCTGGACCCAGGAAAGACCTGAATAGCTACAGAGAATCTTGAGAAAGAAGAACACAGCTGGAGGCACCACACACCAGATTTCAAAATACATCAACAGCTTCAGGAACGGACAAGGCTTAACTGGCTGAGCTTCTCTTGGAAGAAGCTAGCTACTGCCCCACGCGGGCAATGTGACAGCCACACCGTTTTCTCCGTGCCCCGATCCTCCTAACTCTTGATGAGGGAACGGCTAATCTTCTGGATTTCTGAGAGTTTACATGTTTGTGAGCTATTTTAACCTCCTGCAAGGGATGAAGGGTGGGATCATGTGTCGACCAAGCCTCCCCTTTAGAGCCAAGCCAGCATTTAGGGGAAAGATTCTGATAGCACTTTGCTCTTCGGACCACCCACAGCTAGATGCTGGGCAGAGGAAAGTCACATTGCTCCTGACAAGGCTGCCGGAGTGCCCAGAGCGGGCCCCTGCTGTCCACAGGCCTCCCCATGGGCCACCCGCATCCAGACGGTGCCTGAGGCTACATCTCTGAGCACCTCCAGGCTCGTGGCTCGAGGAGGTTTGAGGGTTAGGGTTAGTCATTCCTGCCTATTAAATCTCCTGGAGGTCTCCATGTCCTGGAACAAGAGAAATCGCTGGGACTAACGTGGATAGAGAGAGGAAGAGGACACCCGGATGAGTATCTGGTGGTCAGATTCCAATACCGAGATGTCTTCTGTACCAGGGTGAGGACGTCCAAATTCTCAGTGATGGAGACTGTGCCATTCCAGAACATTCTGCCCTGTCTGCACCTGCCCATAGGATTTGGTCCTACATCCTACAGGCCCCTCTCAACTTCTGAGGCCTACCAGCTTTGGGTCAGAGCCGTCACTTTCTGGATCTGTCTTTGATTTCTGGACTCTTGACGTGGGGCTGTGAGCCCGTGCATGGACCCTGGGAGGTGTGTGCTGGTTAGTGTGGTCCGGCTGTGAGGGCGTTTTTCACTCTGGTGTGCCCAGATGGTTTCTGGAAGCAGCGGGCTGGACCCAGGCCAAGGGTGGACCTCCAGGAACAGGCCCCCGAGCTGGGTCCCTCAGAGTGAGATGCGGCTGGTGATCTCTGTGCCAAGCTCCGTGCGTTTCCGTGAGTAAACACTTTGTGCCTCACACGCACATGCAGAACACGCAATTTTCAGGGTCTCGAGTGTCACTTCACCTGTTTGAAAGGCAGCATGAGTGTCAGGAGCTGCCAGCAGGGCTGACCGAGCCTTTGCCCACCAGCTTTCTGACTAAAAACTTAGTGGGACAGGCCGACAGCACCCGCCTACAGCGTCTTGCAGGAGGTAGCCAGTGGAAGCAGAGCAGGCCAGTGTGGGCTGCGAGGAGGCAGTGCCACGCGTCCTTCCAACAGTCCGCAGGCCTCAGAAAGGCCTTGGTGGCAGTGGGAACCTGATCTCCTTGGGTGGGGGGGGGCAGCCTTCTGAAGTTTCGTGGACCCTTTGGCACTAGGGCCAGATGCCTGTGGGGCCAATGTGCTCTGACAGAATGTGTCTGACAGGCTGAGCTGGTTCAAGACCTTAAAGATTATTTTATAAAGAAAATGTCTTGAGAATGCTCCATTTCAAATCTCACCCAAAGAATATGTTAAGAGGTGATGACACCATGCCATTCCTCTGCCCAGGGACTATGGCCCCGAGGAAGACCGGGGTGAAGGGCAGAGACAGGAGGGGTACCCTGAGATCAGGCTGGCCCTACCTGGAGCTTCTGGACCCGAGAACAGGCCTGTTCCCCTGGGGCTCACAAGCCCTTAGCCAGTCCCTCTGCAGACCAGGGATCCCTCTGCAGACCAGGGATCCCTCTCCCAGGAGGCCGTTCTGAGGCTCTCAAGAAGTGGCCATCTGTTAAGATGATGTAATTCTCTATCCAGTGCCTTGCTACCCAGTCTGGAACAGTGCAGACAGAAAGTTGAATTTAAAGAATGGCTTCTGTGTTTCGGAGTGTCCTCCCGTATGTCCCAGTTTGACCAGGTGGGCAGGGAAGTTGATAATGTTCCTGTTTAATGGGCCGGTAAACCATGCCAGGTTTCGATGATTTGCTGGGGTCGCACAGGTGGTCATGGGCAAGGCCAGGCGGTTAGCCGTACTGACCAAGTTTCCCAGCCAAAGGAGGGAACCCTTGGTCTGAAGGAAACACCTTTTCTTGTTCTTTACTTATTGAAAAAGTCGTGTTTACGAACGAAACCTCATTTGGTTACGCGTTTCCTGAATCACCTTAATGAAGGCGGCCGCAGCCTCCTGCGTTCAGCCAAGCCCTGCCCTGCCCCGCTCAGGAGCATGCGAGGCGCGAGCCTGCGCCGGGGAGTCCTTAGCCGCCCGTGGAGAGGGACGGTGGCGTGTCAGGGTGACCAGGAGAGGCATCGGTGGCCGGGCCGGCTTTCTGAGAAGATGGGTACCAACCCTGAACACTCTTTTGGGGCCTCAGCTGGAAGAGTTTGTACCCGTCCCTCCCTTCCCTGGGGGTGGTGGTCACGGTGCAGTTTCTCCTGTGACGTCCTGGCCACCTCTGTTCCAGCGACACAGACGTGACATTATTTCACCTTCTAACTGACGAGGAGCATGACACCCCGTTCAGTTCCGCACTCTCTTCTGGGCGTTGGTGACAGGTGAATGCTCTGTGACTTGCTCTGCTCACCCTCCTTCCACCCTCCTTCCTCCGGCCTGTGAGCTTGCAGGGATGGGGGCGGAGGCGTCCTTCGGCTTAGCGAGGCCTTCCTGCACCTCTGTCCCAGAGAGGCTACATGGAAAATGCCGGAGCGTCTTGTGAGACTAACAGAAACATTGGACCACGGCAGCAAATGTGCAAAGCTGTCAGCACAAAACTGACATGTGTTCTAAAGTCTTCCCCTTTTCTCGCTTCTGCCCCTTGCGCCTGAAATATCCTGGGGGTGGTTTTTTCTTTTATTTGGAATGATTTTGTAGTTGCAAATTGCTGGTCCAGAATTTCCAGGTTTCACTTCTGCTGAGTGAAGAACTGCCTTTTGATTTAATTATAGATGGCTTCCATCTTAGAAAGTTAAGGAGAACAGTCACCCCTAATTCCTGCTCTGCAGGAACTGGCAAGAGGGCCAGCTAGGCACGGGGAGGATCTGACCCGGTGAACCAGCTCCCCAGGGCCAGGGGCTGTGGACAGACATCCGGTCAAAGCCTCACCATGGCCTCAGGGGTCACAGGGCTCTGCCGAAACCACAAAACCTGTTAAAAATTTCCCTCATGCATTTCTCTCTCTTGATGAGAAAATTTGGTACAGGGTTCCCGCCACTCCCATTCAGCTCGGGTGTCCATGATGTCCGAAGGGCCGCTGGCTGTGCCCCAGGAGCCACAGTCCCGGGAGACCCCTGACAAGGTGGGTGGAGGGTGAGGAAGGCAGGCGTCCATACTCAGACACAGGAGGTATTTGTTCGTATGTGGTCTGAAACACAATTGGGGTCCAGGTATTTACTAGGACTAGATGTGAGTGCTGTCTTGTGAATTTGAGGGGAGATTTCTAATAGGGAGAGAGTCCTGAGTTTGCTGCAGTTCCCATTGCTGTGGATTGAAAGTGCTCCCAAAGTCCTTTGATCTCTGGTTAGCCTCGTGCTTGAAATCATTGGACAGACCTTCCTGTGGGAGGATTTTCTTCCTCTGTATCTGAACCTCAGAAGGAGGTGGCCTTCCAGGGCCGTTGTCCTTGTCCTCCGCACCTGCCAGCACTCAGCCCGGCAGGGCTCTCGTAACGCCTGCCTGCCCTCAAGCCGCTGAGAGCTCCTGAGGGCAGCTGAAGAGAGTGCATCGAGATTTGGCAGCAGGAGAACTCGGGGAGACACTGAAGCATCAGGAACTGAGAAGGGGGACAGTGACAGGAAGATAATTATCTGCACGAGAGGCCAGGTCTTCCTGAGGCCTGGGGTGGGGTGGGGAGGGAGGAGTGGATGGGGCAGGAGCAACAGCAGGGGTGCCCCCCCAGGGTCCAGGGGGCCAGCCGGCTGGAGCCTGGGACTCTAGTGTATGAGGCTGTGTTGCCCAGTTGTGGCCTCAAGTCTGCGGCCTCTCAGTGTTCTTGGGCCAGGTTAAGGGGGCCGGAATGTTCTGTAAGGGCTCCCGCCAAGGGAGCTGCTCAGTGACTTCTGTCCTGGTGTGGAAGTACCGAGGACATTTCCAGCCAGCGGGGCTGTGTCCCTGCAGAGCTCTTTAGGACGGGTCGTGAGTGACACAGGCGCCAGGCTCAGAAGGGCCTTGGGGTGGGGAGGGTGGCATGTGACAGGCAGGTGGGCAACGTGCTCTGGTCCCGCAGTGCTGGATACTTGAAACGAGGCATCTAAACAGTGAAAGCATCGACGAACAGGCAGTCGGACGGTGTCGACCGCACGGAGAGGGTGGACTAGCCTGTGAGTCCCTCCCTGGCGCTTGGAGTGAATGAGACCCCAGATGCTCGGTACACCTCACCCGTTCTGAGGTCTGAAGAGAACGTTGAGCCCTCTCGGGCCGGGAGGCGGGGTTTCTTCAAGAAGGCGTAGCCTCGTTTCAATAGCCAAAGTAGTACATTTGAGTTTCTTACGGACACATAAAGTTGGTCCCCGACCCTTCGTACTTCCCCAGGTGCGGTCAAGGCAGCATGATCTGTCACATGCAGAAGACACCTGTTGACACGCGTCCCCTGAAGGCAGCCCCCGGTGACCCCAGTCTAACCTGGGGCGTCTACGCTTGGGTAAAAGAGAAGGAGGGGTTTCAGGAGGACAAGTCGCGTGTCTAGGTGTGTGAAGGGTTAGGATCGGGATGGGGGGACAGGGTGGGACGGGTGGAGAGCAGCCTGGCAGCTGCAGTTGGAAAGGGGTGCGTGTGGACCAGATGGAGGTCTACTATCGGTCGGTCAGGAAGCCCCATGTTAAGGCGGTCATCCAGAAATGTGGTAGCCCCTAGGATCCTGGACAGGGCTTCCAGTGTCCATTCCGGGGACCAGCAGGGAAGGGTCTTTCATTGTGTGTGGTTCACAGCACGATTTCGTGTTTTCGATCACGTGTGTGTTTCGCACTGGTCACCATAACTTGGTTGTTGTGATACGTTATTTTGTCTTCGGGTCGGCAAGCCTGGCAGCGGGGTCAGCTCACAGTCCTCCGCGCCTACGTGAAGCCGGCGGTTCCCAGGTGTTGCAGCTGGCCTTTTACCAAACCCGCGTCCCCCACAGTGGGAGGCCGCAGCTAGCTCGGTGAGCCTGTGGCCTGCGTGCGGTGCGTGGATACCCTTGAGCTCCTGCGTCCCCCTGGAAGAGAGTCACCGGCCCCGACCACGAAGCAGAGCCTTTGACCCCAGCACCTGCTCCTCCCGTGGAGCTGCCCCTGGACCCCACGCCGACTCCGGCCGCCACACTCTTGCTCTGCTACGTTCATGGACCCCACGCCGACTCCGGCCGCCGCGCTCTTGCTCTGCTACATTCATTGTCTCACTCCCAGGCAGATCACGAGAGCACCGCCTGGTTCAGCTCCCGGCTGTGCCTGCTTGCTGGCTGGATGCTCCTAGGGGTGCAGGCTGCCCTCTCGGAGCTTTGGTTTCTTTGCCTGTAAAATGGGGGTAATAACAACAACTCCAGCACAGGCTGTGGGATGATGAGTGTCTTTCCTGGCACGTAGATGCCCTGGGGGGTGTGACTGTTGATGCTGTCATTCTCGTGGAGCCCAGCGGACGGTGGACGGTGTACACGTGGCTCTATCCCGAGGAGCCGGCAGTCCCTGGGGCTTCGCACTGTCCAGGACCAGTGAGGGAACAGTACGCAGGCTCATGGTCTGCTGTTGTTCTCTTACCCATTCAGCCAATCCAGATAGACGCCTTCTGTTTGCAAGGCTCTGTTGGAGCACTGAGCGCCAGAGAGGGCAGTGGGCGAGCTCGGAAGCACGGGCTTCGCGGCTGGGAGGAGGGCAGTGTGGGTGTGCCCCTGGTTCTATTTACAAACACTGCTTGCTGCTTCCCTGGCCTTGCTTCTGCTCTGGGTCTCTGCTTCTGCTCCAAGGTCTTCCAGGGGCTGTTTTGAGATCCTAGCAGCAGCTTGCCCTCTTCCCACAACAAACTTTTGTCTTGTTTTGGGATGGAAAATTGTTTCATGCCATTCTATATTTCTCTTCACACTGTGATTTATGGCACAAGCTCAAAGCTTTGGATCATCTAGGCTCTTTGTGCATCTCAAGAAAGCTGTTCTCTTGTAAGAAGCCTGCTCTTGCAATAGAAGCCTTGTATTTCAAGACCAAAAGTCTGAGAGAAGATCTGAAAAACTGATTTAGAAACCTAGTTGGCTTTGGTTCTCAGCTTTAAGCAAGCTCCCCATCCCCCAACCCTCCGCTAGCAAATCCCATGACTCACGGTTGCTGTGGGAAAACAAGAAATTTTCAAGGAAAAATAAATTCTCTTGGTCATTTTGTCATCTGTTCCCATAGTGAACGTTTGCACTTTTGTAAAGAACATTTGCTTTCTCCTAGGTACTTCCTCATCCAAGAATATGAGAACATGTCTCTGTTCTGAATCTTCCTGTCCTGAAATATTCTGCCAGACACCCAGGTTATGGCTCTTGGAGGTAAGCCTTGTTTCTGGGTGAAGTTCAAGCTCTCCTCCACTGGTCAGTGGCCTATGGCCTGGCCTGCAGAGGGCGGGAGCATTTTAGAGGGCAGTGTCATAGCACATGAGAAACACTTGGGTGGCTTCCTAATGATGGAAATTCCCATCTATTCCCTCCATTGTGATATAGTCAGTCTACGATAGGTCCCAGGAACCCACAGTGTTCTCAAATACTGCGGGTGATTCTTATCTTTGACAGATACTAATGTATCTGGTGATGACTGGCCAACCCCAACAGAGCTTGTCACTTATGGAGTTTGCAGACAGCGGAGTCCCAGAAGCTGAGATGTGGAACTAGGTGTAGATGTCGCCAACAGCGGGGATGAGGGTGGACAGCCTATCAGGCTGCAGAGCCGGTAGAGTAAATGGTAGGAAGGGAAGCAGAGATGATGAGGTCACAGTATGGTAGGGTTCTGGAGTTTCCTGTCGGTCCCCACAGCTGCTGCGGGGCTCCCGAGCCCTCCTCGATGCTAGATGGCCCATGAGCCACGTTTGAGCTCCTGTCACACCTGGCTGGTGGCTGTCGAGGTTGCTTCTGCCCTTAATCTCCTTGTCCTTTCAGTGAACCTCTTATGAGACCCTGAGCAGGTGTTTATTCCTTGCCACCAAGGTAGCTCCTAACTCAGAAGTGGACTGAATCTTCTCCATCAGATCCTGTGGCTCCAAGTAACAGGATATAACAACTAGAACCCTTCTAGTTTACTTGCCTAGGGAGGTGTACTTATTCATATGGAAAGAAGTCCAGGAGAAGGTGACTGCAGGCCCTGGCTCAGTGATTTGATGACACCAGGGCCAAATCCCCTTAAGGTTTTCATGATTTCCCCCATGTGATCACAAGTGACTGCTCCAATGCTCACGTCCGTGTCTTAGGCAGGAAGAGACAAGGTCAAGGGGGTATTTTGTAGACTGGGTCAACTTCTCTCATTAGCAGATGTGAAGTCAAGGAAATTATTATCAGTGGTGTGGATGGGCCCCTCTAATCAGTAGAAAGACCTCAAAGCAAACACTGAGGTTTCCTTAAAGAAGACCTTCCTCAGGACAGTAGCATGGATATCTTGCTTCAGTGTTCAGTCTGCTGGCCCAGCCTGTGGATTTTTGGACTTGTTGGTCCCCATAATTGCACGAGCTGATTCCTTGAAATACTCCCTCTGCCACTATAGATGGTAAACACAGCAGGTAAGTAAACGGATCGGGTTCTATCTGCTGGTCGACTTGTGCTCTGCAGCTACGACCAGAGGGTCCACACGTTTCTGACTGTTCTGCCATGATTTGAATGACCCAAAGCCAGACCCCCCATGCTGACCCATCTGCAGAGAGGAGATCCCGAGACTCAGCTTCACACGAAGTCACCTCCAACCCTCCAGCCCCACCCTCATTTGTTGAAGTGGCCAAGGATGGAGCAAGATGACGCACACTGAGAGCTGTAGGAACAGCTACTGTAGCCCCTTGGAAGCAAGACAGGCCCCCCTTTCCGATAAACTGCCCTCTGTGGACCTAGAGAGGTCAGACCTGTGGGGCAAAGAGCTGGACTGCTGGCAGCAATGTTATGAAATGCACTGTTCCAGAAAGTGCTCTGTAAGGCCTGTGTTGAGTGATCTCGTGATTATCAACGCAGCCAAAACCCGTGTGAGCAAATTATTTTATAATTAGTAAATTCTGTGTGATCAAAAAATGATTTATAATCCTTAGAATAGGGCACACTAATACCAAAATCAACACCACAAAATCCTAGGAAAAGTACTCAAATAATACTTGAACAGAATAGAAATCACCTACTTCTAGGGCCAAGCTTTCCTGAGATAAGAAGCAAATGGGTTTGGATGGAGAGACGATAGACTGGGGTGGGTTCGGCAGACGCCATTCCCCCAGATCTGGAGTGACAGAGTAACTTAACCCCTTTCCTTTGGACTTTGTAGGGTCCCCAGAGGGTCCACTCACATTGACATTGAGACGCCCTGTTGGGGAAAGTCTGCATCAACCAGGGAAGAGGTGAACAGGGAGGAAGGAAGCCCGTAGGTGATTCTAACGGACCAGTGTGCAGAACCACCCTTCCAACCAAGGTGCCCGATCCTGGATGCTCACCGAAATCCCTGGGGAGCTTTGACGAATTCTGATGCCCAGGCTGAACCTCAGCCCACCTGCCCGGACTAGTGGAGCATGCTAATGCCACAGGCCCCTACCTCTTGTCTCCTCTCACCCTGCTCCGTAGGTGAGAGGGGAGCTGTGTTCTGCTGTGAGCCCTCAGGCTGGTGGACACCCCTCTGTGTCTGGATCTTTGTGGGGAATAAGGGGTTAATTGGTTGGTCCCTCAGGACCCTCCATGGTAGAATCAGCATAAATTCCTTTCTACTCCTGGAAGACAGTTTTCTTGCTATCACATCCCTGATGATGTTATCGTGGGTGTACCAAAGTTTATCGTGATAAGTTGATAAGTGGTTTTCGGCCGGAGAACATAACAATTAAAAATGAAAAGTAAATTAGGGAAAGATATTTAGTTTCAGATAATAGAATCTGAGCAGTATTTCTCAACTTGTCCTCTGAAATTTTCATTAAAATCCTGCTTCAGAAGTCTCTGTCAGTAGGTGGAGTTTAACACGGGTTGGGCTAAGCAATCTGAGTCGTGGCTATCACGCCATCTCGTCCTTGTGTAGGATTGTATGGGTCTTTTGCTCTGGAAACCTTCTGGGGTCTTCTCCCTTATTTGCCGCAGGAACCTTCCTAACTCTCCTGCCAAGTGCACACGTCTGCCAGCCTGTCAGATTCTGAAGGCTCAGTGAGATGAGCCAGGGCAGGGCCTGTCAGGGCGTCGCTGGGGCCCAGTGTTTGAAGGGGCCGGCTCGGAGGTAACCATTTATTCACGGACTCCACTGGAGGGTGGATTCCTACCCTTGTTTCCACAAATGGGCTTTAGGGGATCCGCAGTCTCTTAAGCTGTCCCCACCTACGTGTCCCTTTTTCTGGGGATGCCCTGTATAGGTTATGCCTGCCTTGTCTTCATCAGGGATTTCCGTTTCTTACAATGGCGGGTACTGCTGGAAACGTCCTGGCTCGTGACCTTAGAAAGGGAACACAGATCCGAAGGACGCTGATCCTTTCTGAGTCGGGGCAAGGGTGAGTGGGAAGCTGGGGCAGAGGGAGGTATACATGCGTAAGGAAAACACAAGGAAACTTCAGAAAAATCATCGCTCCTCCTCCTCAGGACTTACACATTTTCTTTTTTCTCCAAACTTAGGAGAATCTTTTCCACCCAAATCTTCAAATGTTTCTTTTGCTTCAAATATTTAAATGTATAATTAGTTCAACAAATATTAACAGAGTGTCTACTGTGTGTCAGGCACTCTTATAAATGCCAGGGTAAAGAACAAAGTCCCTGCTCTCACGGAACTTGTATTTGGGTGGGTTTACCAACAAAACACAATTCTTTCATGAGTAAACCAGGTAATGAGTAGGAGTCATTTTTTTTGGTAAATGAAGATGATCTCTCTCTCTCTCTCTTCTTTCCTTGTTTGTTTTCTTTTTTCATTCCCTTTTTCCTCTTCTCTTCTTTTAGAAATTGACTTTAAATCTATTAACTGAACTCTGGGAGAGAACCCTCCTTTAAATCTATGAAGAAAGCTTGAAAAAGCATTGTTTAGCTCTATTTCTTCACCAAGCTGAGGAGTTTTTGAATTGTCTTGAAGTTTCATGACTTTGGTGGCCGGGCTCCAGTCCTGGGAGGGGATCATGCTGTCCTGGGAAAGGAACAGGCCAGGGAGAAGGCCCTGGGGACTGGGCAGTGTTGGTGGTGCCCCAGCCACTGCAGAGCCACATTTCCTTCTGGAATGATCCGGAGGGAACCGCATCCTCAGGACCTGCCCCTTGTTTGGTTGTGAGGGGTCTTTGGGGAAAACACAGACCAAAGCAGACAAACCCCGCAGTAGAGATGCCCCTGCAGGGCTGCGTTTCCCCGAGAACAGCTTATTTCTTGATTGACAGACTGGTGGAGACTGCCACCTTTCCCCGCGGGGCCGGAATGGGCGCCTGGCCCCCAGCACTGACTGTCACTCAAGGTCAGATTTCGGCTCGTGCTGCCGTTGCGGAGTCGGGAGTGGTTCGCAGCGGTGGAGGCCCCAGCCCTGCGTGGGAACCGAACGCTTCTGTCCGTCTGCTCTCACCGTCTTCACGCTCGGGTGGGTAGGCGGTGTCCTGCCCCGAAGCAGCGACTGGGAGGAGCCCTTGCACGGAGCAGCTCACGTCAGGGCTGCCAGACTCCAGCACGTTCTCACTCCTCTCCCGCGCCGTTCTCTGCTTTCCGGGGAAGAGGCACGCGGGCAGAAATCGCCCTCTCTCATGCTCTAAAGGGGCGTCTGAGAAGCTAGAATTTACGTTTTTTTCAACAAAGATTAATAATCATTAGATGTTTGGGCTGCCTGAGTGGCTCAGTCGGTTAAGCGTCCGGCTCTTGATTTCGGCTCAGGTCATGATCTCAGGGTCCTGGGATTGAGCCCCTGTGTCGGATTCTGGGCTCCGAGTGGAGTCCGCTTGGGATTCTCTCTCCTTCTCTGTCTGCCTCTCCCCTCCTTCCTCTCTTAAAAAAAAAAAAAACAACCATTAGACGCCTAAATAGAGAAATAAAGCACGAAGTAATTAAGTCTCCACTCAAAACTGTTTTCCCAGCCTCTCCCATCAGCGAGAAACTGGCCACACTCTCATATTGTCAGAAGACTAAGTAGGTCAGCCGCTGCGTAAAACCAACCCAAGCTTAGTACTGTCCCTCCCCCTGTTGCTGTCCTCAGCTCTCCTAACTACCAGGCTCACTTCAGCTTTACAAGGGACGGGAGGGAGCCCCCAGGGAGAAATAGAGAGGCCCATAGTCCTTCCAGACAGAAGGGCACAGTGCTCAGACGTCCCATCTGTGAAGCCTTTGGGATGCTGGAGCTGCGGAGGACTGGGACATGGACCTCACTGACGCCCCCCAGTTTGCGCCTGCGGGAAAAAGGCCCTCGGGCACCTACAGTGCGAAACTCCCCTCGGAGGCTCAAGGGCCAGCCCTGCTCCAGCCAGCATGTGTCCACTCTCCCTGGTGCTCAGGACGGCCCAAATCCAGGGGCCCCTTCACATCCAAGAGCGCGTGGGCGTGTCTAAGAGGTGTCGTCCATCAGGCACACAAAAACAGTGATAAATGTCTTTTTCCTCAAAGGACCAATTCCTTCCTGGGTGTAAGCCTCCAGCAACTATCCTTGTGCTTCCTGTACCCCTCCCCCGTTTCTCACACCCTGAATTCCCAGAGCCTCCCCACCCTGACCCTGGCGTCTGTGCTCTCCTCCCCATTCTCCCGCTCAGACTCCTGTGCTGTGTACCTGCTTCGTTTCCCCTCCTCTGCCCTTTGTCTTCCTCTACTGCTCACTGAACCCTTGGATCTGCCTGGATTCCCTCTGGGCTGGGCTTTTGGGGGCGGTGGGAGGGGCTGCAACTCCCCCTCTTGTCACAAGTGGGTTCTCCCTCCTCAGTCAAGCTGCTTGGCAATCAGAAAGTTGCTTCATAAGCATAAAAATGAGGCAGGAAAGCTGGTCTATCACGTTAGACACCTCCCTGCTCCACCCACCACCTCCCTGAATTACTTCTTGAATTTGCCTGTGTACTTTGCCAATATATAAATACGGGGATGTTTTAGTGTCATTTATTTTAGGTGTAAATTTAAAAGTGGCACATGGTTGGAATTTCGTGTTAGGTGCCATCTGAGATTCATCTTCCGACGGAGAAATCACCCTATAAATGACCCAGAATTTTGTCTGACTTCAACATTGTTCCATCATTTTAATGAAGACTTGCACACTGCTTCATCCTTTTGGTGTATGAATCGTATTTTCTGTCCTTTAATTTCTCTGTCTTAGAAGCAATATTTACTATATCCAATTCTAACTAGTGATTACTTTTAGTTTTTAAAGGCATTTTTTAGCCTATGTTTCCCTAAATGGTAGAGTCAATAGTGAAATGCCATCTCTTGAATCCCCTCTGTTGAAGATGTGTTTTGGAGCGCTCTTTCTCCTCTTCGTGCATGTGCTCTCCATCTTTATACTGCTGCTTGGCATTTATAGTAATACCTACTGTATACATGGTTATTATTGCTATTTTATAGAATCTTACGTGATACAATTCAATATTTTCTTACGTTTGCATTTAACTTTAAAAGCATAGTGTGATTATTTAGATTGTCTCTATTTCAACGGATTTGTTACAGATTTTTTTAACACCGTCACTTTCTCAGTCTTGAAATTTTCCATTTTCTTCCTTTGTTCAACGGTTGGCATATGTCTTCGTGAACTGTTGAACCCTACATCACGAACTAATGATGTACTATACGTTGGCTAATTGAAAGTAATAAAAAAGAAAGAAAGAAAAGTAAGAGTCTCTGAGTTTATAAATTCTGAATATTCATCTTGTCCAGTTCACGTATGAAAAGGCTTTGGCTGGGAATAAATCTGACATATAGTTTTGCAAAGAAATACGTCAGGCAGGGTAGGCGGTGCTGTATTCTGGAGGAGCTGAGACTTGTAGCAGCATCGCTCCATTGCAAACGGCAAGAACATCACCTCTGGGCAGTGTGTGCTTTACATGATGGGGAATTGCCTGTAAGCCAGACTTCTAGAAGTTTTATTTCCGCTGTGTTCATCGTATTTTTTCCTTGTCATCACAATACCAGTGTCAGGGGACCTCCATCCCCTGCTGGACACGTTCCTGTGCCCCTGACTTGTAGAGCAATCGTGGACCGCACCTGCTGCGCTCTGTTCTGATTTGCCTCTTACCAGCCATCCTCCCTCCCTGGAATGCAGGTGCTTTGCTCTGCGCACGTCTGGGTTCCCGGTGCCGTAAGAGCCCTGCCTGGTGAAGAGAACGCACTTGACACGCGCTAGCTGAAAGCGAGGAAGCATGAATTTCTGAGCATGAATGAATAGTGCCTCCAAGAGTAGCCACCTTAATATCTTGTGTATTTGTTTTTAGTATTTTTAATGTGTTTTTATATGAATGAAGGATTCTATATACAATTTAAGTGCTGTTTTTTTCCCCACTTAACCTCCTAAGCATTATTTTTTATCATTAAAAGGTCACAAACATCCTTGGTCACATGATACCCCAGTAAACGGGCACACTGGGATCTAGCCATTCCTTCCGTTCCAGCCTGTTCTCCCAGTTCTTGCCTTGTGTGCATCTTTGTACATAAAAATTTGCTTAAAACCGGGTTTATTTGCTTAGGATAAGAAGTGAAACTGGTCGAAGTTTGCAAACATTTTTGAAGTTATTTCTGTATTTACTGAAATGCTTTCTTGATATTTTGGACCAGTTTAGTCCTATTAGTAACATTCTATGTGGAATATTACTTATTTATCTTTACAAATTATTGTAAGTATTGGGAAATAAAAGTACATCACTTTACTTTTTTGTGACATTGAACAATTTTCACATATTTAGTAGGTGTTTTTATTTATGCTTTTTCGCTTGGCTTTTTAAGTAACCTGCTCACTTAGTCATGGCTTCTTGGCAGCTTGCTTATTGACTGAACCTTAGGAATATTTACTCCTTTTCATAGTTCTTGCAAATATCTTTCTATATTGTCATTTGTCTCTTAATTTAGCATATTGGGCTTTTTTTTGATATGCGAAACTTTAAAATGTGGTACAATGTAAGAACTTTTGTGGGGTAAGATGCAGCAATTTTCTTTGAGATTAGGAAGAACTTGCTCAACCTGTGATAGAGAAATTCACCTTCATATTCTTTCAGTATTTTTTGGTTTGGTTTGTAGCATATTAATAACTCCTTCATCCATCTGAGATTCATATGTATCTACAATGCGAAGCACTAACACGTGTTTGTTTTTTCTTTTTTGGGTTTAAAAGTGAACTTGGATTTTGTTTTCCTGAGAAGGAACCTCAGGAAGGCCTGGTGGTGTGAGGCATCCTCAGCACCTGGCTGGTGAAGAGCCACGGGAAGGTCTGTGGCCTCCCCAGGGCTCCGGGGAGCAGCACCATTTCCCTCCACCGCGTGGGGCTCTGGCTTGCACTCCCGGGGGGCTGGTGGGGCCTGGAGTTGCAATTTATGGCAACAGGCAGGAGCAGAGTGGAGTGACCAGGTGAGGAGGACATCTGCAGGGACCGGGCAGCTCAACGCACCTGAGGCTCTCTGGTCCAGGCGGCGTCTCTGACTCCGACCGAACAGCTAACACCCGTTCTCAGCAGCAGGGTCGCTGGATCGCTGGAGGGAAACCTTATGGTCAGACAGCGTGGCTGGGAAATATGTGCTTTATTTGACATTGGCGCCAAACCAGATCTGTCTGCCATTTGAGAACAGAATGATCTTAACGGAAAGATCCCATCAAAACAAACCTAGAAACTTTTTCTCTGAGGAAGAACTCTGAAATTTCTGGATTATTTTTCATTCCATACCGGTTGCTATAGCAACGAGTATCTTGTGCTAAGGCAGATAGGAGCCAAAGTGACTTGCTTGAAAAAAATGAGTCACTTTATTTTAAATTAGGTTTTTTCCCCCCATAGAATTAAATATTTTCAAATGTATTTCCAAGAAAATGAGCCCAAGGCTTGTGTAGTCCTGGCCTAATCAAGTGTGAGCCGCCCACCGACAGTCAGACTGGCCAAAGACCCCTGGTGTCTTTCTATGATGGAACCATCGTTATGGGAAATTTTAATGAAAATCTTGAACCGCCCAGAGCCCCATTTTTCCTTCTTAAGGGCGTATGTGAATGTTAGTAAATCTGCCGTCATCATTCCTGAGCCACGCATGCCGGCGGTCACCATGCCCTTTCTCTGCCGCTTGTTTTCCCGGTTGCTTTGAGGAAGGATGGGTTATCACACAGATCCCCCAGGTGCTCCGTGCAGGGGCCCTGCTGGCCTCTCCTCCAGTCTGACCTCCCCAGGGGGACGTGTGTCCTTTCATCAGGCACAGCCGCCCTGTCCGTAAACTCCCAGGTGCCTCCTCTGTGCACCACCAGGTGCAGAACCAGACGTATCTGTGTGCGCCATGACTGGACCATTTCTGAAGAACTGGTTCAAAACTGCTGGGATCTATCTTATCTGGAAAGATCTAATGGGGATAGTCTTTAGGAAGTCTATTACTAAGTAAACGTTTTCTACCTCTGAGCAGAGGAAAGCGTCCATGCACATTGCACTTCACTGGAAAGAAAAGAAGCAGGAGGCCCTTGGCCAGTTTGTTTTTGTGCATTCTGAAATATCCACCTCATGAGTTTAAATGTCCCAAGGGAGTGTGTCTGAGAGGGGCTAACTTCCAACTTGGGCCAGATCCCTGCATACTTCTGGAGGCAGCTCGCTGGCCTCCACCATCATCCGCAAATTATTATGGGGCAAGTTAACGGGGACCTGCTTTCTGCAGCGACTTTGCTCAGTGTTGAGGATGCAGAGGTGACCGAGACGTCACTCCTGTCTCAAGAACTCAAGAGTATAGCAGAAAAGGGAGACTAGAACATTCATGGTGAAACTTATCATCAGGTATGAAGGAGGTATGCAGAGGACATCAGGAGGAAGAGTGGCACAGGATAGGGGTAACGACAAACCAGGAAAAGCGAAGAAAGGCTTCCCAGGAGGCCAATTCCAATTTCGAGAGTAACCTGGCATCTCCTTGTGGAGCAGGTGGAGGATGGCATTCTGGCGGGGGCCAGACCAGCTGTGATGGCGCCAGGAGCGTTGGCTGGTCGGTGTGGTGGGAGCAGAGGACACGTGTGAGCCATTTGCAAGACTCCCATGTTCATGGTGGTGGAGGGCTGCTGAATGCGGTAAGAGCACCTGCATGCTAGGAAGCAATTTCTGTGCCAATCTGGGGACGGGTTAGTGGCTGGCAAGTTCGACCAGTTAGGAGGCTGCTGGTTCAGCCACTCACAAATAGGCTACAAAGAGAGGAATTCAGAACAGCGTAAAGGAGCCAACAGGGAGAAGCGGTGGGGTAGCAGTGACAAGACACTTGGGTGTATCGGCTGGATGAGGAAGAATGGAGGAGGACTCCAAGGCTTCTCGTTCGACAGGACAGGAGGGATACGAGACGGGGGAAGAAGTTGTTGATCTGTTCTTCTTGTGAAGTGGAAGCAAAATCATTGATTTTTCTAATTTTCTTTGCTAACATCTGTATTTTAAGTTATAAATTTTCCTCCAAGGGTCGCTTTAGTTGCATCCTACAGATTGTGATGCTCTGTGTTTTTGTTTCCATTTAATTCAAAATATTTTGTAATTTTCCTTGTGATTTCTTCTTTCATCTATTTAGACAGATGTGCTGCTCAACTTAATATTTGATGTTTTCTACTTCTTTTTGTTACTGATTTCTACTTTAATTCCACTGTGGTCAGAGAATCTACCGTGCATGATTGCGCTCATTTGAAGTCTACCGAGACTTGCTTTATGGCTGAGCACACGTGCACGGAAAGACATACACTATGCAGCTGTTGGATGAAGTGCTCCACCCACGTGGCTTAGGCCGAGTTGGTTGATATTGTTCAAATTTTCTATATCCTTACTGATTTTTTAAAAGCTTGTTCTATCAATTACAGACAGAGAAATATGCTAAAATCTCCAGTTGTGATTGTGGATTTGTCTATTTCTACTCTTAATTTTGTCGGTTCTGCTTCATGCCTCTTAAAGCTCATTAGGTGCCTGCACACTTAGGGTTGTTTATGTCTTCTTGACCAATCGACTCTTTATCATTATGAAATGGGAAGAAGATGCTGAGTGTGGGCTGGGATGTCAGGGAGGATATCGGATATTTGAGTCTGGACCTCAGGAAGAGACACCGAGCTGTATGCAAAGACACGCACTCATCTTCGTTGTACTCAAGACCACCTGTGTTAGACGAGCTGGCCTTTTCCTTTTCCAGTTCATTTGATCAAAAAGTGGCTGTCCACATTTCATCCTTGAATACCCTTGCTAGGTGAGTAATTGGATCACATAATTTGTGTTGCCCTAGTGATGGTTTGCTTGGTGGAGTTAATCGCTACCGGGGTGCACAATGGGGTGTTGCAGGTTGGACCATCCGAGAGAGCCGTCTTGGCAGGAAATGACTCAGGTCACACAGGGTTGTTACTTGTTCCATCTGCTTACTTACAGCCGACTCTTTCCTGTACTTTTGATCTTGTTCAGGAATGCTCAGCCTGTATATTCCTGACTCAGTGTACTTCGCGAAAGCACGTGGCACCCACGTTCCTTGCAGTACCCTCTCCTGGTGTGGGCCTTCGTGTCAGAGTCTTCATTCAATGGTCTAAATCACAACTTATTTAACCATTCTTAAATGACCTGACATTTTTATTGTTTTCAATTCTCTGACTTTGATATTAAAAAATAACGTCGTAATAACCATTTTTGTACATAAATCACTATGCACAACTCTGAATATTTAGTTAGGGGAAACCCCTAGAGATAAAATTACTAACTGGAATGAATATTTTAAAGTTATAACAGGTTTCATGTTTATAGAGGAAATAAATACAGGATAATAATATGCTGTATGGTATAATAGTTATATTGCGTTATGGTAATACTATGGTATATAATAAAACCACCAAATATAAAATTTATAGTATCATACTACATAGTATAACATTAATCTCACATCATCACTGAATAGTGCCATTCTTATAGGCAATTAAGGTATCCAATTTTTTTATTTTACTTATGGGGGCCTATAACTTTTTCCTTCTTCTTTTTGTTTTTACAAATTTTTGATCTTTGATTATCTTTGTTTTTTCTGTTAGTCAATTTTCTAAGTGTTGGTATTTTTCTTTTACATATAAGCTCCTCATGGGGAGATTGACATTCCTTCAATTAAGAAACGAGGAATCGCTAACCCTCGTTTAGCTCTTACTAAGTATCAGGCCTGATTCTAGGGCTTTCCACGGTTAACAAGCCCATCTTCTCAGAAGTCATGAGCTGGTCACAGGTCTGGCAGGAGGGAGGGGGTTTGGGGCTCACACCTGGGCGCTCTGCACCCAGGCTGTGCCGCTCACAGGGGCCCCTCATCCATGCACTTGTAGGGCCTCCTCGTCCTTTGTGGGAACTGCTGGAAGCTCTAGCAGTAGTGTCTGCTGGAAAGTGTTCATTTAAACCCCTCTCTGATTAGCTGCCCCTGGAGGGAGGTGGGTCTCAGGGAGGGCTGAGAGTCAGGGAGGCTGTAAGAACTCCTCGGACAGCGGGGGAGTGAACAGGCTTTGGGGACCTGTTAGATTCCCAGTCATTTGAGGGACAAGCTGTGCTTGGAGCCCACCTGAGAAAATCCCAGAGCTTCTGGTCAAACCGTTTCCTTTCTGCCTCCGGATGACTCTTGTTCTCTGGCGTGTGCCTCCCACAGGGTTCATTTGGCTGAGACAGACTCTGCCTAAGGGCCTTTCTGGAAGGGCGTGGAAGGAGAGAGGGAGCTGCAGGATAGGTTTGGCCAACCCCACAAGACGATGTCCCTCCACTTTGTCTTTGGGTGGGACACCAACAGCTCCCGACGCTGAGGCCATGTGCCAGAATGGGGGCTGGGGTGGTAAACATTAACCGGACCCTGCCGGGACCCTGACCCTTGCCCCATCCAAGGGGTAAGGACAGGAGACTGAGGCTTGGATAAAGTTCTCAGGAACTTTATTCAGATGAACTAAGAGTCAAATGCTTCACTTCTCTGGTTCGTTTTATAAATCAAGCATTCTTTCAACTTGCTCTTATATATATTTTTGTGTTTCTTTTTTTAATTTAAATTCAATTAATTAACATATAGTGTATTATTAGTTTCAGAGGTAGAGCTCAATGATTCATCAGTTGCATGTAACACCCAGTGCTCATTACATCACCTGCCCTCCTTAATGCCCACCACCCAGTTACCCCCCCACCCCACCCACCTCCCCTCCAGCAACGCTCAGTTTGTTTCCTATGATTAAGAGTCTCTTATGGTTTGTCTCCCTTTCTGATTTCATCATGTTTTATTTTTCCCAGGTTTGTTTCTTTTAGGAACCAGAATCGTTGTATGTATTGTTCCTTGATGTGCTTGTTGGAGATGTTCTCAGCCGAGCACACTCCTTTTATCCATTCCACATAAATAGCGTCACTGTTGGGGATGCTTCATTCTTCTGCTATAGTTATGCCCACTTTTGTGCACGAAGTTGAGCACAGGGGCTGGGATTTGAGGGGAAGAGTGTCAGTGTGAGTCCTTGGCAGTCTGAGGTGAAGGCGTGTTGACTCGGCATCGAGCAGGTGGGAGGCAGTGCGTGCTGATTCGGGCAGGACGGAGGCTGGACTGTGGATTTCAGACTCACAGGCCGATGGCATCATGTGTGATGGGGACGTGGCTGGTTTTGCTCATGAATCCCTTTAACTTTTGTTTTCCTGGGAAACTCTAGCTCCTTCTGTTCTGAATGAAAGCCTTGCTGGATAGAGTATTCTTGGCTGTAGATTTTTTCCTTTGAGCACTTGGAATTTATCCCTTCTGGCCTGCAAAGCTTCTGCTGAAAAACCCACCAACGGCCTTATGGGGTTTCCCTCGTATGTAACTGCTTTCCTTCCTCTTGCTTCTTTTAAAATTCTCTCTTTATGACTACTTTTGGCCGTCTTATTCGTGTCTTGGTGTGGACCTCTTTGGGTTGGTCTCGTTGGGAGCTCTCTGTGCCTCCTGGATCTGGATTTCTCTTTCCTTCCCCAGATTCAGGAGGTTTTCAGCTATTATTTCTTCAAATAAATCTTCTTCCACCTTTTCTTGCTCTTCTCCTTCTGGGATCCCTACCGTGTGACTGTTATGCTTGACAGTGTGGCTGTGTTCCCTGGGTCTCTTCTCATTTTGCATGTTTTTCCCCCTCTCATCTGCTCAACTTGATTATTTTCCATTACTCTGTCCTCCAGGTGGCTGATCCATTCTTCTCCTTCCTCTTGTTTGTTATTTATTCCAGGTGGTCTATTTTTATTTTCATTTAGTGAGTTCATTATCTCTAATTGGTTCTTTTTTAGGTCTCTTATCTCTTG
The DNA here is from genome assembly GCF_017311325.1 of Ursus maritimus. Classification (NCBI taxonomy): domain Eukaryota; kingdom Metazoa; phylum Chordata; class Mammalia; order Carnivora; family Ursidae; genus Ursus; species Ursus maritimus. The sequence continues at coordinate 241,827 of NW_024425563.1, read as the reverse complement.
GTGGAGGGTCTCATGGAGGTCCTGCACTCCTTTCTCAATTCTAGTGAGTAACTTTATGAGCATTACTTTAAATTCACCATCAGACATACTACTTCTCTCCATTTTTTTTAGGTCTCTTGCTATGATTTTGCTCTGCTCTTTCATTTGGGACATATTTCTCTGTCTCATTTTGTCTATTGCTGTGTCTGTTTCTATGTGTTAGGACAGTTAGCTACGTCTCCCACACTTGAAAGTAGTGGCTTTATGAAGAAGAGGTCCTGTAGTGCCCTGCAGTGCAATGTCTCCTTTTCACCAGAAAATGGTGCTTCAGGGGTGTCTTGCTGTTGTAGTGGGGCTGTGTTTGCCTTCAGTCCAGCCCGTGATGGCTCTCTGCCTGTTGTGGGCAGTCTGGGGCCTGCGGTGTTAGCGGGCTAGTCCCGGGCTGCCTTGGGCTTGATTTGAGTAAGACCAGGTGCTTGCTAGAGATGAATTAGCACCAAACTGCGGGCACTTTCCCTGTGTTGTCCCCTGGGAAGCTTCTGTTGGTGGGCGGGGCCTGCAGTTAGATGAGCTGCCTGCCCCCACCCCACTGCTGGGGTCACAGTCAGACTGGTGTGTGGTTATCTTCCCCTCTCCCTGGAGCAGGACTCACTTTGGAGTGGAGAGAGACCCCTTGTCTGGGCTGCGTGCACACTGCCAGGCTTGTGTCACTGTTTCACTGCTTCGATGGGATCTTGCCAAGAGCATATTGGAGTGGGTGGATCCGCTTCACGGTGGCCTCTGGTCAACGTCGGGCTGCGGAGAGTCCATTCGCCGGTCTTTGGGTCACTTTCTGGGTCATTTATGCTGATGTGGGTGTTCTCTAGGTGGCCACACCGCAAGAGGTGAGCCCAGGGTCCTCCCACCCTGCCGTCTTCCCAGCAGCCTCTGCTCCCTCTTATATATATATATTTAAAAAGTCTCTCAAGAGACGCTTCCCTGTGTGCTCCGGGCCCCAGGGGCATCTGGAGGTTATTTTCTCTCTCAGCTCCTCTCCCATGGCCCAAAGCAGTCCCCATGGGCCGTCTGGTGCTGGTCACTTCTGTGCCAGGAAAGCATGCCAGAGCTCCCTTCTGAGCTTTCCCCTAGGGCTCAGCGGCTTCCTGGAGTGAGGGGCTCCCTTCTGTGGCAGCCCCAATGGAGCTGCCCCCCCGGGCCTGCCAAACACCCTCCCCAGACAGGCGTGCTCGTGGGAGCAGGAGTCTTCTCCATTGCTCACGGGGGGTTCCTGGGCATCCCTGCTGGCCCAGACCTGGACCAGCCTCAGGCGGGCGGGAGCTCGGCAGTGACGTGCAGTGATGAGGCCTCAGCTACTCTGGCAAACTAGCCCACGCACATGTCTTCACAGGGAGTTTTGTCCACGTGGGGCAAGGGTGTGGTGGAGGGGCTGGGGCCACATTAATGGTTTTGTGAGGGCCCTTGAAATAGGCAGGAGGGCAGCCAGGAGGCCACAGTCGTGCAGGGAAGATGGCTGAGGTCCAGATTACCCAAGAAATTTACTTCAAACCACCACAAACACGTGTTTCTCCAGAGCAGTCCTGACATTCTGAGAGCGGGAGCACCACCTGATCTCCGCTCTGCTCAAGGGTCCCCAGCACAGACTCCGAAAAAGCTGAAGCCTGTCTCCCTTTCTAATTTCCTCTGCTGGGTGTTCACGTCTAGAGAAATCCTGCATGGAATTCATCCTGGCCAGGGCCCCGAAACAGAAGGGAACTGCATGGGGACCCCAGGAAGACCTTAGCGTGACTTGGCCAGTGTGAGACTGGCTGGGTGGCCACAGGAAGACCGGTGTTTTTATTTATTGCTTTATTGGCATCCATCCCCAAACACATTCAAGGCAGCTTGCAATAGAAAGCACACAGTGGGTAGCCGAGAGCAGGGCCACTGTGGTGCCAGCTCTGGGGGCACATTCACTGCGAGGCCTGAGCAAAGGGCATCCACGGACTGTGCGGACCCAGGGTGGAAAGTGTCCCTCTGTTGCAGGGACGTCATCAGGTGAGATGCCAAGCAGTGAGGCCGGTGAGCCAAGGTCCAGGGGGTACGGAGGATGGGGGGTGGCTTTCTGCACCATCCCCAGTAATCTGCTTTGACCCCTGTAGCAGCTGGTAAACAGGCCAGCTGGGCAAATGTGCTCAGATGTGGACACAGGACATGCGTTCCCTTCTTGCGGAATCAGCTGGGAATCCCTGATCATAGGGCCCTTGACGTGCCCCTAGACCCAGCCTCATGCTTTTCCTCAATAGCACCCAGCTTGGCACAAGGGAGCACAGTGCTGTACCCCCAACCACACGGTGCTGTTCTGAGATGGTTCTGGACCAGCCTGCCTTGTGTTTGAGGCATAACTGTCCTGCTCAAATGCTCCTCCTTCCTGTGGGCCTTGACCCCTTGCCCCCCACCCCCACCCCACCGCTGCCTCTGTCTTGACTTCACTGTTCCCGACATTGGCCTGTCATCTGACCTTAAAATTAGTTACTAAACCTGGAGGGTAATTTTCACTGACACACCCCTCCCCTCACAGCCCCGCATACCCTTAATGCCCCAAATAGGATTCTGGGGTTTGACTTCCATAAAAACACATTTTGACATTGCTTACAGAAGCCTGTGTGTATCTAGCTTGACAGCAGGGTGTGGGTCAGGGAGGGTGGTCCCTTTGGGGCCCCAGGTTTGATTGCGGTCTGTTGGACTGGAGAGCACGTGAAGCCCAGAACTGCTCGCTGGGTTTGACTCAGATTCATTCTAGATGCTCTTTGTTCTGGGCTGGATAGAGCTGAGTAGATTTTCATGCACAGATTTCTTTCTTTTTGGTTTCATAGATCGGCGAAAAGCATATTTAGAATCAGTTTGGTTTGGGGTTGTACGAACTCATGTGATCTCCAGGGTCTCTCCACCGTGTCTCTTACGTTGTAAGTGGGTGTGAGATGCCATTGTGTCAACATAGCAGAGCAGAGGGAGAGCTCCCCCCGCCCCCCGGCCCTCGGACACCCTCCTAAGAAAAACTTCTATAGGACAGGAAAAACTGAAGGCTGCTCATTCTGTAATCCAGACTAATATTTTAAAAAGCAATGTGTTCATTTTATTCTGAAAGTAAAGTAGAGTCAATGGCATGAACGTGGAGGCCTCTGGCCCACAGCGTGCATCACTGCCATATGGGCATCCGGGGACTCCTCTGCGATCCTGGTGTCACCTCGTAGCTAAACTGTCCTGCCTCAGGTGTGGCTTCCCTTCTCTTGGCCTCGCTAGCCGCTGCCCTCCTCCCCGTCCTGCACAGACCAGGCTCACAGGTGCTCCACGACACTTCTCTTTCCCCAGCCGTCAGTGCACGCCTAAGACAGCCTCGGCCACGTCATTTCCCAGCTTCAAAAGCCTCGGAAAGCTCCCAGTTTTCCAAAGAAAGCCCCTTCCCCTGCTAGGAGAATCTGGTGCCTGCCCGTCTGACTTCACTCTTACTGCGTTCCTCGACAGCGCTGCGAGCAGCCCCTCAGCAAGCTGCATGAACTATATCCATCCTATTTTTAAGTCACTTCCTCTTATAACTTCCACGTATCCCCTGTAACCGCATTTCCTCAAAACCCTTCTTACCCTTGCTGAACTCTTGTCTTCTGCAGAGCCATGAGCAGTCACACGGTCAGCTGGACAGACAGACAATGGACATGTGGGTAAAGAGGCACAATGCAGACCAGATCCACTTACTGATCCGTGATCCGTGCTTTCATTCCAGGGAAGTGTGACATGTGATCAAAAGCACAGTCTGTGCATCCAAAGGAATTATGAATAGTTCACGTGTTTTCTTACACCACGGAGGCCCTCGTGGGTTCTGGCAGCTCCTGGTCCCCTTTCTCCCTTTGGTTCTTGCTCTCAGCTTGGAGCTGAGCCTGGGCTGTGTCTGTCAACCCCATCCAGGGGAGGGCCTCTCCAGGTCTTCCTCTCTCCCTTCAGCTCCCCATCTCAAAGCCCCAGAGGCTGTCTCACAAGGAGACACTCTCTTTGGAGGGAGGGAAGAGAAGGGTGTGGGAAGCCAGACAGAGCCCTTTCCAGAGGGCAGTGGGGAGGCAGCCAGGAGTGCGCCCACGTGAACGCATTGTATCCAAGCCTCCGTGTGTGTGCTTCATACATACATATAGAAAAACTAGAATTAAGTTTACAGAGATTGTGTCTTACATACACCCAGCTTCCACAGAGCTAATAATAGATAAGGATTTTTTTCACTGCAGGTTGATAGATATGGGAGACCATAATCTACCCATGCTATGTAAAAATCTGCAGAATTATGAGTCACTTTGTAATGAGACTTTAATGTAGTGTGTGTTCAAATCAGAAAGGAATTGTAATTATTTATGTTATGACTTGAAAATAACAAAATTTGCATATTCTAGATTCATAATTATAATTATTTAAACCACAAAAGCTTGTGTTTATAGTGTCTTGAGTTGATAGACTGCTGTCTTTGACTTGATGACCTATGCCCTTCAGCACCCGCGAGGGTATGTGTAACCCGAACCTTACAACGAGATAGTGGTCCTACTTGATGTCATGGTTCTGTAATTCATACCCTACTAGTCTACTTCTCCCAGTGTTTCTTCAGCTCTGGGTGTTGAATAGAAGCAGCTTTAGCGAAGGTCCTGCGCTAGCTCAGGGGTCAGTGTCCATGCTACCACCTGCCGCTCAGGGTTCAGTCTTGGGCACCCCGGCAGACGGAGGGGGGCTCTTTCCATTATTGAGGAACCACCTCTGCCCACTCCACCTCCCCAGGAAACCTTTAGAGAGGATGGAGGACGCAAGAGTCTTTCTTCCCACCTTCCAAAGAACACTTTTCTGTATAAAAGATGCCCTAAATCCTTTGTAAGGTCCGCAAGCTAAGCGGTGCCTCTCTAAGTGCTTGTCAGTCGTGACACATCACCCACGGCCTCTGCTGAGTCTCGTCCCCATTTCCCAGGAATAGAGAAGTCAATCTGTAAAACTGCAGCAGGACCTGTGTTCAGGTGGGGCGGCTGCCAGGAAGGGCAGGGGGCTGGCCATCTGACCGTGATGTCAGGCTCAGCATTAAATCAGAACCAAGGAAGAGGTGTTCATGTCCCTCGTGCCTCGAGGCAGGCAGATTGGGGCGAGGAAGAGAGGCAATGTTGGTGATGCTGGGGTTGGTGGGTGACGAGCCATCACGGCCGTGCCGAGAGGGGGCTGCCCCTGCCCAGAGATGGCTGTGCGTGGCTGCACCCAGCGTTTCCTGTGCTCGGAGCTTGCTCTGTGGGAATACCTGGGCACAAGCATTTGTGAACAAGTCAAACATCTACCCGCAGGGATGGATGGGATAAACCCAATACCCCCGTGCCGTGGACTATCACGCAGTCTTGAGGATAAGGCACATCTGTGGGTAGTCAGGCAAGAGTCACACAGCCTGTCTTCACTAGAGAAGTAAGTTGCAGAAGCTTCTACACAATATGACCTAATTCCCATGAGGAAGAAGAAGAAGAAAGGGAGAAGGGGAGAGAGGTTGTGTAAACATAGAGGAAAATACTGGGAGTATCAGTTACTCATAACATTTAGCTCTAGAAGGGAGAGGGGCAGATGGAAGATGGGATTCAGAGACTTTTCACATTGTTGGCAATATTTGAACTTTTATAACTCCTCTGTATAATTTCTGTAACCTGAAAACCTGGAAAAAGCCCCTTAAACCTACCTTTTTTGATCAGAAAGAGCACGCCCACTGCTGCTGTGGATGGAGACGAGGGTCTTCTTTGGCATGGCTCCGGCACACGCCCCACCTCTGTCCTCCCTGCTCGTGCTACTCCCTTCAGCGTCTGGACCGTGCTCCTCACTGGACCCCTCCACCTGCCCCCAGCTGCCCCCACTGCCGGAGGCCTGGGGCTGAGGCTGTGCGCTGAGCCTCCTCTCCTTCTTGACTCTTGTTCTGCTCGCGGGAGACTCCCCAGAGGCGGGCCTGGCTCTGGAGGATCTGATTTTCGCAGCGTGCTGTGCTCCTTCTGAAGGGAAGCACTGGGGGAGCACGGAGTGTGTCGGACATTGATTTTATCTGCCTGCGGCACACAGCTTTGGGGTCTGCCCGCAGACACACACTCACACGCATGTGTGCACACGTGTGTCTGCCCTGCACAGCTGACAGGTGCTCAGGTTCTGTGGCTGGTCCCCACCGCTAGGGCTGCCAGAGCTGCCTTATGCCACGGTGACCGCTGACCTGGGTGCTCCAAGGAGGACGACCTGGCAGGCGGCCTAAGTGCCCTGGGGAGAGGTGGCTGTTTCCAGTGGCCTTGAAGGTGCCACGTGCCTTCTCCTTTCCCTCCTCGTCCAGCCCCGCTCTACGTGTGGGGAGCTTTCCTCTGACGGTGACGGCACTCAGCTAACGAGTGTGAGTCTGTCCTCAGTTGGAGACCCTAGGACCGCAGGCTTTGCAGGCCAGAGTGAATCTTCCAGCCTCCAGACAGGAAATCGGGTTTTACTGAAGTGCTCACACACAGTGACTTGTGGACATTTCATACACATTTACAACATTTGAAGACGACATGTTGACTCTTCGACCACCTGCTCCTGCTATTAGTAAACATTCACTTTCCCTCCCTCCTTCCTTTTCCCAGGCAAGACAGACCAGTCCACAGCCCCCTGGACATTGGCGCATGCCCGTGAGGAAGACGCATGACTAACGCCCAAGCACACCCCACGGCCCCACGTCAGCCCTGGTCTGGCTCTCCAGTTGGTCATGGGGATCTGGTTACAGTGTCTCATCTGAGGTGGGCGCCCCGGCTCCGGGTGGCCTCTGAACACAGCCGCTCTGCTGTCCCTGTCTGTCCAGGCTTTTGTCACACACCGTGAGCCATAGGACCTGAGCCTGGTGGCTGCCGCTCTGGCCACCCCTGCCCGCCAGACCTGATCCCGCATGCCGGCCAGGTCCTATGATGCCTCAGGACAAAGACATTATGGCCTTCTTTCTGGGGTATCATAAAAGGGTGGGAGAGCAGCTGCATGGGGTTGGGCAGAACCTCTGTCTGTCCCGTGCTGCAGGGCCGGGCCTGGGACAGGGGTGGGCTCACTCTCCTCGCTGGCTTCCTGCTGCCTCTGCCGCTGCTCAGCCACTCAGACCTAGCTCCCAAATCTGCAAACATCAAGGGAACTGGGAACTAGGACCGCTGTTGGCCAATGTTGGCCAGAAGCACTCAACACCTTCTTGTATTTTGTTAGGATAATTCTCCATTTAAGCAGAAATGACTTTAAGATTATTTTCATTAAAAGGAGGATAGGTTTCTGCTCCCCCCAGATAAAAGGTCTGGTGTCTTTTTTGCCCTGACGGCCAGGTCCTACAAGCCTGGCCACAGGTCACCCAACCTTCTCCCCCCTCTCGGGGGAGGAGGCCTGAAGTAGTCTCAGGGGGAGACTTCGATGGCTGAGGGGCCCTCATAAAGTGCAGCTGCCCTCGCAGGGTGACATGCCACTCCTGCTATTATCATCTGACACCCTTCTCTGCACTTGTCCTGGTGGACAAGCAGGAAGGGGAGGTCCTGGGGCAGGGCAGGGAGGAAAAGCAGGGGCACGCGGCAGGGGTGGGTTCTGATGCTTTGTGTCCGTGTCCTGCAGACAAGAGGGCCGCCCTAATGAGGACCAGGTGGGGGGGTGCCGGTGCTGGGGGTCACGCAGAGGGAGCGTCCAGCCCCCAGCTCAGGCCTTTGCCGCCCTGCCCAGAACTGGCACTGAGATCAGAAAACCGCCTTGGTTTCCTTCCATGATGGCTGGACCCAAGTTCTGGGCCACTGTACCTCATTTCAGGGATCATTTCTGTCTCCATATTCTCTTTGAAGACGGGTCCATCTACTTGGCCAGACAACATTTTGAGCAAAATTACCTACGTGCTGGAGTTTAACACGAATCAGATCGAAGTCCCAGTCAGCTACAAAGCAACCCCAGCTGCGCGGATGGGATAAGCAGAGACCAGCTCTATCGTGTCACCGCTGAGTCACCCGCCAGGGCACTCCCGCCCGGGGAGGCCCGCCTTCGAGGGCTCTGGGGAGTCTGTCTGCAGGGTGGCGGGCACTAGATGACCGAGGTCTCTGTCTGCAGGAATGACGGGGCGCGGGAGCCTCGGTGGAACTGCAGGGCGCTCTCTGAGCCGTTCCTCGAGACAGACGAGCTGTGGAGCCTGTAGTCCTGGCCGCAGGGCCGGCTGGGGCACAGGCTCCGCCACTTCCTCTTCAGCTCACTCTGCACCTGGGATGAGGGCAAGGCAACCAGAAGTGGGAGTTTGCAAACATAAACTCAGGGGCAGGGCTCAGGTCTCAGGCCGAGCCCTCTCCTCTAGGGCTTCTGTAAAAACAGAAGGTGTGGCCCGAGCAGCTCCAGGAGACAGATGACAAGGGGGCAGGAGCCAGGCTTTTCCTGAGTCAGGTGGGGACTTGATACTGGGAGCCCACGAAGGAGGTGAAGGGAAGCAGGCTCGGGAAGGGCATTTGAACTGAGGGGGCAGAGGTGCAGGGCAGGATGCATCAGGGGGCTGTTGGCCCCACAGGGTTGGGCGGGTGAGGGCATGTGGGAAATGAGCAGAACAGGGCAGGGCTCAGAGGGACTCCTGCACGTACATCCTGAAGAGCTGTGGGGCGGGAGCTCAGGCAGCAGGGTTCCCATCGGTGTGTCCGCCCCACCCCACTGGGGTCTGCATGGCCCGGTATCCAGGGTTAAGGAGCAAGGCTGTGACCGTGCCGAGTGGCAGGGTCCCTCTCCACCACCTGGCCGGGGAGCTTTCTTGAGCCGGCCTGTGGGAGGGCGACCAACGTTGCTTGGTGTGGAGAGACGGGCTTTGTGAATGGGGCTGGAAGGGACGGCAGCGGGGTTGCCCGGACAGAAGACCTGAGGTCTCCTTCAGGTCGGGGGGAGCACTTTAGGGAATCCCACGTGCGCTGAATGTTCCCCGAGGTCTGACAAAGCACTTACTTCACTGTTGAGGAAACAGTACAGAACGGCCACCACCAGGCCCTGCAAGTGAGAAAGGGCTGTCAGGGGCCACTCACCAACGCGGGGAGAAGGAACCGTCCCTTCCCACACGTACCTGAAACGATCCGATGCACAGCTCAAACAGGATCTGGTATTTGGAGGAGATGCCGATAGGAAACACGGCAAACACCATGTAGTGAACTCCGAACAGCGGGATGAGCAGTAGCGTGGACTTGGCGAGCCTCCTGCGGCACAGAGAGACGCTGAGCGTTGCCAGGCAGCCCGTGGGCTCTGCAGTCTCGCAGGCTGGCCCAGGCCCAGGGCCTCACCGGGCTGAGCCTTGCTTCTCGAAAACTGAAGTAAAACCAACCTCCCCCGGCCCAACGACGCGCAGAATGTGCCAACGCAGTGATAAAAACGACTGTCCCTCGTAAAGCAGCAACGCTCTGACAAGACACCCCGACAGGGTCCCCAGCAGGGCCACTGGTCTGAGGGCTGTGTCCCGTCACCGGCATTGTCAGGGCAGAGGCAAGTCCGACTTTTCGATCATGAGAGCGGACTCAGCGGGTGCAGCCCCTGAGCACAGCGTGTGGCAGCAGGAGGCAACCTGCGCTCGGGGTCCCACGAGCCCTGTGGAGTTGGGTGACCCGGACCAGGTGTAATTGCTCCGCCCATGAGAGTTACTACCCTCCCTGATCAGAAGGCAGCTTTCCTGCCCGTCGCATTCTGTGCTCGAAAGTAAAACAGCTGAGCTCACTTCTAGCTTTCTTGCAGCCGTTCTCCCCGCACCCCCAAACAGTCCCCGTTCTCTACACCAGCGCTTCCCAAGCCTCAGCTGTACCAGGACCACCTGGAGGTCCTGTTAGAAGGCAGACCGCTGGCCCCACCTTCAGACTGCTGGATCTGTGGGTCTGGACTGTGTCTATCAGGTTCCTAGAGACACTGCAGCTGCTGCCTGGGAGCCCCACTTTGAGAACCACTGCTCTGAGCCCGGGACTCTCATTGCTCCACGTTAGAATCATCAGGGAACTTTTAAAACTCCTCAGTCCAGCCGGCCTCCTCACTCCAATTCGATCGGTCCCTGTGGTGGGACCGGTGCTGGTAGCTCGACATCTTCCTGGGTGATTCCAACATGTGGCCCGATTAGACCCTCGCCACTCCTCATGGACGGGAGCATTGGGGTCGTCTGGGGGCTCGTCAGGAAGGAGGATCTTGGCCGCCAGGCTGAGGCAGGCCACATGGTGACGTGTGTGCACGTCCTAAATGAACATGCGGTAGCCTCTGCAGTGACCTAGCAGCCTCATCCTGAGGGAACCCAGCAAGGAGGCTCCACTCTGTTTGTTCATTGACCCTACTCAACGCTTAGAGAAAGTCACGAATTCTTGACCTATTTTTGAGGCACCCACCTCAAACCTAGCACTCAGAGCCTGGGCTGTAAGTTCTAGAAATGTGTCCATTTCTCCTGATCTCCCTCGCAACAAAAACCATGTCCTGCGGTGTTTACAACAAGTGGGATGTGCCCTGTTTCAGGCAATGTGCGCACACCCCAGAAACCAGGCCGTTTTGCAGCAGGGCACGACCTGCACCTCGTCGGCTAGGAGACCCGTCAGTGAGCATCTCACGGCTGCCCCCACAGACTCAAACATTTAACCTTACAAGCTGCTGCATTTCATATCCCGTTCGGCGCTCACCTGGTGAACTGAGGGTGGGTTGTGTAGGGAGCTGTGCCCTTTAGTTCAGTGCGAGACAGAGAGTCTGCCTGAATTCCCTTATGTACATCTGGAATCCGCTGTCATGCTCATTTCTAGAGAAGGATTTCTAGTGAGGCTGGACCTCTGGGACCCTGTTGGGGGTACTTATTACTCTTACAAAGATAGTTCCAGAGAAAAGACATCGAGATACAACCAGAAGGCAGCATCACAGACACACTCTGCTTTTTTGGTCATCCTGGAAAAAGGACAGATTCTATTTTCCTACTTAACTTTGTTTCTAAAATAAAAGCATCTATCTCTAAGACGTACTGAATGAACACTCCCAAAGAATCCAAAGAAAAGGTCAGCATGGAAGCTAAACAACACTAGCCGAAAATCAAAACTTGAGTTTGAAAAGCAGCTGAGAGCTGTCCTGTCCCTGAGCTGCAGGTGCGAGTGGGCTCAGGGACCGGCTCAGGTGCTGTTCAGATGGGGTGACACGGTTCTGTCCTTCGTAGTCGGACGTGGAATCCCATCTCTACGTCTGGCCTTCTGTGCAGCCTCCTTTAGTGGACTGAGCAGAGAAAGGGATGCCTTGGGTTTTATGTACCCCAGGGCTCGGTCAGAGGATCTGTGCACCAGACTTCCCCACAACACTTGCTACAGCTGGCGCTAAATGTCTTTCACATATTAACTGTATCAAGCCCTCCTAACCTGAGAGATAATGATTATTACTTCCACTTTACAGATAAGGACCTGAGGCACAGAGCTGTGAAGACACGTCCCCCAGGCCTCCAGCTGGTGTGTAAGCCCAGCACTGGGCTGCTGGCCACGGGCGATGCTGCCTGTCCAGCTGCCAGGTCTACCCCTGGCCGCAGTAAGGGCACCTGCCCAGGGTCACACAACTCCAGGCGACTGTGATTCCACGGCTGGTCTATCTGAACCCCAGGCTCCCACCGGCTGGAACAACCACCCCACACTGAACTAGTTCTAATAATAAAGTTGTGGGCTTTGCTTTTTCTTTATAAATTCTCAACAGAAATTTATAGAATCTTTAGGTTCTTTTATAGTCTTCAGGTCTTCATTAATTAGCTGGATGATTGTGGCGTGGTACTTAACCTCTGTTCTCTTTCCCACTGAATGGATATCTTCATGTAATCATTCAGCCAATAAACACGAATTATTATTAAGTACAAGGCCTGGTGTTAGGTGCCTGCATGAACCATGTGGTCTACGGGGAGAAAGGAAGTAAGCATAAAATACAAATAATGTGGCCAAGGAGGAAAGTCGGATTACAAAACAGGAAAGGGGGCAGAGCACTCCCGTGAGCAAGCTCACTGGAGGATATCCATGCTGAAACGAGGGGAATGGCCGCCATGGCAGCACCCTCCCTTGGAGGAGACACGGCTGCCTTAGCCACAAGCACAGTCCCGCACCCAAAGGAGGCCAACCTGGGCCTTTGCGCACACCCACGTCCTCCCTGACTGTAGGTTTCCAGGCCGAGGCAGGTTAGTGAGGGCAGCTCGGCTCCCAGACCCAAACACATACTCACTTATACTGTGACTGGTCATTGCCGCCGACATCTGGGGACGTCAACTTCTGTAGTAAAATTCGTATGATACTAACAAAAAGGACAAAATTGACCTGCACAAAGAGAGACCACATGTTTGTGTGTGATTTCCCTGCAGGGAGGTGGGTGTGACCGGGATGTCTGTGGCTCAGCCCTGCCTGAATCGCCTCGCCTCGCCTTGTACAGGGCTCCAGGCGCCTCTGTCACAGAAGCGCGGGAGCCCTGCCCAGCATGGGCTGCCCCCAACGTTGGCGCTGACTGTCCCCCGACAGCACCATGTATCTCATGGCCCCAGGCTACAGCAGTAAGTCAATTCTGAGATGGGAGGTGGACAAATGACAACGTGATTCAGCTCCAACATCGTGTGGTGCGTGGCTGTGACTCCCCTGCAGGGTTCCTCCCTGGGCTGGAGAACACGCATCTCTCTCTCCACTCCCTCCCCCTTCACTGAGCCTTCGTCCTGAAGGGGGACCAAGTCTAGGACTGATAGAAGCAGCTGGGCCTCTGCGTGTGGTTCTTCTCTCAGAAGACCGAGTAGAATGGGGCTATTTATATTTCATACAGGGAAGTGGGCTCCCTCTCTTCCCAAGTGTGCAACCCAATGCATAGCTCATGTTTCAATACAGAAATTACTTACTATAATAGATATTAAAATTGGTGTTCGTATAACCCACCAGGGAACACTGTGGTCATTGGTATCCCAGCAACTGTGGAAAAGAGAGAAGGAAAATCATGTTACCTCTGACCCATCCACAAACCATGTGCATGAGGACAAGTGCGCTGCCTGTGGACTCACCCCTCGCACGGTGCAGGCAGCACGAAGCCGGCCCCTCCCACTGCACGCACCGCGCACCCGGGTTGTCACAGGGCCCCGCCGGTGGCCCGTGAGTGCTGCTGTAAGAGCAGAGGTGCTCTGCACTTACAGATCCCGATGCAGTCCGTCCCTGTCCAGTGACTCTGTTTCACTTTATTCTTCCTGACGGGACAGTCTGCTAATGGAGAGGCGAGGCGAAAGCAGAACTGCAGAGGTGGGGGAAGGGGAGACCAAGCCCCGGGAAGGCCCATAACTTGGGAATTGCTTTAGCTCATGTTCACTCCAACAGCAACGAAGGGGAATTTTTCTCCTGAAAACTAATTTCCTCTCTCCTCCCAAATGGTTTGTATTTGTATCTTAACCTGTCTTTGGAGTCACTGAGGCAGGCACAGCTAGGAAGGTCTGCCGAGCAGTGTTTTCACTCCTGGTTTCCGGAGTAAGGGCCGTCTCCAGTAGGAAGCTGGGAGAAGGCACCTACAATGTCTCCATGATTCCCCCCATTACCCACACCCCCACAGTGGGGCCCTGCAGCCCCTCCCAGCAAGGGCAGAGACCAGCCCTCGCCTCTGAATCCTAGCTGGTCTTGGCAATAGGGTGTGGAGCGCCTGGAACCTGCAGGATAGAAAGGAGCCTGCCGGCTGGTGCTGTCTCAGACCTGCCAGCCCTTGGCCAACCCAGCAGGTGCCCACAGTGTGTGAGCAAGCCAGGCCGAGGCGGGAAGACTGCCACGTGAGTCAGCCCAAGCTGCCAGCGCACAGAAACACACCCTATGAACTGCAGTCATTCAAGCCACTGAGCCTTAGGGTGGGTTGTTACCAGTGTAGATAACTGGTAGACCCCGAGAGCCTCTATGAAGCACAACATTCATGGTGGGAACTTGGTGCCTGAGTTTGGGACCGTGATCCAGCTGTCTACATAAAGCAGAAGAGCTTTGGACCCTGCTCAGGCTGCATTTTAAGAACCATCTCAGAGAGCTGTACTCCTGTTGGCCATTTTAACCCGGTCTTCAACTGCTCGCCTCTCCGCACCTGGCTCCAGGCAAACAATGCAGGCATCTTGCTTGGTTCCCTTTTGTAAGTACTGCTTCTCCCACCCAAGGTGCTGATCCCTTCTCTGCCTGGTTTATCCGAATCCCAGCTCTGCTGCAGGACCTGGTTCAGTTCCCATCCCTCACATGGATCTTATCCAAATTCTGGCCCCCCGATTGGTGAATCGTGAAGTTCGAGGTCTTCTCCTGTGTGGGGTGTTCAAAGGCTGCCTGTGTAACTCTTTGCGCGGCTGCAGCCACACATGCACAGATCCCTTGCAACCAGACAGTAAGCTTCCTTCTGGCTTCGCAGACTCCACAGTGCCAGCCCTTAGCCAGGATGGCTCGGTCTCATTTTAAAGGCACAGGCACAGACACAGCACTCACCCTGTGTCTTCTAAGGAGAGCCGGGCTGCAGTCCAGGCCCCTATGCAGACGGTGGGGATGCCTGCAGAGAGACAACCGGTTACCCACAACCCCACGCCAGTGAACAGGGGCGCCCACAGGGACACAGGTGTGCACCCGCATTCACAAGGGTCAGCAAGGACGAGGGCTGTCTGAAGGGAGGATCAAGAGGAAATGCTTCATAACACACACAAGTTCACGCTCACGCCTTACAAAGCAGTGGAGATAAACGTGTGTTTGGAGCTAAAGTTTCACAGGCCTGCAAGGCGTCACTGTGCATCGGGAGCGCTGTTGCCGGGGTGTGGGAGCATGGCAAGGACTGCAGGGGGTGCCCCTCACTGTGACCCTGGGGGTCCCACTGCCTACGCTCCTTCCAGTGCTGGCCGTCGAAGGTCCTGCTAACAGGCGGGTTACCAGGCTCTCCTGATAGAAGGGCTTCCTGTCCTTCTCCATGCCATTTCTTTCTGACTTTCCCACTACAGGGTATGCCCCGGAATGGGAGTCAGTTCCTGGTTCCTACAAATAGGAGGGTGCTGCCTATAGAAAACTCTAGTTGTGCTAGAAAAGCTCTTCCTAATAGGACCAGAAGTGCATCCTACTGGGGTAGCAAAGAGTTTTTCTGAGCTGAAAGGTCTGCATTTATAGGTGAGAGGGGTGGAAATCGGAAACCTGAAGGGGCATCAGGCCTACGCAGGGGAGGGAGTCCTTACCCCATCCAATCAGGAGATAGGCCGCGAAACGTCGGCTGGGGGAGAATATGGCCACGAGGAGGGTGTGGAGGTACAGCCCCTCCGCCAGGAGCCAGTAGAAGTTCGCCATAATGCAATACTGGAAGAACACCAGGCTCGCCTTGCAGCCGACCTGCACGTCAGAGACACAGCAAGAGGGCACGGCCCCATCGGATAAAACAGCCCACGGCGGGCAGAGCGGCTCTGGGACGAGAGGCGTGCACGCGTCTGTGTGAGGACCCAGGACACCACACGGTGCTGTTCGCTGGAGACGCGCACTGGGTTAGGGTGAGGCCCTTGGATCAGAACTCACTGGAAGATAAGCACGGGCAGGAGGCAGCCGCACGCAGCCGCCTCTGACAGCAGCGGGCTGTGGGAACGTGGCGGTTACCACGCCTGCCCCCCTCTCCCTGCCGCTCCACTGTCCGTGACCTCATCCTCAGCCCACCCCACTTTCCTTCTCCGGCCTCGCCACCCACTCAGAGAGAGACAGAAAAATATAGGGCACGACAAGAGAAACCGTCAAGCGCGTTATGTCCCCAGGCATTTTGAAAGAGTTTTCACTGGGAGAAACCAGGTAGTATAGAAACAAATATATTTTAGTCTCTCAGACCCCAGCCTCTGAATAAACACGAACTTGAGCCTCTCATCAGCAAGTTTGTGTGAGTGTGCACAGAACTTCACTTCGGTTCTCCTGTATCTTTGCTGCCCCCCCAAGATACATACGTGCACAGGCAGGTATCCAGCCACACGTACCTGTGGGTCGATGCACCTTCACACGCGTGGGTGTGTTTTTATACATGTACGTGACTAGCTGTGTGTAGCTGTGATATATTTGTATACACGTGGACACGCGTACACGTGTGTATTCACACTCATCTATGCAGGTGGGTACACACTTGGGGGTGCCATATACACACGCATGTATGCACTGTATGCACGTATGCTTCTGCCCGTGTGTGTGGATACACCGACGTGCACATGTGGGGGTGGCTGTGCTGACAGGAGATTCACGGCAGCCCTTCCCAGCCGGCGCCCAGGGCGACAGGGGCTTCGCCAGGCAGCCCACGGAACCTGCCCCCCACCGTGCTCGCCGCACTCCCACCCCGACCTTGTTCCAGGTTTCTCTTTCCTAAGTGGGGCGAGGCCGTTTATCTTTCTAAGGTGCTGCACGGTCACCAGGTACCGTTTACTGAGGCCGAGCGCCCGACGCCCGCCGGGCCGGGAGCAAGGCTGGCACGTGGAAGCCGCCCCCTGAATGTCATGACCGGGCACCCTCAGCGGAGAGCGGCACTGACAACACGGCGACGGGAGCGGCACAGCGAACCACGGTGAACCTGTGACTCATCGCCACTCCTCCGAGCACAAAGCGTGTGCTGGGTGTGGGGGGGGTGCTCGTGCCCACCCGACCCTGAGGCTCTGAAGAAGCCACGGCCGCGCCCCGCACACCGCCAGCCGGGCTGCCGGCGGCTCCGACCTTCGGGAAGCCACGCAGCCATGTTTACTGCAATTGTGAAACACACACCCCTTTCGATGCAACACGCTCTGGTGAGTTCCAGCGGACGGAAACGAGAGCAGTGCGCGGAGATAGAGCGGTGTTCGTGGCGCCCGTGTTCGCTGCGACGGTTAGACACATCACGTCGCAGCCACACGCTAGGCCGTCAAACGAACACACCAGTTGGCGTGGAGGAGTCCACGATGTCCTGACAAACGAGGGAGGAAGAGGCAGACACGGCTGTTAAAGGTGACTCCATTTTCTTGGAAAAACTGTGAAAACACCGTCCGTGCGTGTCTTCCCAGCTGTTCCTTCCCCGTCGGCACACTTGGAGGACAGTTCTGGGGTGGGAAGAGCTCTCCGCTGACTTCCCCTTCTGCTGCTGGTTTCCAACTGCATCCCTCAGGGTCGAGAGCATGGCGGGAGCGCCTCCAGGGCCTGCTGCCGAACAGACGGCCCATGGCGGAGGCCCGGGCCCTGGTCTGGGAGCCTCCCACCGCCGCACGCAGCCAGAGTCAAGGGGATCGAGTTCTGTCTTCAGCTGGGGTCTCCTGCTGAGGGTCGGCTCCCAGGCGGCTACCTGGCCGTGCGTTTTCTCTGGACTAGAATATGCTCTTCCAGGGTCAGAGAAAAGCCAACCAGAGCAGTGCAGGGAAAGACACCAAGTGTGCACAGAGCTGGGCGAGGGTGGGGACCCGGGAGTGGGGTGCTGCCCTGTGTGGTGCTGTGACCTGAGACAAGACACTTGGCTTCGAGGCCCACTCACTCCCGGAAAAGAAGAGGAGAGGCTGCCCCCACCTGTAGGCCGTCAAAGGTAACGGGGAACATAGCCCACACCCTGCAGAAACATGAGGTGTTTCCCTAGTCCCTGGAAGACAGAGGCATCTGTAGCTGTTGATTAAAAACAAAAAACCCAGGCTATTTTGCTTCGATGTGCGAGAACACCACGAAGCAGAGGGCCACAGGACTAAGCACCCGAGCCCTCACCGCACGGCCGTGGGAACGCCCGCCTGTGGGCTTCATGTGCCCTGGGTCCGCACCGGTGCCACGTGTAGCTTTGGGCTGGGTGCCGCCCTTCACTGCGGAGCTCACCGGGAATGCCCCCGCCCGAGCCCTCCCTGGGGTGGGCTGCACTCAGGCTCTCTGGGAGTGCTTCGGAAAGACCCCACATGTCCTCTCTTCTGGTCTCAGTGAGAGTAAACCGCCGGTGTCCCAGCCCCTCTTGGGCAGCCAGGAGGAGACACACTGAGCCCAGGGCTCACTGCTACTTCCAGAGTATGTGGGAAGAGGGGGCCAGTGGAAGTGAGACGTCTTCTCTTGAAAGGAAATAGACTCTGTTGAGTTCTTGGCCTCTCCAAATGTCTTGAGACACAGACCCCTGGACCTATTTGGGGGAGATGCCCCCAGCATTCTGCTTGGGAGAATAATGTTGGTTTGATACCCAGCTGAGAACAAAAATGTCCAAAAAATGCAGCTGTAAGAAAAGATGTTTTCTCTGTTGCTCATGCTGAGGTCTGATTGTCTCTCTAACTTACTCAAAACCTTGCCTTCTCTGGGGACAAGAAGAGGGAAGACCTAGTCCTCCTTCTTTCTCTCCTGCCTCCTTTCCTCCTGCCTTCTGTCCTCATCTTCCACGTGTCCCCCCACCCTTCTTTCCTCTGTTGGTACACATCTTGGGGACATCCTGCTGGAGGGGAGCAGCTGGGCCCCCTCCCCTTGACTCCCATGGCTCTGGGGACCGGGCAGGGAGACTGTGCACAGCTCCCTCCTTCTCACACTTCAGTCCTCACACCTGAATCTTCGGCACACGCACCTGCAGTCTGAACCCTGACCGTAGCTCCATTGGGCCCATCGAGCTGTAGGGCTTTCCTCAGCTCTGTGTCCTTGTTCACAAATGGGCAAACTGCTCTTCTGAAGGTCACTGGACACTCACCAACACGGTCCAGCCTGGCACTGGAAGACCCTCAAGAAATGGCTAGGCGAAGCCCCAACTATTGGGTGGGCAGAAGGGTCAGTGATTTCCAGTGTAGGGGCGGGCGGGGCGGGCATGGCAGGGTGCTTGTTCCCCTGGGTCCCTGTCACTCCTCTGCCCCTCAGCGAGGAGCCTGCCAGGTCTTGTCTGTGTGGCTGGAAGCATGGCCCTGGGTTGGATGGCGGGTGTCTGTGGGCCCACCAGGGTCACTAGCCCTTTAATAAGAAGCTAAGGAAGGAGGGTTTCTTTGAGCAGAGGTTTGAGACCCCCTGCACCCCCACCCCGGAGAAGTGAAAGTTTTCTCAGCAAGAGGAGAACCCAGAGTGGCATTGGGGCTCACCCCTTGTCACCCACATGGGAGACTCCCTCATGGGGCAAGAGCCCCAGGGCCTCTGACTTCCCCTTGGGGGTGGGGGTTTGTGTTACTTTTATTACTACAACAAACTCCTGTATTCATCCAGCGCAAGCCTGTCGTGAGCGGATTATCCCCAGAAATCGCTTCCCTGCAGGCCTATGAAACAGCTGAGGTTCTGTGGTGTTCTGGAAGGCTTTACTATCGTCCAACTGAATTAACTCAAGTCTGTTCAGGCCAGAGCCGCAGTGCCAGCGCGTGACTCCGTCCGCCTGGAGCTCCGGCGGAGAGCAGCCCGCATCCCGGCTCCTGCGGAGACCGGCCGCCCTCAGAGGCCACGGTCAGGTCAAGAGCCCACACGAACCGCAGCCCGGACGGCTGCCAAAGGTCCTGCGGACGCTGTAGCCTGACACGGCGGCAGGGAAAGACCGGGGAGAGTGAGCTGCATGTCGGAGGCGCGGTCAATGTGCGAAACGAACGGAGCACTCCAGGGCCCCTCATGCCACCGGCACAGCCCGGGTGAAGAGCGGCTCCGGCAGCGCCTTCGTAAGAACAATTAGCACGGCTTTTCCTCGTGTCAGAGAGCTGGGCCCACCACAGTCACAGACAGGCAGCGGGGCTCGTTCGCCACACAGGGGTTTCCTCCCAGCGATCCGCGGGGGCGTCTGTTACCCATAATCTGGGCGATCTGGGGTGAGACGGCGGCATTGTGCACCTCCATCCATGTCAGGACTTTTCAGCCCAGAGCTGCTGCCGCCGATCACTGGGGCAGCGTCCTCGTGTGGCTCTGGCTCTGCCTGGGGTCAGGCCTCAGGGCCCATGACCTCCCAGCCCCTGGAGGCCCTGGGACACCACCCCGGTCTCACCTGCCAACGTGGGCCCGCTGTGAGCCCCAGCCTCTTGACCAGGCCCCTCTGCTCCTCAGGCCTGAGCCTTGCCTTTAGCCCCGTGCACTGGCTGTTGGTCTTCATCCCGGCGCGAGGTGGGGAGAGACGGACGGCCGGGGACGGTAAGCGGGGAGGTGCACGGGGCTGCAGTTCACACGGGCCACCCTCCCTCCGTGAGAGGACCCTGCTCGCAGGGACAGCCTTACCCAGGAGGAGGGCTGGTCGGGGCAGTGCAGCGTGCCCGAGCGGGAGTACAGCACGTCGTCCTTGACCAGCACCGAGACGGCTCGGAGGATGAAGGAGAGGAACAGGTTCAGGTGGATGTAGTTCCTGGTGCAGTGCAGCTTCCTGCGGCGGGGAGAGGGAGGGGTGAGAGGTGGAGGGCGGGGGAGGCAGGGATGACGGATGGGGGAAGGGATGGGGTGAGGTGGGGTGGAGTGGGGGTGGGGAGAGTCAGGGATGAGAGGTGGGGGAGGAAGGAATGAGAAGGGGAGGGGGCGGGGGGAGACCGGCTGGGGTGGGAGGAGGGATGAACACTTTAATAACGGGATTTAATCTTCGGGCTTTCTTCTTTTTTTATGGAAGTTACTATTCCTTACTCTATATTTAGGATGTTTTCAGGTTTGCATAATGATAACTGTTTTTTGTAGGTAAACCTTTTCCTTTATTTCTGTCTCCTCAGGTTGGAGTCCTGGAACAGGATTTCAGGGTAAGAGTGTAAAGCAAACGACGCTGACTTCCGAGTCTGCAACGGCGTGTGCCCACTTCACAGATGTGAAGACTGAACATCTTTGCAGCAAATTTCCTACAAGACCCATGTCAAATGATCTGCCTTTGACCTTAACTTCATGTGACATCTTGCTTCTCTAAAAAGTGCTCGGAGCATTTTGTCTCTAATTCGCTTGTACCACTTAAATTCTGGAGAAGACTTGACTGGTATTTGATTGGACTTGAACCTTTAATTCAGAGCCATCAGGAAACAAGCTCTTCCTCACCAGTGAATGCTAGCTCTTAAAGTTTCGACAAAGTTAGAAAATGTTGACGGACAGTAAAACACATACTGCAGGAGACTTCCACGAGAGGACTCGCAGAGGTAGCTTATCTGACTGCCTCTACGCAAGGGGCCAGCGTGATTTCGACAGCTGCCTAAGGGCTCTGGAGAGCGGCCAGAGCACCGAGACCCCGGCAAGAAGAAGGGCCCCGAGATGTGCCTTCCCTCCACCTTCCTCCTTGGTCTCCTCTTGTGAGGCCACTACTCACACAAGGTGTGCAGTGCTGGGCGGGAGGCTGAGGGACGAAGCCAAAGCAGGGGCTTCGAGAGTGAAATGTCGCTGTGTGACAATGACCGGAATTCAGGGACTGCAAGAGTAGAGGGACACCCGGGCTTTCTCTGAAACCCGTGAAGAGCTGGGACGTAGGAACTATGACGAATCAGAAATAAGCCAAACTTCCCTAGGCCTGAAACACAGCCTCAAGTCAGCTCAACCCCTGCCAGGCTCAGGGTGGTCAGACCATCTTGCCGGAAAACTTAAATCCTCTCTATCATAAGATATTCGCTCAAAGCCTCTAATATTGAATTATTTGTAATTTCAATAATAAATTATTAGGGATGCCAGGAACAGGAGCAAATGATCAAATGCAATTAAAAAAACCCCAGAGAATAGAAAGAGATTCAGATACTGGAATTTTAAGATACAGACTACCTTACTCAGATTAATATATTCAAGAAAATTGATGAAGAGGTGGAGAATTTTATTAAAGAAAGAAATTGATTACAAAAATCAAATGGAAAGTTGAAAACTCAAAAAGAACCCTGAAATTAACAATTAAACTGGCTGAGTCTAACATTAGATACAATAAACGAGAGTATTATGAAATAGAAAACAGATCAGAAGAATACGGATAGACTTTAGTATAGAGAAACAAAATAATGCAAAGTGATGTAGGAAAGATGTTAGGATTTGAAGCCAATGGCCAAGAAAGAATTCTCTAGACGTCTTTGGTGCAAAAAGGTGATTTTATTAAAGCATGGGGACAGGACCTGCGGGCAGAGATGTGCACTGGTGGGCCATATGCTTGGAGGATGATTGCTAACATGTATCTTGAGGGGTTTGCAGATAAAAGAAGTATCCAAAGTAATTTCTATACATTCAAGTAGACTCAGGATCCTGGGTGTTGGGCTAAGATTGCCTTTGCCGTTAGCAAAGTGTTAACATCCAGGCATCCCTAGAGGAATGTCACTGCCTGTTTCAAGGACTTGTCAATGGGCTGTAGGTGGTAAGGAAATTTAGTAATTTTTCTTCTGCCCTGGTTTCCCACATCAGGAAGTATAGAAACAGAGCAGGAAATACATGGGGAGTGGTGAAAACACGGCTGAACACGTGAGAATGGAGTTTCAGAAGGAAAGGAGAGACAATAAGGTAGAAGCGACATTTAGAGAATACTAGCTAAGAATTTTTGGAAATGAATAAAATAATGAGATTAAAGAAATGCCATTAACCCCAAGAAGGACCAAGACAAAGCAAACCCCATCAAGTCACATGATAGTGTCACTGCTGAAAACCAAAGACAACTAAAAAAACTTCTAAGCACCCCAAGAAAAAAGACACCTTCCTTCAGTGGAACAGTGGTGAGACCGGCCACTGACTTTTTTTTTTTAAGATTTTATTTATTTATTTATTTATTTATTTATTTATTTATGAGAGAGAGAGAGAGAGAGAAAGAGAAAGAGTACAAGCCAGGGAGAGAGGCAGAGGGAACAGGAGAAGCAGACTCCCGGAAGAAGGAGACTGAGCAGGGAGCCTCATGCGGGGCTCGATCCCAGGACCCTGGGATCATGACCTGGGTCGAAGGCAGACGCTTAACCCACTGAACCACCCCGGCGCCTCAGGCCACTGACTTTTAAAAAGAAAAATGATGTTCATTTTTAGTGCGATGAAAGAAAAACTGCCAACAAAGAATCCAATATTCTCAAAAATATCCTCAAATGAGGCAAAATTAGGATGACTTCAGATGACCAAAAACCATGAGCCTTCATTGTCAGTAGGTCTGTGCTGAAGGAAATCCCACAGGGGGTCTTCATGCAGAAGGAAGACGACCCGATGGAGACACGGGAGGAAGGGAGGGCCTTGGGAAAGATGAACACATGGCATCTCCAAGTAACCACTGACGGTCAAGACAGCTGTAACCCTTATGGCCTGAAAACAGACGTAGGGTTAAAGTGCAGAACAACAACACCAAAGGCATGAGGGGGTAAATGGAATAAAAATGTTGTCACGTCTTGGATTGACTGGGAAGTAGTAAAAATAGTGACTGGAGTTTAACTCCTACGAGACAAGGACGTGTTGCAATTTTGGGAGATGCCTAGAAGAAGAACAGAATGTGTAACTGACAATCTGAAAGGGGAAGAATGGAATAATAAAAGGAAACATGACGTGAGTGTGAAAGCCTGCCCCCTCCCCAGGAAGGCGGTGTCTGCCCCCTCCCCAGGAAGGCGGTGTCTGCCCCCTCCCCAGGAAGGCGGTGTCTGCCCCCTCCCCAGGAAGGCGGTGTCTGTCCCCACGCGGGCCTCTTCCCACTGCTCCTCACGGTGCCTGCATGCTCACCTCTCAAACACCTCTTCTCTTCTCTCTGCTTTCTCCTTCTCACTCTCTCCCGCCCATGTCTTTCCCCTGAGTGGGGTTTGGGATTTATGGCGGTCACTCAGACGTAAGCACACACTCACTCCAGCTAGCAAGCCATCCAAATAAATTATGTTCGCTGAGTTTCTGAGCTATGCCCTTCATCACTCAGTGCTCGTTGTAAAATCTCACTTCCCAGCATGGATCAGTGCAGGACGACGGACGGAGCTGGAACCGTGGCTTCTGGAAAAGGCACGCTGGAATCTCTGCTCCTTCCTGGCCGCTGGATACGGACACCAACTCCCAAAGGTGAGAATGTGAACGGAGGAAAGGAAAGGTGTGGGTGGTGGCGAATCGGGGCTCGGTTCTCTCCAGCTCCGCGAGCTGCGGTGTGGGGCGCCTCTCTGGGTTGCCCTGCTCTAACTAACACGGGGACAGGAATGGCGCTGACAGGAACGGGGCTGCTGTAGGGACCAGGTTCATAAACCCCTATAAAGTGTGCAGTGCGGAATGTGCTGTTAGCAATCCTGGGCTTGTGGGGACCGGAGCTGTGTTGTCAGGCACCCAGACATCAAAGATGGTGGCGGCAAGGACCGCCCAGCGAGCCCCACGCAAAACCAGGTGGTGTGTTTGTGGTCCAAGTCTATGCTGAGATTTGGACCTGGTCTAAGGGACGAGTTGCTCTGTTCCTCTGTGTGTAAAATAGGAATGTGGTTACTTCATGCTTTCTTAGCTACGGGGCTATTATGGACAGTAGATGTCTCATGATTGTAAAACGTTGTTTTCCGGGAGGAATATCCAGGACGATGGAGAAGTTATTTTCAGGATATGGCGTTTGGAATTGACTCTTGTGGCATCAGACACACAAGCAACAGCTGATGGACGGAGGCAGGAAGGTTAGTGTCTCTGTGGCCCCAGAGGAAGGCAGACCCGCAAACCGCACCCCAGCATGGGCACTGTTTCCAGCAGCCAGGACACACCGAAGCACGGCAGAATGACATCACCGCGGGCATGTCCTTTTTTAACCCCGTGTCACCAGTAGGTGACTAAGGACGTGTGCGTATGGAAGGAAAGCATTTGAGATTCTCTCACAGACCAACATGCACATTTGCAATAATTCCCAAATGCCATTAGCCTGCTAATTAACTATATCCTGCATCGCAAATCTGAGATAAAATGCTGATGTCAAGAACATGGACTGTTCAATATGGGGGCTCTTTAAAAATAAGCCGAAATTTTTCTAGTTCAAGTTACCCTGTGCCAGTTTACCTCCCTAAATTTTTCCTTTATTTTTCCCTCTTCAACAATTGGAAGATTTAAAAATACATAGAAAAATACAGAACATAGTAGAATAGAATAGGCATTAACGTTGCCCCAGAGCTTCTGCTCTTTTCTTCTCAGAAGTAGAATATGACAGACTGCCCTCACATCTTCCAAAGTACAGTTCTGCGTTACAGACTCTGCCGTACCCTTTCTGAGGGTTCCCACCCTCCTGATGGAGTTGAGATGCCTGGAATGACGTATAACTATTACATTTGAGGGTGTTCTCATCAGCACCTACACTTTGCAGATCACAGGGAGGGTAAGTAATTTGTCTAAGGTCACACAGCAACTAAGAGACTGACCTGGGATTTGAACCCAGGCAGTCTGGCTCCTGCCTTCTACCCTTGAACACATCATAGTGTCTCCTAACACTCTTAACGCCAATGCCCAGAATGTAGGGGCTTTCTGAACGGCAAGGGCAAGACCACTTTGCTTCTGTATTTTCAAGGGGTTTGCATAATGGCTGAGTATTTAGTAAAGAGCAGTTGAACTGAATTCTTATCCAAAGTCAGTATTATCTCTTTACCTAAGAGTATTTAAACAAAAATGTAACCATTAGCACCATATTTCACGCTGGCATTCTCCAAGGGAGTTTTATTGGTTTAAGACAGAGAGAGAGAGGGCTTGGAGACAGTGAGTTTCTTTCCTCCTCTGACGGGCCTACGTGGCTTAAATGGACAATTTCTGGTCTCAGACTGCAGAATTGCTCATTTCTGACACTTACCTGAAGAGGCAAAGAATTATGCTTCCGGTTGTCAGGGAAACCAGAGAGACACTGTAGCCCAGCGTGTAAATGGCCTTCACCAGAACGTAAAACGTAATCTGCAAAGAGGGAACGAAACAGCTGTGAGCCTTCGCTGGCCAGCACTGGACGAAGCAATGCTTCCCTTCACGCGGGGCCCTCGCTGCCCGTCTCGGGGCGCACCAGACAGCATCGGCCCACCTCCATTCTGAACCCAAACATTTTATTCCCCTCGTTAAACGCCCACCTATCTCCTTACAGTTCATTCTGAATGACTTTGCGTGGAGCAGGGAGAGGGAGGACCTGAGGGTGTCCCCAAGTTCGCTGTCTGATCACTATTCTGCTGCTGAAACCAGAGGGGGCTTGGGGGGTGCTTCCCATGAGAGAGCCCCAGAAACCACAGGGACTGGCTGGTTTTGCGAATATGCCCTGACCTAACTGGGTTTATGTTGCACTGGGGCCCAAGAAGAGTGAGGACCCAGGGGACATTCCGCACTGGCTCTGATTTCTCCATAGTCCTGTTCATGCCAGCTTAGTGCCAACTCTAGAGAGGGGGTGGTGCCCACCAGGGATGCACCGAGCCGATCCCTGCCCTGGGGTCAGGGAGCAAACACAGATCCAGGCTGGGGCGGGAGGGGCGGCCCGGCGAGACCCTTGCTCCTGGAGCTTCCTGGGGCTTGGCAGCGTCCGCAGGTCAGTGGACCCTGCTAGCTGGTCCACACCCACCGCCCAGCCCCAGTGTTGTTCTTTACCATTAAGGTGATGCCCTTTTGAGGAGCGCTTCCCCTCTGCATATTACCCTTACTATTGAAGGCTTGATATGGGTAATGATGTAGTTCAGAAGTAAACTGCAAAATCTGGAAAAAATGAGTTTCTAGTTAATATTTAAGGAGAAAATGAAATTAATTGGTATAGCTTCTCAAATAGTTCGGGCAATTAAGGTTAGCATGAAGCTTGACCTAGCAAGCTAATGTATTAATCTGATTTCAGAAGGATTTTTCCTTGTTGAACCTCAAGGCCCTGTTGTCATTCTTTTTAGCTCAAGAAGAGAGGAGATGTCATGCTGACATTCTGAAAACGTCCTTGAAAACTCTAATTTTAAACCTTTGTCCATAGTCTATGTTCTGTTCTGAGTGAGGGATTATAAATAGGACTAGGGCACCCTGAGTGCTTTTCGCCATCTCGTCTTGTGATCAGAACTCACGTTAAATGACTGGGACAGGCAGTACTTCACACCTACCGAACGCGTAGAGAACAGCACAATAATCTATATTTATATCTAATGAGCATGTTCAGATACCTAATGTGCACACGGCATGTAACATGCATCATACACGTCACAACAGATAGTACCCGTAATACTCCTACCGACAACCGCCGGCCAGAAGCACAG
Organism: Ursus maritimus; assembly: GCF_017311325.1. Lineage (NCBI taxonomy): Eukaryota > Metazoa > Chordata > Mammalia > Carnivora > Ursidae > Ursus > Ursus maritimus. Next base: position 214,862 of record NW_024425563.1, on the reverse strand, counting down.
CCGAGCAAGACCGCGGGGAGACCCCGTCGCCGCCTCCCTGGCGCCCTGTGACGCCTGCACAGGGCACGGGCACGCGGGGACCCGCGTGTGCACCGTTCCGACCTTTCTGATGACCCCTCTTCTGCGCCTCGACTGCATGTAACTTCGACCGTCCCATCGACGGTGACATTTACTGCCCAGTGTCTGCTTCACCATCTTTAGTCCCTCTGCCTAATTTTACCACTGCTTTAAACAGTCTCTGCTGGGTTCCCATGTTTGTTTATTGATTTTTGCTTACGTCCTTTCTTGATTCTCAGTGCTTTTTCCTGGCTCAGTTTTTTCCCCTGAAGCACATCCCCTGGGCATTTTTAATGAGGGCTTGCTGATTGTGGACCTGTCAGTTTGTTTTGCTGAGATGTCTCTTTCCCTTGCATTTCTGAGTGGACAGTCCTCTTCTCCGAGCCCTGGGAAGGCATCTTCTGTCCGCCCTGAGGCTCTTGCGTGTGTGTGTGGGCCACGGGTCCTTGGTCTGTGGCATCTTCTGGCATCAACACACTGCCTGGCCGTGGGGTTCTCCACGCGTGTGGGACGCTCAGGGTCTCCGAACGCAGGATGGGTGCCTCGCTGAGCTGTCCCCCACTGCATCTCCTCCGGCCAAGCCTGCAGTCACACTGACCTCCTGCCCCCCCAGAGCTGTGCTGTCGCCCGCCCTCCCCTCTCCCTGCTGCAGCCGGTCCTGTGTTCTTGGTGCCCACACTCCCCAACACAGAACCCTGTACCACGTCTGAGCTCCTGTGTAATGTATCTTCTTGACTTTCATTTCTAGGTCTATTTTTTCCCAGATAAGGTCTGGTTAGAGCATCTTGTTCCAGGTTTATATTTTTAATTTCCAGTTTTATAAAAAAAACATTTCAAATGCACTTATTTGCATTCTACGCCTGATAACTCCATTATCCGAAGTTTTGAGGATGTAATCTGTTTGTCCTCTGCTGACTTCCACTCACAGTGGCTTTTTCTTTGTGTGGTTTTGTGCATTTGGCATATAAGCTTGTCTTCGGAGTGGACCTATGGAAATCTGTAAGGTCTGGCCAAGACGCTTCCTTCCAGGAGCACCTGTGTTCGCTTCTGCCAGGTACCCCCTCCCCCTGTCCCATTCAGGACGCCTTACACGAATGTCTCAGCTCAGGGCTGCCATCCCACGCGCAAGACACAAATGGGAAAACCCAACCTGCAGGGGGCATGCCTGCGGTGACGGGTTTTTAGGTTTTCCTCCTGGAAAGCAAACGCGGGTAAGAAAACGTTCCCTGTTACCTCCGTGGTCAGAATTTGGTCTAGCGCTGACCTCCAGTCGCCCAGCACCATCCACACCTGCATGCCGCTCATCCCAGCTCTTCATAAAGAGCCAGCAGCTGCCCCGGGAACCAGCCGTCCCTGCTGCCTGGCACCTGATTCTCAGCTCTTTTACTGAGATTTTTTATTTTCTTGAAATCTCCACTGTGCATTTTAAAGCAACACTGTTATACTCTATTTAGCATTTTTGAGTGATTTGTACTGGGAATTTTTTACCTCCAATTTCTTATAGAAGATTTTTATTTCTTGCTAAACACATTTGGTATTACTGGTTAATTTAATTCATTCTGCTCAACACATTTGCTGAGCATTTAATTGGAACCAGACACTGAGCAAGGCGCCTTGGGACTAGGATGAGTGAGAGAAGGGGTCCGCCCACGAAGAGCTCACAGATGTATTTTCACCCCTGGACTGACTGTCCCAGGAGACAAAGCATGAGCTGGAAATTGAGATAGGTATGAATTAAAACATTCTTTCTGTGTTCACTTAAAAAAAAAAAGTTCACATTTCAGTTTATATTACTTTGCTTAAAGCTGGTTTAGATTTTACATATCTCATGTTTTCAATCATTTAAGAGGGCTTAATCTGGTTATTTGCAAATTGCCTGTGTTAGGGGCTTTGCACAGCAGAGCCCACTCCTGGCCGAGCTAGAAACCTCAAACGAAAGGCAGCACCGGGGAAGTCTTACCAGAACAGAAGGCAAGACAGCCGCAGAACAACGGAGCAACGCCAGAACCGAGGCTAACGACCACAGAGTTACGTGCAGTGCTCCACAGACAGGAAACTTTCTCACAGCCAACTTTTAAGAGAATGAGGCAAATCACAAGAGAACAGTCTGGGGGCTCTGCTGGAGGAGGTCAGATGAACAACTTTGGGGTTTTCCTGCGTACATCTAATCTCCTGTATCACTACCTATGTGGACAGAACTGAAGAATAAGAATTAATGTTTAGAACATGAGCCCTAAAGAACTGGGTGGAGTTTTCCATCTTTGACGCAAGTTTAAATCTATTTTCAGTACAAGGGGCTAAAACCAGCTTCACGGCTTCAAGAACGGCACGGCGGGTCTACACGGAGCTTTTGTCTCTAGGCGCCAGGACCTTCCCAGGCACTGTCTCCCAATCTAGCTTCCTTCCCCAGGGTCCCAGTTAGGCCCTGTGCCTCAGACCCCTTAGAGAGTGCCCAGTCCCACTGAGGGCCTTCAGAGCAAATGCTTGGTGCTGGGGGTCTCTGCGATCCTTGGCCTATCTCTGCCGTGAATACTGCATGTAATCTGCATGATTTCCAGCTGCTCGTAAGTGATCTCCAGACCCACACTCACACCCAACTTTACCCAAGGCCCTGGGCTTCCTCTAGTCCCCGAAGGGAGTTCCGCCAATAAGAAGGACACCTTCAATGTTAGAAAGATTATTCACAAGAGGACAGAGGGAAAGCTTTACCCTTTCACTCTAGATCCAGAGAAGACAGATGAAAGCAGTCGTATGAGCTCCCAAGTGTGCACTGATAAATTAGAATTCACCATATATAAAAAATAGCAACAAAAAGCACAGTTATATTGCCCAACACATTACAGGGAATCATCAAATATTTGTGGGATGAATGAATGATTGCAATTGGCAGAGAAGAGAGCATAGGTAAATAGAACAGACACAAATAATCAGAGAGATATAAAATCCTGTTTTTAAAGCTCATGGGACATAATGTGTATGATTGTAAAATTGAAAAGAGCAATGAAAATAATGGATATCCAACTTTTTTCTTAAATACACTCTTAAAGAATAAAATTAGAACTAGAAAAATAGTAATGCATTTGAAAAATTTTAAATGGGAGCCTTTCATAATAAATGTGTCACATTATAATCAGAGGCATAATTACACCCTTAAATGCCTTTGTTAATAAGTAACAAGATAAAGCATCTACTACAGAAGCTAGAAAAAGAAGAAAACACGCCAAGTAAAGCAGGAAGGGAATCGTGAGAGAAGCAAGACGGAGTCTGGGGACCAGGGCTCCCTAGGAGACAAGCCCACGAGGCCATGAGCTTTTGAGTTTTTATTTGACATAAATATGAAATGCCTAGAACAGCGAGTACTCCACAAATACTTGATGACAGAAGTAAATTAGGAAATGGTCAGATTTATAACAAACCACAGGATAGTTTTTTCTCTATAGGCCAAAATGATAGATACATTTGCCAAGTATCAAGAGGAGAAAAATAATGAGAAACAAATAGTTAAATTGTATTTCACACACACACTCACATGGCTTAATTAAGGTACTAAACTCCGTGCTAACAAAGTCAGAATTTTAAGGAAACAGACAATATTCTGAGAGTGTAACAATGATCACAACAGCTTTGAGAAAAACCTAAAAATATCAATAACCAGTGAAGAAATTGTTAAAAGTTGGCACAACAAATCTGTAAAAACACCAGTCCTTCCACCAGGTGACTTCAGTCTTATCGACGGCAAATTGTCCCTGGGATATAGAAATCATTCCCGAGCATAGTAACAAACAGGAGGAGCGTAACATTTTAGTTATGAAACTACGGTAAACCAGACAATATACTGAAACAATAAAAATGAACAAAAATCATAGAGTAATTTCACTTACATCTACGGAAGGAAAAACCACAAATAACCACGCTCTCCCTCCTTCCGTTGTGGCCTTGGCCACACCTCACTGGCCGACTGCGCCCCATGTCTCAGCCGCCCGCCCTGCCATCCCGCCACTCAGGATGGGCCATGAGGTTCCTCTGTGTCTGTTGGGGCCTCTATCCACCAGCCCTCTCGGGGCCCCTCAGCATCATTCCCTCTTTGTCCCTTACCTCCTTCCCCAAATTTTGATGGGTGTCCATCTGGGCTCCTGCTCTCCCCACTCTACACAACCTCTCTGCAGGGTCTCAGCTGCCACACACACTGATGACTCGGAGATCAGAACGCCAGTCTCTACCTCTCCAGCACCTTCAGGCATTCTGTCCCCTGGCCTTCTAGAACTTTCCACCTATGCATTTCTAGGCATCTCATGCTCAGCATGCTTGAAACCTAATGCATAAAGATACCCTTTTTCTATGGTACTTGGCCTTAAATCTGGCCCTCCTACATCCGCACCCCATTTCCTGACACCACCATGCACTGAATGTCACAACACAAGAAATTCAGTGTCATCTCTGTGTACTGTCTGCCACGCACACCCCCAAGCAGTCAGCAAACCCTACGGTGCAGGGAGGGTCAGTCTTCCTCTGAGCTTGCTTCCTCCCCAACTGTGAGGCACATGCCCTCTGTGTCCTGTCCATCCCATGGGCACTGCTCCTGGTGCCCACAGAGCCGGCTTCCACACCAGCGGTTTTCAAGCCTGGATACAGGTGAGAACTGCCTGTGCCCAGGTGCTGCTTGATAACATCGTGGTCCCACCAGGACCTGGTCCTGGTGGGGCCACGATGTTATGACCCATACCAGCAGTTCTCCCAGTGTGACCCCCAGACCAGCAGTAACAGCATCACTTGGGAACTTGTCCCAGCTCTCCGACCCCACCGGTCCCTGCCTGCCCCAGAGCCAGAGCCTGCAGTGATTCTGATGTGGCTTGTTCCAGAACCTCTGATCTACGCGGCAGACAGGGTTAAAATGGACACGTGACCTTTCTTGTGCCTGCTTCAAACCCTCCACACTGAGGGCTTCAGAGGGGAGGGGGTGGGGGACTGGGATGGGCCGGTGATGGGTAGTAAGGAGGGCACGTATTGCATGGAGCACTGGGTGTTACATGCAACTAATGAATCATGGAACTTTACATCAAAAACCAGGGATGTACTGTATGGCGACTAACATAACATAATAAAAAATTATTATAAAAAAATAAGTAATTAAAAAATAATAAATAAAAAAATAAAAATAAAAGTAAAACCCTCCACAGAGTGCTTGGCTTGTGAGCAAAGCTGTGTGCCATAAGGAGGTGCTTATGGTCCTCCTCACACCTGAGGCCCCTAAAACAAGACGGCGGCGTCCACTTGCTCCCTCAGTGCCGTCCGCACACGTGTCTTAGCATTTCCATCCTTATTCTCCTACCACCGCTCAGCATTCTTATCAGGGGTCCTTCCTCTGGGGAGCCGCCCTCCAGGCTCTGTCCTGCCCTCACGGGGCACACTGCGGTGGCTGGAGCTCCGTGAGAGCAGGCACCAATCTTGTCCCCTCTCCACCCAGCCCCCAGTGGGCTGCTGGGAACCGGAGATGGCAAAGCTCGACAGTCTTCAAATCTCTCCTTACCGTCATCTGATCTTCAAACCGAGGTGAAACAGGCGGCTAGCGTGATGTTCTCTGTCTAGCAGAAAGGCAAGCCACCGTTTAAGGGCAGTGGGTAAGGGGAAAGCAAAACCAAGCGCTCGAGGGATCCCGGTTTGGATCCCTGAAGCTATGTCATGTCTCTGACTTGCCTGTCAACGGGAAAGACAATAGCAACACCACTCCCTTTGGTTAAGGACTTTTTCCTTAACACTTGACGGGGAAGCTGACAGTAGAAGGCGCTGAGCTTTGGGGCTTTCCCTGAGGGTTCCCACAGGAGCGTCTGGGGGTTTTGTCGGGGTGAATGGAGAACTCATAAAAACAGCAGGCAGATTGGCCTGAAGTGACTGTGCGTGGGGACTCCAGGGCACAGGGGCCCAGAGCTGCTGGTTCCTCTGACGAGGCCATCCTCCCCTGGCCTAGTGGGAACAGACTTCTTCCAGAACAAGGTTATGTCTCTCGGGGGCTTTGATCTCTCAGATCCTGCTTCCTGCACCTCTTCCACATTTTCCTACGACTGTGGAGGGGTCAGGCCCGCTCAGTTGCAGTTCTGCTCCCCGAAGGCCTCTGTTCACAGGGCATTGAGAGGAGAGCAAGGATGGTGCCTCTGTTTCTGTCTGTGGACAAAATGGTATTGCTCCAGGAAAATAACCTCTACATTATTAAAACCCTGCCACCCCAAGACAAGGCTGAACCCTAAAAACCCAGTCAGATCGTGGATCTAGCCACTGTGGGTCCATCGGGTGGGTTAACTGACTTTGTTTTTCCTCCAGTGAATAGACGTAATGGATTTCCTACTCTTAGCTGCAGCCACAGTCCTGGAACAGAAGAGCCTGGGCTGGTGCAGAGCGAGAGCCGGGGGTCAGGGACCTCGTGAGGGTTGTGACCGTGTCTGTGGCAGCTGTGCCACAGCAGCTGAGGGTGCAGGGCCCCGGCTTGCCACCCTGGGAGTGCCAGGTGGTCAGCAACAAGGGGGCATCTCATTTAAAGAGATCTCAAGTGAGGGGGATAGATGTCTGTCGCTCCAGGAACCTGTGATCTCATTTTCCCTCATAAACAAGCATTCGCTTTTACATGTAATTTGGTATCTTTAATGTTGTGTTCTTTCCCCCTTGGACAGGTCCTGCCAAGCACGGCCTTCACAGGGTGGAGGGAAAATGCCTGGAGGGGGAGCCTGGCCAGTGGAGGCATTTGCTCCCAAGCAATGAAGTCGTGATGCTTTCCTACACAGAAAGGGCTGTCAGTACTCCTCGGGTCCTGAGTGCCACAGCACCGGGTGACCAGATGCCCGAGTTCCACGCCCTTCAGCAGGAGGACAGGACAACCCTGGGTCCCCTGCGGGTACAGAGCCATGTGTTCACATGTTTGAGGCCGATTTACCTGGGAAAGACTTTCAGCACCACCATCACGAATCAGGAAGTAAGACAGAACAGTCCAGGACCACTTCTCCTTTTCAGTACTTCTGAGAAACCAACATGGCCCCTGAGGCCCTGGAGGGGCAGGTGGTGGGGATCCTCTCTCTGAGTCACTTCTGAGTTGGGCAGGCAAGCTCTATGCTCAGCTTTCAGTTGGTGGTCCTGCCTGGGAGGTGGTGATGTCCCAGAAAGAGGCCAGGCTGGCCCTTCCCTGCCAGCCCGTCATGGAGGACTGCTTCCTGACCCGCCCAGCAAGTGTGTCGGACAAGGTGATGCCTACGTCCTCTTCTCACTTTCCGTGAGCGTACGTCTGTGCTGGAGCTGCAACGCAGGCAGAACCCTTCTCAGGGAACACTGAGGGCCCAGACAATGTTTTCCAAACACTGAGTCATAACTAGGGTGACCACACACTCCGATTTGCCCAGGCCAGGCCCGCATCTGGTGTCCGGAGTCATTATTAATAGCTCCTCCTTTCTCTCTCAAGAGGCCAGGTTTGGCTGACATAGGATACAGGCACCCTATTATAACCCATTAGCAGGTTATGCAATCAATTCAGCGGGCAGCAACCAACATTTAAAGAAGAGTAGCACAGAAAATGTGGTTTTGTGAAATGTGTGTGCTGGATTGCAGTGTGAAATGGATTTCCAGCTGTGCACTTTAACCGAAGGCTTTGCAAGACTGTTGGCTAGACCAGAGACTCCTGACTCAGCCCAGCACAGTCTTAGAAGCTTTCTGGTAAAAGCCGTGCCCGCCTATCACCTCTCCCTTCAGCAAACTCAAGAGACAGACACTCAGCGGTGTTCTCCTCTGACCCTACGAATGCCTTCATCACATGCACCACTGTCTGGAAAACAATGGCTTCTCCCAGAACCTTCTTAGTAGTGGTTCACCTGCTTATCAACAAGTGCCCTTTGCATCAGGGGCAGGAAAAAACACCACGGAAGCTCAGATAGCTTCTGTCTTAGGATGGTTCCCACTTGAATGAGAAGACACAGCTCCTGTCCTCAGGGTGCATGGAGTCCTGTTGGGTAAACAAGACCAAAACACACCTGGAAAATGGACGAGGAAGTGCTAACCTGCATTTCTAAATCGGAATTCAGACTGAACGGCCAAGGCATGAGCAGGGGCAAGAAGAGCTGGGTGGTGGGAGCTGGTGGAGGAAGGGGAAGGAGAGCTGGTCCAGGCTGGAGGGGTTGGGGTGGGGGCCGCTGGCCAGTAGGAGCAGGGGCATCTGGCCCCTAAGAGACAACACCAGCACTGGTGACACCAACTTCTCCCCGACTCCAGGACTTGCGCAGTCCATCTCCCCCTACGGCAGCAGGCAAGGGTTGAGGGCTGTGCTTGCTTCACGCTGCAGGACATGCTGGAGTGTGAAGCCCAGTCTGGGGGCCTTCACCTTGGGGAGGCTTCTGGGGCTGTGGCAGATTTCGGGAGCCCGTGGCCCAGTAGCCCTCTGTCAGATTACAAGGAGGCACCTGTTCTCTCCGTAAAAAGTGGAAGCCTGAGGCTTTCGTGTTTTATTTATTTATTTATTTGTTTGAGGGGGAGGGGCAGAGGGTGAGAGAGAGAGAATCCCAAGCAGACTCCCTGCTGAGCTCAGAACCCAGTGGTGGGCTTGGTCCCATGACCCTAAGATCACAAACTGAGCCAAAATGAAGGGTCCGACGCCTAACCGACTGCACACCTAGATGCCCCAAGGCTTTGTTTGTTTTAAAACAAATGTGTTAGAGATCGTTATAAACCACCACTTGTCTATGGGGAATGTGGTCCAAGGTTCCTCTTATTTCCCAAGTGCACGGCAAGACATCAGAACCCTGTCTCAAGACGCAAGACGAGGCTCACAATCCCGTCGTAAAACGGAGCAAGTCGAAGTCCTCTGCTTGCTAGTTACTGGCCGTATCTTTGAAGACCGAGCTTTTCTTCTACAGCCGCTCTGCTCTGGGGACTGTAGCAGGACTCGAAACCACGGCGGAGTGTTCTCCAGTTTACAAGATGTCACACAAAATTCATCCACTTCTCCCAACAGCCTTGGGAAGGAAGCAGACTGAAAATGACCATCATGCTCCCGTCAACAGACAAAGAACTGCAGCCCCAGGAGGGGAGAAGCCAGTTTAAGGACACGGGGCCTCAAGCTGTGAAGCCGAGACTCCAGCCCCGACCCCACGGTGTCATCCCCCTGATGAGAGACCACAGTTACTCTTCAAGAGGAATTAGTTCTGCATGTAAAGAGCTTGGAAGTGGCCACTTCATCCTGATAACGAATGAAAGTCTGAACAAACTGAAAAATCAACCAGTCTTTTTGGATCTGCAAGACAGGGGAGGACACAGGACCAGTGGCTGCCCCACAGCTGGAGGACAGATCGGTGGTCACAGGGAGACCCCTTGCCAGGGCAGAGTCACGAGACTTACTACTGACTCAGCTGCAGCGGTCGAGACAGCCTGGCGTTGGAGGGTGTGGGCAAATGGGTAAGTGGAGCAGAACAGATCCCAGACAGAGACCCACATAAGTGCCGGCCCTGACATTTGACGAAGGAGCAGAGGCAGTTCAGTGGGGGAACAAAGTCTCCCCGTCACATGTGGCCAGAGCCAGTGGACATCCCCGTGCAAAACAGGAATCGAGACTCGGACCTCACAGCTGCACAGAAATTAATGCAGAGTGGATCACAGATCCGAACGTAAAACGCAAATCTAGGAAACTCCCGCTAGATGTCAGAGGAGAGAACCGAGATGACCCCGGGTGTGGGGATGCCTTCGCAGACACAGCAGCAGAGACACGGTCCGTGAGAGAGATAGTCGGTGCGCCGGACGCATTAAAACTAAACTCCTGCTCTGCGAACGACCACGTCAGACAGTGAGCAGCAGACAAGCCCGGGCCGGAGCTGCACCTGGTGAAGGGCTGTCACTCAAAACACATGAAAAACTTTCGAAACTCAACTGTAAGAAAAGAAACAACCCCATTTAAAAACAGGGGCCAAACACCTTCCTAGATGCCTCACCGAAGACCATGTACAGATGGCGGGTGAGCTCACGGAGGGCTGCCCCGCGGGAGGGCACGGGCGTGGTACCCGTGGGACTGCCACCAACGCCCACGGCACACGGGACACCAGCTCTCCCTCCGGCTCAGGCCTACGTGCCACGAACACACGAGACAGCAGCTCGTCCCTCTGTGTCTGCTTCTCCCGGCCAGAAATGATGACCACGACCGTGCTGTGTCTCACGGCTTATTGCGGGATTAAACGAGACAGTCCACACAGAGCTTAGGAAACGCTCTTAGTAAGCGGTTCATGTGACTTGGTTTGATTTTATAATACATGAAAGAGGTTTTAAAGACTATTAACCCAATGACCCAAGTCCTCCTTATTCAGGTGAAGAAATACTCTTCGAGCTTCTCTGCACACGTGCTGCATTCACAGAGAAACTCAGACACGCGGACAGTGGTCTCCTCTTCCCCACCCAGCCCAGACCGGCATCGCAGTGGCAGGGGAGGGGGCCAGGCAGGAGCCCCAAGCCAGAGCCCCCCTGTGGTGCTTCCAGCGGTCAGAGACACACCCCAGGCTGCAGAGGAAGTGGGGGAGCCCTGAGCTGTACATTAGGGGCCCCTCTAGTCGGGGATGCTTCACTTTCCGAGTCAACGGGAGACAGGCACTGGTTCTGCCTGTAGCCATCGGAGACATTTGGGCATTTGGGACAGGTGGGCTCCACAGGTCAGAGGGCACAGGAAGGCACGGCCGACAGCTCTGCGCTGGTGATCGAGGAGCTGCCGCGTGCGTGTGTGCGTGCATGCGTGTGAGACCAGCACCCCACACCCTCCTCTCCTCTGTGAAGTCACCGGCTCTCCTGAGGAGCAGACACCTGGGAAACGCCTCTTGAGAGCTCAGATGCCTTGCGGAGGGGGGGTGACGTCCAAGATGGTCTGAGACGCTTATCTGAATAAAGGCCGCTTTCCCAGAGAAACTCTGTGTTGTTATTTCGCTCGGAGCCGCGGCAATAACGGCAATGTGTTTGCAGCTTCTTCAAGCACGGCTGCAGGCGTGACATTTTAAGGAGGAGAGGCTCCGGGGGGAGGGGCGCCACGTCACTCAGCATGCAGGGCCGCCCCTTAGTTTAAGTCACTACATGGAACGTTCCTTTGTTGGTGTGGAGGGCTCAGAGGGGAAAAAAGACTTTCTTTTCAAATCTAAATACGACATTTCTGAGATAAACAGCCATAGGTATTTCGGAGCACTTGATCCCGCTGAGACCTGGATGTCATTGTGAGAAACATCAGACGAGCCCAGCAGACAGCCGTTTACAAAATCACAGGCCTGTATTCTTCAGAAACACAAGAGAAAGACTGAGGAATGTTCCAGATTGGAAACCACTGAAGAGTCATGACGAGCTTGTACCAGGACGCTGACGGGATTGGGGCCCAGACGGCAGGTGCGGTGACAGCAAAACGTTACACTCCCTAAACTGAGTAACAGTGCCCAGGTTACAGCAGAGAATATCCTCACTTTCAAAAAACACACCCTCACGTTTTAAGAGGAGAAAGGGAGTGTGTACGCAGCTGGCGGTGGGTGGCCACGTGCCCACACACCCGCAGCTCGCCGGGTCGCAGGCAGCGCCGCGGCCGTGGCGAGACTCTGCCTGGAGAATCGGGCTGGAGACGTGCGTGTCCCCTGCACCCTTCGAGCACAAAGGGCACCACAGAGACACAGTGTGACAGTTGGGTTTCTTCACTGTCCCGACAACGTCCAGGGTTAGAAGGCAAATATAACTGAGAAATGATTTGACAAACTTGGCATAAATTTAAGTGGTTTTTTTTTTTTTGGACTAAAATTAGATTTTATTAGAATACAAAAGTAAAATATGCTTACTTCTGAGAAAGTCGTAAATATAACAAAGAGATTTTTTAAAGGGAGAACACAGCTATTACAAGGACCTCCCAGTTCCGAGGAGCTTCTGTCCTTTGTCAGCGGCTCTCGAGGCTCTCTAGCCCATGTCTAGCCACGAATCCCTCAAAGCACACCCGGTGACTGACTGTCAGCAGGGGACTTTGTCAGAACTTTGTCTTCCTTTTGCTGGGTCTCTGACAGAGCCCTCTAGTCCCCAGTAAAACAAATATTGCTAGTTTCCAACCTTTCCTCAATTATTTCAATTAGTCCCCAAATTTGCACATCAAATGGAGAAACTAGTCGGACTACTCCGTGAATAGCCTGGCTGTTCCCCAACCCGCCAGAAGACCAGTGCCTTCCCTCCTGTCCCCACCTGAAGGCCCGGCCAGGGCAGCCAGCATCCCCAGCCTTGCAGACTGCCTGCTGCCTGAGCTCCAAATGCCTGTCTCCCCGGGCAAGGCTGCTCACAGACAAGCCCAAGGAAAGGAGGGCATCAGGGAGTCAGACCCTTCTCAAGAGCACCATTCTGGCTCGAGGCCAGTCTGGTGCTGTTCAAACTTCTGCGGGGCCCCAGCCTGCAGCCCCGAGTTTTGCCCGATGTGCCCAGGTCTGTGGACACACCCAGTCTGCACCATTGTTTGACCAGAAACAGAGGCCCTGCACTCACCAGAGCAGGGCCCTGGGCTCACGGTGGAGCCTTCCCACCCCTGTGAGACTCCATGGGTCTCCTTCCCCAGTGACAGTTTTTTCTTTATATTTCCTTCTAAACTCCTCATCCAGATTCTTCTTTGGCTTTGGAAAGACTCATTCCTTTATTGGGCAAGTACCACACATCATTGTCAGAGGTTCAGCTAAAACTAGCATAAAAAGAGCTAATGACTGTGCCTGTCTCAGGAATCTTCTGAATCATGTCTCTGTTCACGGTCAGCTGAGTCGGCTGGCTCATGTGAGCTCAGGCTCTGCCACCACGGGCAGCACGGTGTCGTGTGCTCTGGTTACGGCTTTCTGACCCAGGCTTCCTGCCGACGTTGTCCCCTCCATGTCCTAGCTGCATCTCTGAGCCCGGTCTTGTCAGCACCTGCCTCGCTGTCCAGCTCCCAGTGTCACCCACTGCTGATGAGCTGTCCCCCTGTGCGGGACTCAGGTGCCCCTCAACACCACAGTGGGAAGCTCCCTCCTGCCACCTGATGTGAGACGAGGCAGACACAGCCCTTGGAGCTGGTTCAGAAGCTGGACCAAACGGGCAACCGTAACAGAAGCAAACACGGGGTGGGGATGCCCCAGACCTCGGGTTAGCGGGCAGAGCCGGGGGCGCACACTTTACCACGTTCAGGGCTCTAATCCCGGCTCTGCGTCCCACAGGCAGCTGCTCAGCACATCTCTGAGGGACCCCTCCCTGAGCAGTGGGACAGCAGCAGGCTCGCAGAGTCCTCGTGAGGACCGAGTGAAATGCCAAAGTGCACTGGACGCGGTTGCACTGCAGACACCACGGTGGCTGAGATCTCCGTTGTCGGGCTGGGGAACCTTGAGGAGGCCACACCAGCGGTTAGGCAGAAAGAGTTACTGGTGTGTCTGAAAGCTGAGAGGAGAGTGCAAAAATATTTTTAGGAATATGGCATAATATGGAAGAAATGTGTCCACTTGATGCATGGGGAGGCTGAGATGCCAGACAGTTCTCTTGGCTAAATTTAGCTGAAGCACTCTTTATTTAAGAACCGTGTTAGCAAATATATAATATAGGAGACACATGGAGTGCACAGCCTTGCACGTCCACTGCACACAGGATTCCGGTGTCGCTAGGGGGCTGTCCTCTGGCGGGACAGGGGCACAGCTGGAGGGCAGAGTCACACATGGCGACTGAGACATGGTCAAGGGCGCGGGTGCTGGCCTGGGTCCTTGTACATTCACCTGGAAAACTCCTGATACTCAGGGAGGGGAGGCACCTCTGACCCCACAGACACTTGTGGTGGCTAAATTTCTAGGTGTTTCCATGTTTCCCCAGCTCTCAGCATCCCTGGGAGATGGGATGGGAAACTAAGGCAGGGAGCCTGGCTTGAGGGAGTGCCCTGCACTGGAGCCTCAAGACAGCCTTCACTGCAGGAAAAACGCCAAGAGACTGGTCTGCTCAGCGGAGCCCTGGGGTAGGGGGCCAGGCCTGGAGGGATGGACCACCAGGCAGATGACTCCAGGTAGAATGACCCCTATTGGCCGTCCCGCCGGAGGCTGAGAACATGACGCTAGGACAGCCTCTTCAGCCCAGGAGACCCTCAGCTCCCATGAGTGGGGACACCCACGTGCTGCTTGGAAGGCTGGGGCATGGGAAAGGACAGAGGGCAGCTCCTGGTGTGACCCCTGTGGGCCCCTGGCTGTGCTCCTTAAATCCCCTTAATGGGAGGAAGCACTTCATGCGATGATTCAAAGATCAAAGGCCGGAGAGGAAAATGCTCGTACACCAAGGCACACGTCCAAAGGGGGCTTTGGTGGGAGAGGGTCATAGACAAGGAAGATTGGACACGGAAACCAGGACCTGGTGACAGAGTCTGAGCCAAGCCCTCCAGCTGCATGGTCTCACTGCGGCTTGTGAGACCCAGAACATAAAGGCCCAGACCACCGCCAAAGCCCCCTGTGACCCTCGGGCTGCCCTGGTCCAGAGCGAGAAGCAGCTTCACCATAGTGCTTCCCGCCATCATCTCAGAGGTCTCTGGGGTCTTCGGACACTGATTCCTTCACGGGACTCCCCATTCCTGACTTCATTTTTTCTTTTTAGTCACTCACCACACATAGCCAAGCCTGTGGCTTTGTGGAGGCTAATTTTTTTCTGGAATTTAATTAATTCTGAAACCAACCAAGTTTGCACACACAACAGCCAGAGCAGGGTCTGGCTGTGTGAGAGCAGGAAATCCAATTAAAATCATACAACCGGGCGGACAGTGAGCTGCTGATGAGATGAGGAATGACATCGCAAGCAGTTCACTGGGCTCACCTCCAGCGCCGCCCGAGGAGACCCAGCTGGGGCCGCGAACCCGCCAGGCCCTCTGTGCGTCCGCCACACCGCGTGGTTCTCGTCTTCCACAGGATTCCTTAAACAACCAAGTATTCAGAGTATGTGAATGGTGGAAACGGCAATCAGGAAGAAGACTTACTCACTTTGGTTTTGTGCCGTCATTCTCTTCACATCCACACGTTGAAATATTTTGACTTTCTAATCCATTAGTAGGGAATATGCATTCGTGATATTTGTAGAATCTCTGAAATGTTTAATTAAGAAGAAAAATAGCTCTTCAGACTGGATGGAAAAGCATCAGAAAAGCAGAGACACTGCTTCACGCAGGCAGGGCTTAGTCACACGCCCTTCTGAGAGCCTGAAGAGTTTCCATCGGTTTTCCTGGGAATGCCACCTACAGAGTGATCCAGGGGAAACGCAGGGAAGGAGCTGCCGGCTTTGACTTGTCAAGCGTGCCAACGTTGCCTCAAATGTCCGCTCTCAGGACCTGCCCACGACCACAGTGGGTTCATGACAGCAGGACAGGCTTACAACACCGGGATTCCCAAGAAACGACTGTGGAACGAATGAATGAGGATGGGCCTACCCTCGAATAAATGCTACTGGGAGCTCTGGGGACATTCTGCTTCCACCCCACACAGGCCTCTAGGATGCCTGCAGACAGTGGAACGAGAGGTGTGGGGGGGTGAACATGGGTGTCGGAGCCCTACCCCCTCACCCCCGACCACAGAGGCCCAGGACTGTCCTGGTCCCTGGGGCCTGTCTTCTTGCCCCTGAAACGGGCTGACGGCATCCGTAAGGGTCACCTGGGAGGCAGACGTCATGTGGCAGGTTGCCCTGAAGCCACTCCTGGGGTCCTGATCACTGTGAAGAAGGGCAATCACCATTCCTGGTCAGAATGTAGGGTCTGCAGAACGGGGCCTGTGAACTCTTCCTCCTACAGAAATAGTCCTGAAGCTGGGAATAGATTCTGAACCAGTTCAAGTCTTATTCTTAGAAAGCCAACAGGATGGTCTCCTGGTTTGGTCATATCAAATACCGAAACAGCAGTTTGGGACTGGTCTAGAACCTGAAATCCACAGGTATCTTCCCATGAAAACGTGCTCCGAATTCGACCTGCGCAGGTCACCAACCCTGGGCTCCACCCTGGAGTCTCAGCAGCCGTGATCGTGGCACCAACCCTCCGTCTTCCAGCTGGGGCAGCTCAGGGGCCGCCGGAGCCGTCAGCCCCAGTGTTCAGGGCTCTCTACCACCGCGGGTGTCCTGCCCGAGAGGGGACTCGCGAGAGGCTGGCATCTCACTTGGCCTTCTTGCAGAGTCCAGTCCACACAAGAAGAACGACATGAACTCTCATCTGCCGTGTAGGGCAGCCCCCGGCCAGTGTGCAAAGCCCTGTGTGGTGAGACTCCAAAACCAGCAGGCTGAGGCTCTGATCCGGAGACGGAGGAAAGACCAGAGGCAGGCGAGAAGGCAGAGGGATGGAGAGGGCGTTCTGTGGGTTAGATTCTGAAAACGTGTCCTTGACTGACGCCCTGGGCGCTGCTCTGCATCTGTGCTTCCCTGGCCACAGCCTGGCTGAGGGTGTCAACCACCCTGTGTGTCCTTTGGGACGTGCAGGACGGAGTGCAGCCGCACACGTTCCCTGAGTGCCAGGTGCGCACAGGCCCCAAGGGGCTCCCCACTGGCCAGAGAGAATGCAGGCCCACCCCAGGCTTCACTTGGAGCTCAGGTGACTGCACCCTGAGGGGGAAGGTGAATACAACTGACAGAAAAGCTGAGTCTCAATGACTGCACAACAGAAACAGAGCCGGGCCTCTGACCACGTCCTGTCACACCCGAACCTCAGTGTTTCCATCTGCAGGGTGGGCTATCACCAAGACTAAGTAAGACAGGGCTGGGGAACATGGGGAATGTTAGTCAAAGGGTAAAAACTTCCAGTTATAAGAGGAATAAAGTCTGTGTCTCACCAAAAAAAGAAAAAAAAATAGGTAAATATGTGAGGCGATGGATAATTAGCTTGATTGAGGGAATCATTTTACAACACACGTATATACACACATCAAAACCTCACTCTGCATACGGGCATGCCGTGTAGACACTGTGGGTTTGTTCCACACCCCTGCAGTAAAGCAAATATTGCAATTAAGGGAGTCAAGCGAGTGGTTTGGTTTCCTAATGCTTGTGAGAGTTATGCATACACCATACTGTAGTTTCCGGATGTACAACAGCATTGTGTCTAAAAAAATGACGTACGTACCTTACTTAAAAATACTTCATCGTTAAACAATGCTAAACATCACCTGAGCTTTCAGTGCGTCTAACCACTGATCACAGATCGCTGTAACGAATAAGCACGAAAATCTAAGGAATATTGTCAGAATTAGCAAAACGTGACACAGACGAAGTAAGCAAATATTGTTGGATAAATGTCCCCCACGGGCAGTGCAGCGTTGCCACAACCTCCAATCTGTAAAAACAGTGTCGCCAAGTGCGGTAAAGCGAGGTAGGCCTGTACCTTAAATACAGACAATGTTCGTATGTCAATCAACCGCAACAGAAAAAGACCACGTGAGACGATAGTGGTAACGGACGTGGCTCACAGTATGCACTGGACCCCACCACCATCGTGCTCACTGTTGGCCAGACGTCAGGAAACCTACCTTCGATTAGTGAGATACTGGCTAAAATGCAAGGTACTTCCTTTTCTAGGGTTTAATAATTCGGTGGTAAAAGAATTGGCTTTATACCATAAATCTTAGTGAGGAGAGCAAAGACAGTCCCTCTATAAAAAAGAACGCGAAAGATGTGTTAATCCCCCAGGAAAATGGGTCTGACAGTGACATCGGTACCAGTGTCACTGGTGGTGGGATGGCAGGGCCCAGGGCTGGTGGGAAGTGAGACCAATGTGCACGAGTAGCTAGGTGTTCCCCAAGTTCTTTAAAAGGGGCTCGAGTAGGTTCCCACACAGCAGGTGTTTGCAGGGGACGGGTGCAAGAAACACACCTGACTTCAGGTGTATACAGCATTCACCTGTCGTTAATATGGCGTTGGGGGTGAAGGAACGCAGCCCAAAGGGAGGACGGCGACCTGGTTTTCTGGTGGTAAACAAAGCGAAACCACAATCATACAATGTTGCAGGGTGAACGTGCAGGAGGCTGAGCAGAACTGAGCAGACTTGATTTGACACATCATTTAAACAATCACATTCCCATTTTGAACACACCTCCGTGGCCTCCCTACACCACGCCGGCCAACAGTGCAGCCCTAGCCATCAGTGGAGCCCCCAACACGCCCTGGGCACTGTCGGCCAGGGATGCACTCAGTCTCTCAGTTTGCACACACGCTCTAGTGTTAGTCCCGTCTCCTGCTGCTGGCTCACAGCTAAAAACATGACTGCATGGCTTCTGGACCGCCCGCTTTGTGGCAAAGTCCTAAACAGGCCAAAGAAACCTGTCGGCGGAATGGATGCCCGTTAAAGCTCATTTCAGGCAGCAGAGCCACTCAGACAACCGGAAGGCGAAGAGAATGAGGCTTTCCTGCCTCCAAAGTGGCAGAACCATGAAATGACGCCAAATTCTGGGCACAGATCTGAAATAGGGACTTCGCCCAATTTGGCCATTAAGCAGCTCAGCTCTTCGGAGGAAAGGAAATGCACGTAATTCTCATCAGGCAGCACACTGACGCTGTCCGTGCGCACTTCCAGGAAAGGGACTAGAAAGTGCGAGATCACGCGGGGGCCCTTACATTGTTCCAGAAAAGGGACTAGAAAGTGCGGGATCACGCGGGGGCCCTTACCTTGCTCCAGAAAAGGGACTAGAGAGTGCGGGAATTGCGTGAGGACCCTTACCTTGCTCTCGTCCTCGGCGCCATTATAGCCGCATGCATCTATGAAGTCTGGAAACATCTCTGACCACCCATCACTCGTGCAGTTTTTGCTTATGTTTCCTGGAAGATCAAGTGTAGGCGTTAGGCCTGCAGGCCCACAACTGCTGGCCTTAGTAGTGATGTGCGGCTTGCAGGGGCATGGCCCCGCATGCTTCCTCTCTCTGGTCGGTGAGGAGCTGAGTCTCAACCCATTCAGCCACTTCACGCTGTGTGCGTTCACCCCCAGCCCCCCCGGGCTCCCTACCCACAGAACCGGGTTTTGCAGGGCCTCAGTAGCTCGCGGGAAAGCTTCTGTGTCATGAGGCCCAGGTGCAGTGGTAATGGCTATAATGGCCTGTGTTGTTATTATTAAGGAGCACAATGAAAATTAACAGACTCCTCTTCTGTCCAGAGGGAGACAGTGATCGCCAGATCCCAACCATTCCAGAGCCTGCTATCCTATTCCATCCTGTTCTGTGCCAGCTCCTTCGCTCGGCTGCCCTGGGCATGGCCAGCACGCACAGGCAGGCAGCACGGGTCAGTGACATCGGAGGAGGAGACTGTGGGTATAAGATTTAAACTGCATGAAATACAGGCAGTTTCAACCTTATAGCACTGTCTGTTTTTGTTTGTTTTTTGTTTTTTTTTTGCTCCTAACTAACGTAAACATGCGTGTTGAACTCAGGAATGCAATGTTCCCTCTACTTAGAAGAACGTGTCAGGGCGCCCGGGTGGCTCAGTCAGTCAAGCCTCCCACTCTTGGTTTCAGCTCCGGTCATGATCCCGGGGTCATGGGATCGAGCCCCACGTTGGGCTCTGCA
This sequence comes from Ursus maritimus, assembly GCF_017311325.1. Lineage (NCBI taxonomy): Eukaryota > Metazoa > Chordata > Mammalia > Carnivora > Ursidae > Ursus > Ursus maritimus. The sequence goes on along the minus strand of NW_024425563.1, from coordinate 195,285 downwards.
CTCCATGTGGGGTCTGCTTGAGATTCTCTCCCTCTGCTCCTCCCCCACCACGTTCCTTCTCTCTCTCCAATAAATAAATAAACAACAACAACAACAAAGTGGCCTCAGTCGGTGACCACAGTAGGCGCTGAATGGTGATGAGTGACCTGAGGTGGGGGCTCTGTTGACCTGTGATGGAGCTGGGACTTGCAGTGGGGGGCTTCGGGAAGCTCAGGCCTGGGAAGGCACTTCCTGCCCTTGGCGCTGGGAGGCTCAGCAGCTGACCACCCACCAAGCTTCCTCCCTGACTCACAGCCCCTGAGGCTGTCAGAATAGCAGATATTTTCACTCACATCTTCTCTCTGCTTGGGACCGACACTGTGAGCAGACTTGGTGGGCACTACTGTTCCCACTTTACACATGAGACTGAGACTCAGTAACACGCCCAAGGTTCCGTAACGCCTGAGTGGCGGAAACAGGTTTTCTCACTCAAAAACCCTTTATGTTTTCTACACAGGTGGCCTACATGACTGATTAATCAAACAAAATCAAGAGAAGGCGTGTTCACGTTGAGGTGATAACATGCGTAAGCGATTCTTGGCGTGCTGTGTGGAGGCGGCAGGAGGGCCCAGACCCTGACCCTGCTGGCAAGAAAGTGGGGTTAGGGGCTCAGCAAAGCCACCGGCGGCATCACGTAGGCTTGCCCTGCCACCCTCCAACATGCCGTCCCCTGCATTTTTCTGATTTCAGGCCCCAAACCTCCTCCTGCTCTAGCCCCAGGGGGAGACTGGGGGCAGCTGGAGGGCAAGGACCACAGCTGGTAGTGGAGGTAAGACAAAGTCCTGAAAGGGACAAGGCTTGGGGAGGTGAGAGAGGGCCCAGGGAGGAGAGAGAGGGCCCAGGGAGGAGAGAGAGGGACTGGGGAGGTGAGAGAGGGGCTGGGGAGGTGAGAGAGGGACTGGGGAGGTGAGAGAGGGGCTGGGGAGCTGAGAGAGGGGCCGGGAAGGTGGGAGTGGGCCCAGGGAGGTGAGACAGGGCCCAGGGAGGAGAGAGAGGGACTGGGGAGGTGAGAGAGGGGCTGGGGAGCTGAGAGAGGGACTGGGGAGGTGAGGGGGGGCCCAGGGAGGTGTTGGGGTGCTGGGGAGGTGAGGGGGGACCTCGGAGGTGATGGGGAGGGGAGGCCTGGTTGGTGAAAGCAGGACCAAGGAAGAAAAGACAGCTTTAGGACTCAGGAGCCTGGACCCTGTTCTCCCTCCTCGGTGAGAGGAATCTCTTCCCACCCTGACTTTGTGAGCCCTCCTCTACCTGTGGGACCATCTGCTCTATGGGAACCCTCACCACTTTGTGGGAACCCCCCATCTTCGTGAACTCTCTCTGCTGTAGCCCTAAATTCAGCCGCAGTGCCTGGGGGCCCTCTGTTGACAGGTTCCTCTCTCCTCTGTTCCCCAAGGCTGATTACGGGCTTCCAGTCCTTTGCTCATTGAGTGTAAATCTGAGTGTGGCTGTTAGGAGGGTCCTTGGTTGTGCCCTGAGGCAGGAAGGCTGGGCGTGCCTGCACTGCACGGAGCAGTGTGTCCTTCGGGGCGTGGAGGCCCCTGCCCTCCAGACAACCCAGTCCGAGTGAGAGCAGCTCCATGTGTGAGCTCTGTGTCGAAGGCATTGTGTTAGGCAAGCTCCACAGCCCTCTGCAGAGGGTCTGACTCCAACGCCCAGCTCATTTTGGGACTTGCTCACGTCCTTGCAGGACAAGTTCGCATGGCCAGAACTCAGAGCCCAGGCTGCTTGGCTACGGGGCATGTGCTCTGGACCATTTTGTCCAGATGCAGGGCACATCCACCCTCCATGCTACGCTTGAAGGCACCCGCAGCACCCCGAGGTGCTCTTCAGAACAACCCTCCCTCCTCTCCGAGCCTGCCCTGCTCCTTCACCTGACCGCTTCCCGCTGGGACTCCTCGGTGCTGCACCGAGTCCCCAGAGCTTTGCTGCTACACTGGAGGCAGAGCCCTTGCCTGCCTGTGGGGGTGGACTTGCACCCCATACCCTAGCACAGCTCAGAGGGGCCTCCCCAGCATGAAGACAGCAGAGAGCAAGGTGCTGGCTGCCATGACCACATGCACGGCTCTCCGGAGAGGCCCCCAGCTTCCCACTTACTGGAGGTATGAGAACCCAGTAAAGAAAACAACTTTTTATAAAAACACAGATCTATTTCTTGAACATTTGGGTCTGTGGACCAAATGATCACATGTCACTCTACGGCCTGGCGCTCCCCACAGGTCACTGGGAGGAGCGACTACCATATTTGTAAAAGCTTTCTGTAAACTGGAAAGTACCTCACAGACTCAAGCCCTGCTGGTTCTTCATTGTATTTCAAGACCACCCATTTATCTCTGCCAAATTTCACCTTTGGGGCCTCAGCCCATTGTCATCTGATGCCTGTGGGCCCCGGCCCCAGCCCTACTCCACCCCCACCTCTGGACTATGTCCACGTTTCTCTGAGTAATTACACGAGCATTCTAAGCATTCCCTGTGGACAGCAGTTTGTCAACAGTCTGTGTAAGTACCTCCCGGTTCACACTTTTGTGACCAAACAAGTGGATGCGTGTCCACCTGAGATCGTCCAGCCATGATACGCAGATTTAGGGCAACTCCAGCAGACTTCCCAGTGGTGGAGACGCTCCCCGCGATAGCACGGCCGTGTCATGTTCCCTGCTTGGACAAGAAAGCATCAAGCATCTAACCCAAGACATCCCCAAAGGAGAGGGTGCACAGTGATTCTAAGCAGAGCCAGATGCTGAGCCGACCTGGGCGCTGCGTGCCCCTGATGGCTCCTGTCTGGCACAGGCTGGGTGCTCACAGCAGATGGCCCAGGAGCCAGAGCTCTTGCGTTTGTCTGTGGGAAACCCCCGGCTGCCCCCGGAAGCATTCAGAGCCCAGCCATCTGATTCGGGGTAGCCTAGGTCTATGCTAGTTCATTTGGGATTTCTGGGAGAATATTACAGCCCAAACCATTTGGTAGAAATGTTATTGATGGGACAGGATATTTTTTAAAGTTCAGATTCTCTAAAATGATTTAGTTTTTCTGAGCTGAAGATGACCAATGATGCTTATGCAGGCGTGACCAGTCTGCTCAGACAGCTTCACTGACTAACTCACGGAGAACAAGTCTCACCGTGCAAGTCACAAGGATGAAACAAAACCTTTTCCTTTTGAGTCCCCTTTCTCTCCATCCCGATCTGAGCCACAGCATTCTGCTTGGGGCACTACAACAGTTGTAGCTCTCAGAGTTTTTACCCCGTAACGTTGGCTCAAGAAGAAAATAAGTTCTCTACAGTACTCCAAAGTACCATGCCTCTCCGACTTCCAGATGTATCTTCTCTCTTCTATTTTTCCAGACAGATTTCTTCATGTTATAAGAATCTGGATTATTTACAACAACACAAAAGACAACACAGCAGAGCCACCTCCTGGGAACGAGCCAAGAGAAGGAGCAGTGCTGTGCAGAGAGCAGACACAGGACAGGTGGCACACCCCCGCCCCGGCCAGCCCCTTCTGACCCCGGACACAGAGACTGTGGGTCCTCGGGCCTCATGGAGCTAGTTCAGAAAGTGGGGGCTGGGAGCTGAGGAGAGTCAGTCCAATGAGCAAGACGTTTCCTGTGCACGAGAAGCTGCGTCTGGACTCCAGGGGAGGCTGGCCGCTGTCCCCGAGCATCGGGGCTCCTCAAAACCTCTGGGGATGCTCTCTGGGGGCTCCTGGGCAGCCACACACGGCAGGGAAGCGTGGTTATGTTCTCGGTGCCTAAAGCCACGGCCCTCGTGTCTGTTGCCACCTCCCCCCATTTTGGAGCTCAGGCCCCATCTGTCACGTATCAGGCTCATGCGTCCACGCTTGCCTAAGACCTGCTCTCCCCGGTGTTTGGTTTCAGGTGGCTGAGCCAGCAAGAAGCCTCTCCTCCTCCTGCTCCCAAAGCCAGCTCAGCACACGATGGCACAGCTGTTCACTGACTCACTTCGTAAAGGAAACCAATAAGCCTGCTTGTGGCCTTGAGGGGAAGCGAGCCCACAGCCTCTGCAGGAGCTTAGGCATAATGCTGACCGTACCTGGTTTGCTGTAAAAATTGCTGAACACTTTAGGACAGGGCACTGTGACGGTCTCGCCTATATCCGCCGGTCGCCAGCAGGTGATGTTGTCCCAGACACCAGTGCAGGCTGGAGGGAGAGAGAAAGTGTGAGAAGGACTTACGCGCACAAGGGAAGCTCAGGGGTTGCAGCTTGCGGGAAGCCCAGGCTGACAGGAGCACATCTGCTTAAAAGCTTTGCAAGTAGATAGCCCAGTACTTAGATGGTTATCTTGCAAATTACTTTTTTTTGTGGAACAAGTTTGCACCAACAATGTTATTGAGAATATTCTTAGCTTGTGTGCTCATTTGAACCAGGTTTGGAGAAATAACCAGATGTGTGGCAGAAATAACTGAGTGTTCCGCTGTGTACCGTGCTGCTGAATTTTCTTGAATGGCGAGTTATTCTTCCGCTGATGTGCGTGCCCCGGCGTGATCACATGGGTACTACCTGGGGTGGTGTAAGTCCTGAAGGCTTGGGGTCCCCGGGATGCACGTACACTTACTTGTGCTTTCAGGGCATCTGACTTCAAGGGTAATTTGCAAGTTTGAGTATTTGATCCGTTTACTTGATTTTAACAGTTAAGATGGCATCTAAGTGATGAAATCTCAGGTTACCTCATGCAGTTATCAGATAGCCTAGTCTGCATAATGTTATAGCTGAAGCTATTTTCCAGCTCTCTTACAGGGTCTCAGCACCCACCCCACCCTGTGCAAGGCCTACCTTGTGTCCGTCATCCCAGATGGAAGGCAGTGACCCTGCACACAGACCGTGATGGAACCCACACTCGAACCCAGGGCTTTATACTGCAAGCCCAAGGTACTGCTACTGCATTTTGTGACCTCTAAGGTGCTGTATTTCGTTTAAACTTCGGTATCGGAGGAGCCATGGGCCAGCCTCGGTAGAAGCAACGAGCCGCAGCCCGAGCCCCCAGCCCGAGCGGCAGCTGCACGCAGACACCAGCGGTATCTGCAGTCTTGGTGTGACCACCGCAGGGTTTTACTTCAACGACGCGGATGCCTCTGATAAAGTGGGCATAAGTCAAGTTTCGCAGGTGAAAATGCTTTCTAAAGGTTTTAAAATAAAAATGAAAATATATTTATTCTAAAACTTCAATTACATGCCAACGATTAAATGAATGCATAAATTCATACCATGTTAACATTCTTACATATTTAAAGAAATACTGCTTTTGAAGAAATATCCAGAGCAAGTCATGAAGTACAAGTGAGTGACGCTTCTCCAGGTATGCACCTCGGCAGCAGAGCCCAGGCCAGGGAGGGGCCCCGCGGTGACAGCACACGTGACACTGTCCCACGTCAGCGCAGGAGACAGGTGGGTGCTGAGGCTTGGACGAGACCCGCCAGGGCCAGGGTTTCCAACAGAGAGCCACCAAGGGGCCGGTAAAGGTGCCCAGATCTCCAGAGAAACACAAGCGGAGGCTGAGACTCTCACCGACGGGAAAGCAGCGCATTCTGAGCGCTGGCCATTGGTTTTTGTGACGGTTCAGCTGTCTTCACCACAAAAATGATAATTTCTGCTTTAATGACGAACCCTTAATGGAGACATATTAAACCCACAGGTTTGTTTCAGTCAATCTTCGTATTACAGCAGGATTTGATTCAAGTCCCTAGAGTCCCATGGATCACCGTTTCCATCGTCGGCAAGCCTTCCTTTTATTTGTGCGTTTCCTGGACCCACAGATAGTGGTCGTGCAGGACTCAGAGGCTACTCAGAGGTTACTCAAGGGTAACCAGCCTTCCTGCTGGCGGTCCAGCAGGGAGAGCAGTATGCCCGGCCCAGCGGTGTGTGTGGATATGTGGCGAGTCTGAGGGCAGGAGACAGCCAATCAGGAGTCCATAAGCTCCTCCCTTCCACTTCCCAAATCCCACGAAAATGACATCAAGACGTTTGAAAGGGCAGCACCCAGAGATGGCAGTAAACTCGGATGATAGAAAGCATTCATCTGTGCTAAGTAATGAGGGAGAGCAGAGGGAGACACTGCCAGGCCTGCAGAAGCGTGAAGAGCGAGAGGCCGGCGACGCTTGCCCACTGGAAGGGCTCTGGACACAGGGTGCCGAGCACGGGCTGGACGGAATGCCAGAGCACCTGGTCAAACTTGAATTCTGAGCACTGAGACCTCCCTCCTGCTTCCCTTGCCAGGTTCTCCTGGAGGCTGAGCGTAGGCCCCTAACCAGAACAGAAGCCTTGGGAGGCCCCAGACCAGCCAGGCCAACTGAGGCAGGAGGACGGAGCACCCAGGAGGAGATGCTGTAAGAAAGAAACAGCACTTTGTGATGACCTCACGTACCCGCTCGTCTTGAGAGTAATTTGTTGTTCTGGTACGAAGTGTGATGCGTACTTACTGATACATGGAAAATGAAGGAACAGAAAAATCAGGCACTTGTCGTGGCAGGAAAGCATCAAGTTATACAAGAAAGGAAACAGTGATTGTTGTATGGACAACCGTGACCTAATACTGTAAGCCAACAGCTGTGCCGTGACTCTGCTGGAGGGCAGACCGGAGGAGGGACCAAAGCGCGACCGGCAGGGGCCATGCTGATGAAAGACCAGTATGAGCAAGGACATCACGTTGGGGAGAGAAGGCTAGTCTGAGAAGCGGTGAGCAGTCTAGGTCGTCTAAGACTACGTGGTCCGGTGAGGCAATCAGGCCTGCGGGAGGAATTTGGTTTTGTTATGCCCTGGCAGCAACCCTCGGTATCTAAGACAGTGATAACGAGGTCCAGAGTCGGTCTGGGAGGAGAAAAAGCTTGTTCATATCGACAGACGCTGAAAAGTTAGCTGACAAAATTTAGCAGCCATTCCTAATTTTTAAACTCCAAGCAAGAACATAATATAATGAGACTGCTCTAACATCACAAAGACCATTTGTTTAAAATAGCAAGTATGATTAGAAATGATTAAACACAGTGGGCAACAAAGTCAGGAACCTGACTGGACCCTTGCTATCACTGCTGTCACTCAACGGAAGTCAGAACTCTTAGCTAAAACAGTAGTAAAAGCAAACGAACCAAGTGGGATACATTGATATAAAACCGGGAAAAAGTCCTCGCACCGCATTTCCAATATGGCAGCCACTAGCGACATGTGGCCATTTCAACTGAAATCTAAATTAATGAAAACTAAGCACAGTAACAATGCAGTTCCTCGGTTGCAGTAACCGCGCGTGGTCTGTGGCGATGCCAGCACGGCTCCGACCGCAGCACCTCACCATCGCAGAGGCTCTCGCGGACGGCACCCCCCGGCCTGAGCTAACACACCCCACACACAGTAACTAACAAGACACTCTCACGAATCACCACGGAGGAAGAGAGAAAATCACACCAACCGTCGTCACTGTGCCAAGACCGAGGGTAAACCAGCCCAGACGGGTGAGACTTTCTCCCCGTGGCGGTTTATCAGCTAAAAATGCCCATATAAATTATCTAAGATGTTTTATGAATAAATATAAGTGAGAACTTTTTGGTAAAAAATGTACTTTTCACTTATCACACAAATATTTTCTATCTTTCAAAACCCACCAAGAAGATGGAGGAGAAACCCTCTTATTTAAATGGTGGTTAGTAGCTTGGTGAATTGAAAAGCCAGAAAAAAATGCCTTAAACGTCTGTTAATTTAAACACAGAAGTGTGTGTTTATTGCTTAAACTTGGAACATAAAGCAAGAGGCTTTCCCTTGCGTGTGGACTTGCTGACTGGGCCTCTCGGGGCTTCTCCGCTGCACACAAGCTGTGTCTCGGATTCCCACTTGGAGAGTCTGGGCGTGTGCTGACAGGCTCCGGCCAGGCTAGATGTCCAGAGCGACCCGGGCCCATTCTCACCTCCAGCTCGACAGCTGCTCGGCGGCAACTTGCTTTTCCTAGTTTTCCCAAAGCGCTCACTAGTTTTCTGGGAGCTTGCACACTGTTTGAGCAGTTGGCCTTGGGAGGCATCGGTGTGTTACACAGTCTCCCAGAGGCTGCGGGAGGGGCGACAGGTGGGGTGGGCAGGGAGAGCCCTCTCCGGGAGCCTGGCCAAGCTGCCTGGAGTGAACCTGCCAATTTCAAGGGAAGAGTAAGTACGGGTGCCCAGCGTAAACAACACCCCAGGCTCAGAAAACCCAGCCTTCTGCGTGTGCGGCCTGCAGACCTTCCCTAAACCCACGGCACTGTCAGCACACACAGGACCCCGATGAATAGGGTCCAGGAAAGGCTACTCTGGGAACTTGCTCCTATGAATGTACCGGAAATATGGGCGCAGAGGACAGAACTCTGAGGGAAGCAGCGGTCATTCGACCTCCTTGAGCTCATCTTGTCAGAGGGGGGAGCCTCACCAACTGGGGAGGAATCTGCCATAAGTAAAAGGAAACTAATCCCCTTGTACCCGGTTTTCTCTCCAAAATATTTCCAGGCAAGGCAGAACTCTCACAGACGCCGCTGCATGTGTTGTTCTGGGTTCTGGGTTTTGTTCTCAGTATCTCAATGACATAAACAGCAAATAATTCTCGGGCAAAGCACAACACGAACCTCGTTCCTTCCATGTTACACTTTCTGTAGGAGAGAGATTTGTGAACGGCGAGCTTCCCCCTCACGGCCCTGACCCTGCAGTCCACGGTGAGGCTCACTGGTCCAGAGCCGGCACCACAACACGTGCTCATCTCTGCTTGTCACTGCTCTCACCTGGAAGGCCGCTGGCCTCACTGGCCCTCACAGGACCTCAGGTGATACGCTCCCATCCCTTCCGTCTTCCGTGTTCAAGACACTTCGTGATGGCAGCCCTGCACGGAGCCAGAGGCATGTACCCGAGTCCAGGTTCCTCCTTTAGCCTCAAGAGTGACGGCGAGAACTCCCCCCACACCTCTGCGTGCGGACAGCGGGGCGACTCTCAGTGCTCACGTAGCAAACGTCCGGCTTGTGTTTCAGGCAAGGCTGTGACCACCGAGATGCTGCCCTGTCTGTGTGAGGATCCCGGGGTCCCGCGGGCAGCGGCCAGGCCCAGACCCGTGACAGGGAGGGAGGGACCCGGCTCCTGCAGCCTGGCCTGTGGAGAGGCTGGGAGACCTGCCTCGGGCGTCCTCGCCATCTGGATCTCCTGGCTCTCCATAGGAGCAGGTGAGGGGGAAGAGGACGGAGAGAAAACCGCTTCTGGCACTGAAGTGTCAGGCTGGGCAGGATTTGGCAGTGGGCCTCCCTCCACATTTAAGAGTAAATATTACCAATAACTTCCTCCGTTCAAAAGCTTAATCTAAGTTTAAAGTCACAAGTGGCAAAGCTTCTCCCAGAACCAGCAGGGAAGCCGAGAGTGCCCGGGAGGTCCGCCCAGAGCCACCTCAGGTGCTGACAAAGGAGCCTTTCTTCTTCCCTGCCTGCTCCTGAGGACCGCTCAGCCAGGCCCCTGGGAGGTCAGTGCCTCCCAAGGGCAGCTCCTGCAGGACGGTAACAGCCAGAGTCCTGAAGAAAGCCGAGTACTGTCGCACAAGAGGGGTTTCCATGGCTTGGGCGCGAAGGGATAACTACTAGATACCCTCGTACTGGTTTCCAGGAGCCGCACGTGAAACTCAGATGCGCCACGTCCGTCTCGGTGAAGACGCCAAAGCCACAGTTGGCTGCAGCAAGACAGAGCCCGGCCGGGAGAGCCCCGCACACGCCTGCCTGTCCTCCCTGCTGACCCCTGTCTCTGTCGTGCAGGTGGCTTGAGAGTTCAGTGGGGGCGTCTTCACGTGAATAAGGAGATGGAAGGGGGTGGATGGGAGACACTGAGAAGTAACTGCTATTTAGCGGCAGGAGGAGAAAGTGTGAAGGCCTCCAACTTGGATCGGCTCAGCTCTACAGGCCTCCCTCCGTCCACGGTGAAAACACACCATCGAGTCCAAGGACCTTCATTATAGACGAGTTTTAATTTACTTTTTTTTTTCTTTAACCTTGCTCAAGAAAGACCAGAAAAACCACACATCTAGCTCTGTGCGTGAGCACGTGCCCACCCTTTCCAGACGTCCGCTTCTCCCTCTGCAAAGTGCCGGTGAGATCCCCGTCAGCAACGGAGCAGACAACTTTGAGCCGCCAGTGAGCCCTGGACAGGTGGGGGTGGCACTTCACGTTCTCCCGAGGATGCCGGAGCGCCTGGCATCTCAGCGCTGAGGGGACCCCTCACTTGTTGCTCCTCCTCTGCCCCTCCGTGAGCCCAGGAGCTCTGCCCAACCAGCCCCCTCAGATGGGACCATGAAAAGAGATGGTGCCAGAGTAATAATGCTGATCGTGGCCAACTGACAGAAATACCACCTCCTATGGGCCAGGCCCTGCCCTCAGCACTTTGGATACAAGAACTCATTTAATCCCCAGAACGCGAAGGCCACTGGTGCGTATCTCACAGAGGACGAGGCCGGCCCAGGAGCCCGATTTCATGGCCTGTGTGTTGCCCCAACCCCTGGCCCTCACAGCCTCTAGGGTGATTCACCCAGCGTGGCTGGGGTGGAGACGCCAGGCCACCCAGCCTTGGAAGCAGCAGCCCGTGAAGCAGCTGTTGTGCTTGGGGTCCCTGGAAGTGCCAGGCAGGCGGGCCCAGCCTCTGGTCACACTGGGGCCTCTGCAGGGGCTGCCCCCTGTGGGGCCGGAGCTGGGTCCCAGCCCATCGCAGGTGGAGGGTGGGGGGCTCGGCGTCACAGAGGCCCCTGTGGCCTGTGTTTTGGTTTGGGGTCCCTGGACATCTCCGAATAGGAAGAAGCACTCGAACAACGCTAACTCCCTTTGCCATCGCCTTCCTCAGCCCCTTAAAATAAGCACCAGTGCTCTGCCAGGGAGAAAAGGAAGTGGGGAGCGCGACGATTCACAGGGTCAGCCGGGCGATTGTTCTAAAGACAGCAGAGTTTCCGAGTTGGGAAGAAACTACAGCTCATCAGTCAAACACTCTGCAAACGGGAGGTCCTGCCTCAGGAGGCTGCGAGATTGTCTCAGGTCGTGAGACCCTCTGGAAACACGTCCAAGCCCTCGCCAAATCCCGCTGCCCCGCCATCTGCCCACTCGGAACTTCTCATTACTTACAGTGACAATAAAAGCACTGCACCGAGATATGTCTTTAAAATTCTGCATGTTTTCCCAAGTGTTCATTCTTAAATAACGAAAGCGACACCGCCCACGGGACGCACATTTCCACGCCGCATCGGCTCACCCAAGAGGAGCACGGAGACGTTGCCCCAGGAAACCTCTAGTGCGGCCGGCCGCACATGCAGGGAAACCCACGATTGCTACATTTATTATATTGTGTGCCAACATGTCTGTGCCAGATCCAATCTGAAAGAGCGCGGTCCCTTCACGCCTGCTCCGTGGGCAGGTCTGTGTCCCTGGAGGAGACGCAGGCTGTGCCTCTCGAGTTTCTGACCATGCTGGGCTCAGGCATAGTCTGGTTTCTCCATCCGATGTGTCTCGCTCCACGTAGGCTCACGCTGAGCCAGCGGCCTACAGCGGGTGGAGGCTGGGAGGGCAAGGTGGGCAGGGAGACTTCCTCAGCGGCTCGGGTGGGGATCTGCCCACACTCCCTCTGGGGCTTGCGGAACTCAGAGCTGACCTCTTCAGAGGCACTGGTGGTCTTCCCACAACTTCTCTTGGCTGTGCAACTAGACAGGCCTCTGTCTCCCAGCCACAGCCCCCGATCCCCGCATGGCCCCTGCTCTGTGGGCGGCTCCGGGGCAGAGGACAAGGACGAAGTCAGAAATGAGAGATGAGGTCTTGGCCGGTGCCCTGACGGGAACTGATCTCAGAGGCCCCGAAAATGCCTCTGAAGCAGTTACTCCCTTCTATTTCACACGGCTCCTTATTTTTATTACTTGAAGGCAAGGACCCCCGCCTGGCGCTCTGTGTTCTTGTAGGAGAAGAATGAACCAGATAAAAACTGAGACAGGAGCAACACAGAGCAGGTGTTCTCACCACACTGTCTGCCACCAGGAAGGTCTGGATGGTGGGAACTGTATTCTCAGTCTCTCCCATTGAATTAAGAACCAGAGGAGCCCGACAGGTGTAGCTCTGCTACCACCTAGGACTTGGGCATGGATCCTCGGAGCTCTAAACTTCTAATTTAATGGTCTTTAAACAAATGAATTATCTTCATTTTGGTCATCAAAGCCATTGACCTGTTTCCCATTTCCAGCCCCCCTCCATGCCTGTTATCAAATTAAAGAACTAAATGCTCGACGGAACGTCTCACCAACTGAGTTGGAAAAAACCCCTTTTACACGAGCTTTGTCTGTGACCCAGCCATTTGTTCTGACCTGAAACCCCAGACAAGCCGACCGCTGCCCAACCCCTACCTGCTGGCCCTAAAGAGCTGGCCCCAGGGCCATGCTGCAGACGGGCTTCCTGAGGGGACCCTGGCTTACCCTTCGCCTCCAGGTGCTCACAAACAGGTGAACACACAAGCAGTCTTTGCGGGCCCCAGAGCCAGGATGACTCTGTGGCCAGAGTTCTCCCCTCACTCTAGATGCAGACACTGGTGGACACCCAGTATTCAAAAGGCCAGACGTGGACCTTCTGATTTCTCCCAGTGGTGGTCAGCACAACTGAAGCAACTCTCTAACCTCGAGGCTTCAGTTCACTGTAATATTTGTCACATGTCCTATGGTCAAAGTTGGGCTACTTCTAATTTCTGCTCTCAGCCCCAAGTCTGCTCTTGGAGCTTTCCTGGAGCAGTTACAACTGGCAGAACTTAATATTCTCTTCCCTACCTTGCTTTGACTTTCTGCTCAGAGACCACCCCAAAATACTGCCATTCCTGCACACGCAGGCCATGGTTTTCTGGTGGCCTGAGTTGAGCACACAGCATAAGAAGGACCCCAGGGTCTCTGTTTCCTGAGCTCAGCGTGCATGGGGTTGAGACATGGATGTTGTGCCCCGGCAGCTGCCAGGAGCTGCTGCCCAGAGAGCCAGGTTCTCCGCCTCAGCGGTTACTGTGAACAAGACTCCCCACTGAAGCCAGTGAGGCTCTCTGGGGAGCTGCGTGGTGACAGTGAGCAGGGTCACTGTGAACCCCTCCAGAACACACTCACATGCCTCAATTTTCCTGCCGGTCCCACCCTTGGCTTTGAGTTTCCTCTTTGGGTACCTTTGTAGGCTACCTGTTCTGGCGGCCAGTTACTAACCTCCTGTTACTCCAAGAACCCCAGGTAATCTGAACGTGAACAGTGACGATCAAATCCCACCAGATGAGGGGTTCCTTCTTCCTGTTGTTCTAAAGATGTGTATTTACATCATTTGTTCTTAAAATATTTACTGGTGAGATAAGGCCAGCTACATCCATGCATTCACTGAGCTGGGGATGGTGCCAAATACGGCGTTAAAAATGCTGCAATCAGGAACGATGAAACTAATGGCTGTTGGCAGAAGCAGAGCAGAAAGGAGCCTTTTTGGGGGAGATACGCAACAGTGACACATCAGAACTAACAACGTGCTCTTCTCGGACACGTTCGTGCGGGTGAAAGATAAGCGCATGCTGGAAGGTGTTGCTGGAAGGCTCTGCAAGACAAGCTCATAGAACACGCCTGGGGCGTCGTGACAACCGAGTTGTCCGCGGGGCAGAAACCAAACAAAGCACTGTCCCATCATAAACTGCGCTTCCCCTGACGTAGAGCAGCCTGTGGCTGAGAGGACCCAGGCCCTCTTAGCGCCCACAGTGATGAGTACTCACTTCTTCAACCAGTGTTTACTGAGCACCTACTATGCCCGAGGCTGCACTGTCACGGGTTACCTGTGCCGGGAGCTCCTCCTGCCAGCGAGCACGGAGGAAGATGAACTACGCCAACAGAGACACCAACTGGCGGCTGGCTCTTCCGCGTTCCCCCGACTCGTACACGGGTCCCCGAGAGAAACAACTAAGTAGGCCCGGACCGAGGCCCCGGGACCATGCTGCTTCCTCAGGGCGCCTGTGAGACACCCGGGCAGCGGGAAACCCAGGTCCCGCAGCGGACCTGGGACTCCAGAGATGTTTAGGGTGCTGCAAGGACTACTTTACAGGCAATGCCAGGGAGCCCCAATATTCTGCCCAATTAGGGTGCTGCATGCAGTAATCCCCGGTCAGTAGCCGGGAGGTGAGCCACAACTAGGGTCTGCAAATACCATTTGCTGGGACATCGCCCCTGGATGGCACTTTGAAAATGGATCGCTTTGAAATTTTGTATCTGGAAGCAAGAAAGTTTCATTTGGGACGGCAGGACAGGCGGATTCCACCGGTGAGAGTCATATTCTGGGACCTGAACTCACATGAAACCAAGACTCAAAATCCAGAATTAATCTCTTCTCAAAAAAGAGATCCAGTCTGAACCTATGTATTTAAAAAAACATGTCAAACCCAATAAATCCCAAACATCAAAACATCTTCCAAGTGGGCCTGAGCATATCTGATGCCTGAGCGTGGGGTTCCTGGCCAGCCCTGCTGCCCAAGGGTCCACTGCCAATCCCTCAGAGGCAGGAGTGGCATCCACACCCCTCCCCAGACAGCCGTGCACGCGGCCGGCCTTGGGAAGCCTGTGTAGGCCGTAAAACGGTGTCCGTTTAGGAAAACTGATGAATGCACTGAATTGTGTGCAACGTGCTTCTGCCTTTCCCCACTGACATGTTTGCTGCTGTGACCTTCCATGTGACCTCCTCTGTTTCTTCTTCTTTTTCTAAAGATTTTATTTCCGTATTTTTTTAGGGGGGAATACATGGTGGGGGAGGGCAGAGGGAGAGAGAGAGAGAGAATCCTGAGCAGACTCCCCATTGAGTGCAGAGCCCAACGTGGGGCTTGATCTTACGACCCTGAGACCATGACCTGAGCCAAAACCAAGAGTTGGACGCTTCACCGACCGAGCCATCCAGGCGCCCCAAAAACCCTGTTTCCTTAAATGTTCAAAGTTTTCAAAAGCCTTCCACCCAATGTCTGTGACAACTTGGGGCCATGTGAATGCCCGGGTGGGGCCGAGCGGCAGAGGCTCATGTGCTGGGACTCAAAGCTGAGGGAGTCCTGCCATGTTTTCCCAGGATAATCTTCCATTGATTTATGATCAGGACTTGGGTGACTTCCCAGCATCATTCCAGGACATAGATCTACCAGTGTTATGATGAGTGTGACAAATCGTGGTCATACAGCCCAGCAGAAGCGCTGCAGAGTGTGACCCCGTGCGTGAGAACCACCCAAGCGCAGAAACACCCGGCCCTGCACTTCTGGGCCAAGGGCATCTCTGGCTCCCTCTGAGACCCGCCCCTGTGGGAGGCCCTCCTGGGCGTGGTGGGAGGCACGGCTGCGACCAAGGTCTGCAGGACAAGAGGACGGGGGTGGCACAGTCACCCAGGGCCCCAAGAGGGTCCACCCGTCAATGCCCTGGGCCCTGGTTCTAGTGACCTCCCCAGCCCCCGTCCACCCAGGAGTGCAGCTTCCTGGGTCCCAAGCACAGAGCCCTCTCCAACCTCCTTCTGCCCTCCCTGCCCTCCTCTTCCTTCAGGTCTGCCCTTGGGCTCACCTCCTCCCGCCTGCAGGGCCTTGTGACAAAAACAGTCCCTCCGCCCCCCCTCTCCCCGCTCTAAGGCTCTGTGTCCCTGCAGTGTGTTCGGGAGCCAGGAGGCTGTCTTGTCTGGATCTTCTAGTGCCCCGGAGCACTGAGCCCAGGGTCTCGCAGGATCAAGTGGAAGTGCTGGGGGAAGTGCCTGGCCTCACCCCTGCTGTCTTCTCAAATAGGCCTCTAGGCCTTCTCAAATAGGTCCTGCTGCAGGAAGGACAGAGCTGCAAAGAAGTCACAGATTTGAAAAGCTGTATTAATACTGCCCTGGGATGGGAGGAAGGTGCCTTTGTCAGTAGCTCTCGGGCTCCCGGACCACTGCTGACTGCAGTCACAGTCAGTCTGACACCAGGGGGGTGCAGACGTCTGAGAATGATCTGGGCCACCGATTTATCGTCCCCGACTGAGTGGTCTCCACCTGCAGATAAACCACGGCTGCCTGTGACGGGTCCGTGTTCACACACAGAAAAGCAGAGAACTGACTCGACCCCACCAGGGGCCAGAAGTACAAAGTACCCGTCACGGTCCTGTCCTGACACTTCAAAACTGTCGCCGTAGGCCTGAGGAAAGGAAATGCTGGTCTCACAAAGGGGACAGTAAACGAATGAAAACCCTAACCCAAAGAGGTAGTTTAGGCTGAGCGTGCTGACAATTAAAAACGAACGTGCAAGAGAGATTAGGCACCGTCTCAGCTAAGAGACGGTGGACTGTCAAAGGGTCTTCCCTTCCCTTTGAAGCAGACATTAAAGAGGAAGGAAGTCCTTTTCTAAAGCGTCTCTCCTCTAAGGTACCAAATACGCCTTCGTACAAAGAGTATTTGCGTACAAGTCCGGGGACCTGGGCTCTGTCTGCCACCAACTGGGATGAGATGCTTGGAACGCTCTCTCGAATTTCTGTACTTCGATGCGTCTTGACGGGGTGGCTGATGACTACTTTCCAGATGAAGACGGCGGGCTCCCCTAACAAGAGCCGTGTGCACATCTCCCTCCCTTGTCCTGAGACAGGACCCTCACCACCGTTCAGGGGCACGACACACTGGGTGCCTTCCCTCTGCCCTCGGCGCTGTGTGGGGTGTGCCGTCTGTGCCCGTCAGGAAGGGTCCCTCCAGCAGAGGCCCGTGTGCCAAGAAGCTGAGGAACCCGAGACGGGACCCCACGCCTAACGTGTGTGAGGGCCTGTGCTCTCTGTCATGACAAAAGCAATACCAAGGTATTGTGAGAGGAGCTGGAGGGGAGACCGCAGGGCTTGGCCAGGTGGGAGTGAATCCATCCCGGGGCTGAGCACAGGACACATGAGGCCAAAAGGAAACCAAGCCCAGGTCACTGAGCAGAACGGCTGTGCAGAGAAGTTTATAGTAAAGCACCACGGTTCTGATCCCCGATCAGCGTACGGTCAAAAAGCACCCATGTTTCTTGGTCATTTTCCCGTCCATCCTGTTTCTGCCTTATCTCGGAGGAAAGATAACCTAAGTTCTCAGGCATCTTCCTATCACTGGTTCTGGCTCCAAGTAAACGGATGTTGTTGTATGTTCACATTCCCTGGTTCCCCTCAGAAATCCTACTGTCTCTCGACTCCAAGCCCTGTTATCCCTGCTCACCCACAGCATTGCCACTGAGGATGTGATTTGGGGTTCCCAGGGGTTGATCATGCCCCGACCAACTTCTCTTCACGCCTTTCTTCCTGGCATACACTTAACAAAAACATGCTACGAAAGTTAATGAGAGAAACAGCTGATGCATCAGCAAATGACAACAGCACAGCCTCATTTCACTCACCCTGTGCTACAGGCGAACACTCAAAACCAGAGGCTCTGGCTACGGAGCATTTCGAGGCAGTCCCTGGAACTGGTGCTTGACCCAGAGAACTCCAGACAGTGGTACAGCGCATATCTCCAAGTCCTTGCCAGGAAGGGCTGCAACCTGCCCAAGCAACCGAAAACAGGCAAGGCCGAAGGCCAGCAGGAAGGTGAGGGGGTCACGTGGCAGCGGTACCTCCCTCCACCCGGGAGCACCAGCCCCACACCCACGTTGGCCGGGGAGCCCGGGAAGAGAGCGTGGCTGTGTCTGCCGTGTGGTGTGCACACAGCACAGGCGCGGGGCTCGGAGCCTCCACAGAGCGCTCCCATGCCAGGGGAGGGGGCCCCAGAGACGGCAGGCTGGAGGAGCTCCGGCCTGCAAACACAGCACAGGAGATCACAAAACATGGGTGGAACGAGAACCTGTGCACCAGGGCTCATCCAGAGAAGAGACCCGATTCCCACCGACCACGCCCCCACTGCGGTGAGAATCCGGGGGGAGAGGAGATCTGAGCTAAGGGGGAGCACACAAAACAAAGGGGCAGGAGCAGTGGAGATGGTCAGCCAGCCACGGAGCTGAGTCTTGGGGTCACAGGCACCAGAGGCCTGGCCGGTCTTAGAAGAAAGGACAGAGAAGCTAACTTGGTCCAAATCAGGGCAACGTGAGTCCACTTCAAAGTTCCTGTGATTTAACAGAGTGTCAGCTTACAGCTTTCTCCTTCCAAACAAGACCAACCCTATCTGATCTGCCCTATCTGCTAGAAACGGATTTCTTGTTTATGATTCCTGGTAGGCACCTAAACACAAAAATTTAATGCAGGGTACAATATATTTTCAGTAGATTCATTTTCTGTAAAAAGTAAATTTTAAGTCATTATTTTCAGAAAACTCGATAAATAATTATTGGTTATTTAAATATCCAAGGCTACTAGCTGATTTTAAGGAGTTTAGAATTAGGAGAAATCTAGTTTAAAAAAAAAAAAAAGACCCAGTCCTAAGGGAAAAAGCAGATCAAGCTATTCAACTTATCGGCCCACGGAGATGTTTGGACTAGAACAAGGGCCTACTTACATCAGAAGAAAGTGAAAGGGAAGAAGCAGGCCTCTGGCATCACCCTGACGCCAGAAGGGAGCTGCCCACTCCTTGGCTGTGCCGCCGACTTCCAGAGCGGCTCCCTTCAGACCCACGTGAGCAGAAGACGGTGGGTACTCTGTTTACGCCTCGACGTGCATGTCTGCCGAGGACCAGGAATAGAAAGCTATCAACACAGTGCTGGCTCTCCAAGAGCTCACGCTCTGCAGGGAGAAGGATGGTCTCCGAGCGGATGAGTGTGCGGCCGTGGGGCTCTGCACGTGCCGCGGCGGCGGGATCAGCCACCCCGACTGGCTGGGCATCCAAGAAGCGTTTGCAGAAGAGGAGCCGTCTTCCCACTTGAGGGAACCCCTTCATGAAACTATCTAGTTCCCTCTGTGATGAGAAGGATGTAAAATGGGATGTAATCTTCTGTTTTATGTGACACAGCCATCACAGAAATAAGAAAGTTGTGAAAATGGTGCTATTTGGTGATATGACTTCATGATCCGTGGCTTGAAGCCCACCCTCGAATGCTGGTGAGCAAATGTAGTCCCTAGAGCGTGGCTTGTAGGCTACCTCAAAGCCCAGGAGCCTGGGGCAGACTAAGGAAATATGCAGAATACCACACGGCTCTTAACAGAATATTTAAACCAATAAAGAATCGTCTCCAAATGCACTGCTGAAGTTAAAAACAAAAAAGGAAGACAAAGTGCAGACCGGAGCGTAGGGCATATGGTACTTAGCTTCCATTTGTAGAAAGAGAAGGGAGGAGGGTGTGTGTGTACCCTGGGCGTGCATAACGGGGGGACGTGAGAGACGGTCTCCAGGGAGGGGACTGGAGGTCTGCGGGGGGAAGTATCCGTCATCAGAGACGTGTTTGAACGGCTCTTTCCCGTGTGCATATGTACCATTTAATCTTTAATGTGAAAATTTTCATTAATGCGTTCAGCAAAAGCTTACTCAGTATCTTGCTAAATACCAAGTGCTGTGTAAGACCCGGGGCTGTGATGGGAACAAAATGCCGTCTCCCCCTGACGAACACGACACGGGACAGGGAGCTGTGGTCACCACAGTCATGCTGTGGAGAATCAGGAGGAATCCAGCCCCACCGAGAAGCCGCCGTCCTGGAGCTGGAGGCAGCTCTCCTGGGCGGGTCTTGGGAAGAGGCGCTGACAGCTTTGCTCCAGACTCTTTGAGGACGTCTGTGGAAGAGGCTGTTGGACAGTGACAGTGCTTCCCTCTGGGCTGAGAGTAAATGAGATAGCATCTTTCTCTGGAGCAAAGGCTGGGCAGGAGTGCCAGCAGCCTCCTTGTGACACTGGGGGCTCCTCAGCCGTCACACAGACTGCCGTGGGCACTGAATCACGTGGCCGTTCTGCATGGCTCCCCTGCGACGTGGGAAGAGGGAGCTATGTGAACATGGCCCCCAGGCTGTCTGTGTGCCAGGAGCAATCAAGTCTGCCTCTGACCCACGGTCCCGAGTTTTTGGCAGGCACCTATGAAACCGTGCGAGCTAACTTGTCAGCTTGCAAGTGGGGGGAATCCAAACCCTTCACAGCTCTTGACAACAGATCGAAGTCAAAGAAAAGGAAGTTTTTCAGTCTCGCACCTCCCATGGCCCTGGTCCTAAGCTAACACTCGCCACGGTACCCGCTTCAGCTGTGCACCTTAATGGGACAGCTCAGAGTGTGGAGCTATCAAGAAAATACAGGTCCCACCTCTGCCCTGCCCACGGGCCACAGACCCTCCAGATCTAGGCGTAAGTAATACGAAGTCACGTAAAAGTTCCCTCCACTCTGTGCACAGGCAGGAAAACCGGGCAAAGCCTGAGTGGCTGACTCACCCCCCGCCCCATGCAGGTCAGCACAGGCCACCACTAGGGAACGGTGCCGGATTTTAGCTATATTTTTAGGCATCGGTGGCCTCAGAGCGCCTCATACCTCTATTAGTAGGATTAAGTTACTCTTATCGATGAATCAATATTAATGACAAAGCTATAAATACCTCCTAAGCTTTTCTTTCTTACACAGTGAATTCTTTAAAAGGGTTTAGAATTGAAATTGTCTTTTGTCTGGATATATGCATTGGCATTTGTTCTAGATTCAGCACATAATAAAAAGAACTCCTCATCAGGTTTACATGCATTACCTCACTAAATTGAAAACTAGTTTTTCCTTGTTTCTGTTTTCACCCCAACTTCTTAATCCTACAGAATTTAAAAGTAGACACCACAGACCCTCTCACTTAATTGCATGAAGCAAATGTGCACTCTCCTCTCATCCGGTCAGAGTGCCTTCACTTCTGCTTCTGGTTTTCCTCATCTGCAGTATCTTTATTCTGCTAACTTACTACTATTTATATCTCTGGCATTTGAACCATGCATATTTCAAAGAGTAAAAAGAAAAAAAAAGGGAATTTAGAACACAAGTTGTCCCTCGTTACAGAAAGCTGATGGGTGGCCAGGCTAAGACAGTCACATGGCCACGTTCCTTCTGAAGGGCAGCTGGCCTGTCAGCAGCTCCTCCTGCAAAGTCAAAGGTGAAATGAGTCACATGCAGATATTTTTGCTATCGAGCTAATGTTAATACAAAGAGCCTTCAATATAAGAAAATGTCCAGGACTGATACTTGTCATTGCAGGAAAACCAAGTGACATCTTTATCTACCACTCCAAAAAAAGGAAGATCTTTTACACCCTTCATCCAAAACTACCATGTTCTTTCCGCTCAAGCTGACGTCAAGGGGAACCAGTGATTTTCAGACTCTGCTCTTAGATACTGCCATCCAGCCGTCTGATGTGGGTCTTGTACAGATCACCCCTGAGAAACGCTGAACTGAGGCAGGAGGTACCTGTGAAGGAGACCCTACTGAATATTCAAGATGTCCTGACCCATCCTTGTACTATGAGGTGCAGTCCGATGATGGGGACAGGCCTGAGCGGTGCAGCCATCACGGAGAGAACAATCCGGCAGCTCACAGGCAATGTCTGCCTGTCCCGCGGGAGGTCTGCCTGTCTCCCACAAAACTTTTTTTTAAAAGAACTAGGTGTAAACTTTTAAGAAATTGGAATATTTTAGGTAAAGTTTGCATTTCTGATATTCTCTGAAAATAGGAAGCTGGGCAATTTGGCACGTGCATTTCCGCACAGTAACAACCAAGGGTTGTAGGTAGCAGCTGGCACTCACAGTCCCCAGCACCCCCACTGCCCTGTGTGTCGCCCCTGCCCAGCCACAAGGCCATCAGCTCTCCCTCAGGCCAACACCTTATCCTCATGAGGGGTTGGCCAGGGACTAGGGGTGAGACCTGTGCCTTTGGAACAGAGTAAAACTAAAGGGACATTGTTTTGAATGAACTAATGCCACACTCCATCTATGTGAGATAACCAGTAATAAAGAATCTTTTAGGTATATGTATAAAAGCCCCTGATTGTGGTGATCATAACATCCCATCTCATAATGGCAGAAAACTTAACTTCCCTGAACTAGTCCCATTTCTCATCACACAGCACCTGTCAGGTGAGTCACAGGCACTAGCTTACAGATGCGCCTCCACCCTGCTCTGTCCACTATCCAGCCAACCCCAGGCCAACTGTGAGGGGTTTCCTCTGAGGGCAAGTCATGAGCCACATGCTATTTTTTCACTGTTAAGTGTGCCCGGCTGCCACTGAAATAGTGCCAGTGTTCTATCTGTTAACAACGTGTTCTTAATGGACATAGGAATAAAGAGCGACAAGAAGGAAGCACTAAGTATCCCAGGAACTTTTCCTTAAAACATCCGTTGTGAGAGGGGCAAGGGGAAGGGGAGCAGTCGTCCAGGCGCAGGCTAGGGACAGGTGCGCCGTTCGTGAGGAATCCAACAGTCATAAAACTGAGTACAGCTTGGTCTGCTGTTTCATTATGACCACGTGCCCGCAATGTCAACGGCAATCTTCCTCCCTCCAATTTGGGAGTGTCTGTGTGTGTCCACGGCTTGCGGCAGAGGGCCTGGGAAGTAGGTCTTGAAGAAGGCAGCAGGACTTGGAAGTGTTAGGCCCCACGGAGCCCCCGAATGCCCCGTGAACACTGCAAGGTGAACCCGTATAAAGAAGTGGCTCTGCTCACTGCTGCTCCAGGAGAACAATTAATGCCAGTGAGTGAAGGCCATTTGTGGGCAGCCTCAGAACACGTCAATGACTTGACCACGCAGTAATGGCATGAGGGGTACAATTCCCAATCCCCAGGAGTCTTCAGGTGGCCAAGGGTCACCTACTGAGGATGTAGCAGACAGCATGCTGGCCCACCCGTCTCCGTGCAGGAGGTCTCGTGGACGGTGCTGCTGGGACCTGGGTTCACTGGCCACTCACCAGCTGATTCTGAAGTCTGGCTCCTCTCTGCATTTATTTTTCCTAAATCTCTTCATTTTCACTGAAGAGAACAGACCTTGGTGGCCATGACGGTTGTTTTGTCTTGAGGCCCTGGCTGGCAGCCTGCGTCCCGTCTTCCCTCACACCCGGCTTATTAATGGTCAGCACGTGGCTTCGCACAGGAGCGACGCTCGGTCCACCTTAGCTGTGGAGCCGAGCTTCTTCACTGGCCTTTCTCTGGTCAGAGCTCTATCAGACCGTTGGGAAGAGGCGGCTCGGGACAGTGTATGCATTACAAAAATCACAGATCTTTAAGGCTGGAGGAATCCTGGAGTCAGAGACCTCATTTTCAGCTGAGGAAGTGGAGGCTCCACAGGGGACTGGAAAGGGCACAGAATGCCTATTTTGGTAGCGGTCTGAAGCTGGCCTGTCTAGCGTGGGAGCCACCGGCTGCTGTGAGAACCTGAAACGTGGTGGGTCCACTGGAAGGGCAAATCAAACGCTGGGTTTCTAAGACTTAGTATAAAAAAATTCAAAATTTCTAATCAATATTTTATATTGATTACAAGTTGAAATGATAATGATTTGGATATTTTTGGATAAAGTATATTAAAATTAATCTCACTTTTTTTTCACTTTTTTAATGGGGCAACTAGAATATTAAAAATTATCTATGTGGTTCACATACTATTTCTTCTGGGCAGCGCTGGTCTAGAAAAAAGGCTATGTGGGTAACTTCTGGTCTCAAGGCCCTCTGCAGGACACTGAACTGTTTTAACACGTAGTCTTACTTTGATTTTAACTTTTGTCTTGAAAATGAGTGGAGATAAAAGACAAAAGGTTTTTGCTACTGTTATAATTTGGGTGTTATCATAGAGCCTTCTGAATTTATAGACTTGTGAATGTGCGTAGCTGGAGTGATTGGTCCCAGCATGTGCTCTTTGAACTGGAGAAAATAAAATGAGCAAATTCACTGTATTCACAATAGGTCTGTCTTCAGGAAAAACAAATGTCTCATTTCCCTGTTTGATTTCTGATGTTTCTACCATTCTTTTTTTAAAAGATTTATGTATGTATGTATGTATGTATTTATCAGAGAAAGGGGGAGAGAGAGAGAGAGAGAGCACAAGCAGGGGAGCAGCAGGCAGAGGGAGAAGCACGCTCCCGCTGAGCAAGGAGCCCGACGCGGAACTCGATCCCAGGACCCTGAGATCATGACCTGAGCCGAAGGTCTCAGATGCGTAACTGACTGAGCCACCCGGGTGTCACCATTTCCACCATTCTTAACTGGACTAAAAGCATCTGTGATGTGACTAAAATTTTTAAATACAAGAAATCAGATAAGCACTCATTCCATGATAACAGAGTTGCTTTTGCAAAGCATAAGAATGCCCATGAAATCATTTTAGTAACTGTTGCTATTATGTCGAACCGTGAATACTGTTACTGTTAAGGATTAAGGATTTCTTTTAAAAGGGTTATTATGGGAAGGATTCCCCGGCCCCCAATATTCATATGAGTTTTACCAGCAGTTCATTAAAAAACAATGGAAACAGACTTTTTTTTTTTTTTTTGAAGATGCAGGTGACGTTAAAACATCAATTTTTAGAGTGAAGCATGGACTATTTGCCTGCCAGCGTATCCAGCTGAGACCGTTGTACTCACCAAGCTGCTACCTTACCTTTGTATTTTTCTGTTTGAGTCCTTAAAAGCTCTGCACATTTTGTCTCTTCCTCCTGTATTTCCAGATGAAAGCGACATTCTGGGTGAACACCGTTCACCTGGTCAAGGTTTAAAAAAAACAGAAGTAACTAAAAATTTCACCGTAAGAGGAAAGTCAAACAACACTTTTACAAAACAAAACAAAACAAAACAGCTCATGGCTCTAAACTGCTTCCCAAATAACACTCACTTAAAAGCAATCACATTCATATTTTTAGCATGGTTATTTAAAAAAATTACTTTGTAAAGGACCTTCAACACAAATATAAACCTAATAGAATATTTTTTTTTGAGCAGGAAAACAACTTACTAACATAATACATTGTATGTTGTTAGTACTAATTTGGCAGCAATCGAGTTTTTTAATCCAATGATCTTTCAATATTTGACTCTTCCATTTCATAGCCCTTGATTTAATTAAAGTACATACATGTCCACTCATAAGACTATTAATGACCACATGCTATTCCCAGACGCCAGCACGCCTCATCTAAGGACAGCCTCTGCACTCACTGAACAGAGCTCTAATAGGATAACTTTATTTGTAGAGCCTGCAGGTCACATCTGAAACTTTAGAATTTGGTACGAAGAAGATTTTACAAAGATTAGAGGGGTAAGTTGGGAAAGGAGGAGAGGGAGGGGTATTATCACTATGGCCGCCACTAAGCTAGAGGTGGGGGATCTGTCCTAGGAACTAAAGCTGCCCCACAGACAGTGATTAATATTGCCTATTATGTGTGCAAAAGACAGAACTGCACCTTTCAGTCTTAGAAGAAAAAGTCTCTGATCTCTGTTTTTATGAAAATCCAACGTTCTCTTTTTTTATTTCTCCCCACCCCAAGTACTCGTACTGCAGGCTGGAGCTGCACACCCCCTCCCGTGTCTGAACAAAATTTTACTTTTACTGTAAGACAATCATACTCTGGGTATATTATCAAAATGTTCAATTAGGGCTCTCACCAGAAATAAAGTTTCTAAACAGAATTAAAAGAAGTAAAGGCTGGTACTTTTGCCACATTTACCTTCATTTTTAAAAAGACACAAAGTTCCTCCCCCTCAGCTCATTACTAGCCAACCACCAACTGTAGAAACTCCTGGTTTCAAACAGAACGCGCTTGTCAATGGCCTTCAAATTTCAGAATTAGGAAAATTATGTTGACTTAAAAAATGTTCGTCAAGGTATAAAAAGACACTATGGTTCCTGACATTCTTGTAGCATGCAGAGCAATGGCTGACTTTGGGACATCTAGAAATCAGAGCTGTATTCGCTAGAATAATTCCTGGTCCTTCTAAGAAACTAGCTCTTTCAAAGCATTAAAACTACTAACAAGGGTCTTCTTAAACCCCCCTTCCTCTGAGGGAGGACAGACCTGGTAACCTTCATACCAGACAAGGGAGCTTTGTAGGTTCTCAGCCCCTAGATACGGAGACAACCTCCCCACACAGCCCTGCCCGCGGCTTCACGACCTCGGCCGCAATCCGTACAAACGAGCAAGCCCGGCTTCGCTGGGGGAGGGAAGCAAGAAACCGGGTTGACGATTCCCTTCGAATACACGGCAGAACTCTTAGAGAACGCAGCCGTGCGGCCCCCGACAAACCACGGCCCCGGTGTCATTTGCTCCGGTGCCCACAGAACCGGAGTCTCCCCGGAGCGCACGCAGACCGGGCACGAGCACCAGGAAGCGGCGGCAGGGGTACTCAGTGACACGGCCAACTCCGGACTCCCGCGGGCACCTGAAGCCCGCGCAGGTGGCCGCAGCCCTGTCCCGCCTGGAAGAAGCGGCCGAGACCAGCTCCTCTCTGACCAGCGTCTTGGAGGAAACGGAATCCTGCTTCTAGCAAATCCCGGGCGGCGGACGGGACCGACACATGCGCCTCCCTGCCCGAGTCCTAGCTCTGACCCGCGGGGAAGGGTCCCGGAGCTCCCCAGACGACCTCGTCCCCGACCCCGTTCCCGACCCCGGACCGGACCCCGGCCGGCGAGGGTCCCCGGGCCCGCCCCGTGCCCCGCGCCTGCACGCGGGAGGGACGCGCAGCCGGCGCGAGCCGCGCTCCTCTCCCCGGAGGGAGGACGCGTGCCGAGGCGCAGGCAGAGCAGGGGTCGCAGGACGCACTCACGGGGGCGAGCAGCCAGCCGCAGCAGGTCAGCAGCGTGGGCGGCAGCAGCGCGGGCGCCCTCATCCCGGCTCCGCCGATGCCAACATGGGCCGAGCCGCGGGCGCGCACCCCCGACTCCGGCCCCGCGCCCCCAGCTCCGGCGGTCGCAGCGCCGTGCGCCCTGCAGCTGCCGCGGGGCTGCTGGAGCGCGTGGGCCGGCCGCCTGGTTCCCCGCGGGCCGCCGGCCCTGGCTGCACCCCGCGTCCGGCGGCTCCGCCCCCCGCGCCCGCGGCCCCGCCCCGCGCCCCTTCCTCCCCACGGTCCCCCACTCTCCCTTGGCTTTCCTCCCTGCGCCCCCAGCTCCTCTCCTCCCAGCTCCGCGCGCTCTACCCTTGGCCCCAGGCGCTTCCTCCCGCACACCCGCGCCCCCGCCCCGCGCCCCCTCCCCGCGCCCCCGCCCCGCGTCCCCGCCCCGCGCCCCCTCCTGCGCCATACCGCCCTGCTCCAGCCTTACCCCGCGCCTTCAGCGGCTGGAGGAACAGTGAGGAGCTGAGCACAGGTAGGCGGAGGGCTTGCACTGCCCGCCAGACTCCAAGTGGAGAGGTCAGGGGAAGAGCGACTTGGGAGTGACCCTCTGGGAACAGGGAAATAGGACTTAAGGCGTGAACCCCCATGGGTTTGCACCTACTTATGTCCTCTTTGTTAAATAATAAGCTAAGGACGCCCAAGAAAATGTCAAGAAACGCAGTTAGGGTGGGTGTGCTGCCTTCGAAGCTGGTGGGGTTGGGTTGGGGCAACTGGGTTAGAGTGCATTGGGGTGTGGGCCGACTCCCCGTGGCGGCGTGTCCTGCCTGAGTCAAACCAGGAAAGCCATTCTGTCCTCCAGACTGGCATCTGCAGGGGGGCCTGAGACTGAAATGGGCATTTCCGAAGCATCCTGTCAGCTGTTAACATCCCAAAGGGTTATTTTAGCATTAGAGCTGGTTGCTATCCAGCAAATGGAAAAAGCACCTAGAAATGAAAAATGAAACAGGTAATTTTTGTTGTGATTTTAACTTTCCGTGTGAAAATAATTTCAAACTTATACAAAAGTTAGAATAAGAAGAGTACAAAGAGTATCCTTTTACCCTTTACTTAGATTCAGCTATTAAAGTTTTACCTCATTGGCTTTTTATCATTTGTGTCCTCTCTGACCACTCTAAACCCTCACCCCATGTATCGATTAATATCTATCAGTCCTTTATCTATCATCTGTCTACCTGTCTGTCTATCATCTATCATTCTCTCTGGTGGGGAGCAGTATTAGAGGCCAAGATTCAGATGGCTCTAGGGGTGCAGCGTGGGGTCTAGAAACTTATTGACCCTGGGTCCAACTTGATAAAGATTCCTTTACTCACTATTCAACTCTGGACAAGTCAACGGACTTCTCTGAGCTATATTTCCATTTGTAGATGAGAATGATGATACCAGCCTTCCACCAAGGAGGTGGCTATAAGAATCAAGGTCATTAATGCATGCATGTTTTATTGTTAGGGCCCCCACTCTAAACATTACTACAGTGGGTTCAGGGCAAGACACAAGGTGTCTTCCCGTGTAGGAGTTCATATGATAAGAAGTAAGTGTGACCGTAATGAGACACAGGCTAATGCGAGAAGGAGGAGCTGGCTTCCTCTGGGAGGCTCTGTAGGAGTAGACGCCTTCATGTGACAGGTTAAGAAGAATGGTTATGAGTGAGAGATCAAGGATGGAGAGAGGAAGCATTTCAGAAGCACCAAGGAACAATGAGTGTGCCGAGAGCATCAGAGACATCAAGAAGTATGGCCAATTTGGGAGGCTTGAGAACCTGAAAGATCGTCTTGACCCAGTGGAGGACAGAATCTGTATTGTATGAGAGTCAGAAGTATATGCCCTGCAGGTGGAAAGCACAGCAAAATGTTCTTTAATTCTGACTGTTCTTACCTCGTTTGAATTCCCACTATGTTGGGATGGGCGGTACCGTCTGTTTTGGGTAAATCCCCACTCTCCCAGGAATTTTCCTACTTGCCTTACAGGGGGGCCTCTGTGTTCTCAGGGCTGGAGGAAGGGTTCCTCTGTGGGTGCCTGATATGGTAGACCAGTGGCCTTGTTTCTGGGCCTCTGGCACTGGCCTTGCTGAGGTGTGGTAGGCCCTGATTGTGCTGTGCTGACATCTTGCAGAAGCCTTGGTCCCTGCCCTGGGCTCTGGTCACAAGGCCCCACTGCTGCCTCCTGCTCCCTGAGACCTCTTCTGACCACACTCGCCCTCTGCACCTGCACCTGCCTATGATCTGAGGTGCCTGGGAGGGTGTGGGAAGTGTGGGACACTTTTCAGCTGTCCTCCCCACCTCCTGCCTGGACACCCCTTCTGCCAGCACCCCCTTGCCCGCACAGCACACACTTCCCGGCACTGCTTTTGCTGGTGGCTTCCCTGCGTTTTCCTGGCTCAGCTCTGAGTGGACAGAACCAAATCTCCCATGGTGGAAGCCGAGCAGATTAGAAGCTCAGAAACCTATTGATTTAGTGAAGGGAAGCCTTAGGGCTTTGTGGTTAGAAGAGAGTGAAATTGCTCAAAACTAAATACTTTCCTAAAGAGAAAAGTAAGCTTTGAATACACATGACTCTGAAGTCCTTCTGGTCCTTCTGCCGGAACTAGATGAGTAACTCCGGGGACCACATCTGCTAGCGTAGAGGGTCCTGCCCGCATCCCATGCGGCCACTGTTAATTTGTACCTATGAGGAAACTCACCATTTGCTGTATCCCAATTTATGTGTCATATAAAAGCCTGAATGCCAGAATTCAATAAAACCTGTACTTTTTCTTCCCTCCTAAAAAAAGCCTGGGGGTATTGGGGAACACTTTGTCATTTGCGCACTCCCACCTGTGTGTTGGGGGATCAGCAGGTGCTCACAGGAACGCTCTTCTGGACCTGAACGCTGGCCTTGCACCTCAGGGGTACAGCACATCTCTTGTGGCTGTGTTCTGAGTTCCCACGGGCACATAGCGGCCTGGCCCCTTGGCGCCCCAATACTCAGGGAACCCCGGAGCACAGATGCTCAGTGCATCGTGTCACATAAGACTGCATTAGTTTCCCCGGCTATGGAGTAGAATTCCTAATATGTGTGTGGCCTACTTCTCAAAAATCAAATATGAGCCATGGAGAGCATTCACGAGCATTTTGAAAAGTATATGGATGTGAAGTCCTGCCTTACGGTTGTGCCTCTGAGCCTCACTTCCGGCTCCGGCTTCCTGGGAGGACAGACACAATGCAGGCTCTGGCCCCAGGATGGGGCATCTGGGCTGCTAGTCTGCCCTTGCCGTTTCCGGCCCTTCCTATTTTCAACCGTGACCAACCTGTCCAATGAGATGGATTCGTTCTAGTAGATTCCTCTTATGCCTGTGGCTTTGTGAGAGTCTGGCAGTCCTCGGTCCTTTTCTGGTGAGAATCTCTTTTTCCAGATAGCAAAGGCCCAGTGCTGTGGAATAGCCAAACTCTCAGCTGCTTAATTTAAAAGGTCTCACGACCCTCCCCCCTCCAGCCCAGTCCTGTACCCGGACCCTGAGCCTGGGGTTGGGAGCTGGGCACAGCACGGCAGAGCGGGAGCCTTCTCTCCCTCTGCCTTGCCTCCACACCCCTTCACCACTGCAGCCCGGGCGTCCTCCAGGTCAGAGGGAGGGTGGGAAGAGTCGGAAAGCCCTACTTACTGGCACAGCACGGGCTGCTTTTGTGAGATCCGCAGGCCTCCCCTGCTCCCGCAGTCCTGGAGAGCCTTCAGGATGCCTCTCAGGACGCCTGCAGCTTCCACAGGTTTCCCTTCTGCTGGGATTATCTTTCCTCTGCAGACTGTCCTCCTGAAAGAAAGATTTTGAAGACGGTCCGTGGGAATCCAGAGCTGGCTCATGAGAATAAAAATGCACCCTTTGTTTTTGCCAGGTGGAGGCAGCCAGCCAGGTGCAGCCTCACCGTCAGGCTTCCCCAGCATCACAGTCACTCCTGTTTCCTTCACAGGACACAGCCAAGCTCCCCAAATGGATCTTGGGGGCTTCACTTGGGTTGAGGAAGGGGAAGCACGCCCTGGCTCCCTGGTGGGGAAGGGAAGTGTTGGGCACAGTGGGGTCTCTCCTCTAAGTCCTGCCCTGCTGGCCTCCTTCTCTGACTCAACTTGGAGCAGAACCTTTGGGGTCACTCCCTTGGCAGACCTCTGTTGATGGTCTAGCACCTCACTCTGGAATGCGGGGTACTTGGTCATACCTTTTTAGCCTTTGGGTTTAAATGCTGACATAACCGGCTGAGTCGCCTTTGATGTTCTTTGACATAGCTCTAGGCTGAGCCTGGCCCAGGGGCCTTCAGAAGCATCTGGAGAGGGGTCTGTCATTTGGGAATCCCCAGAGTAAAGGAAGCAGGGTGGTGGTGTGTAAGATGCGTCTGGAAAGGTGTGGTTTGTAAAAAGAGTGCGTTCTTTCAAGCAGTTACATGCTCACAGTAAAACTGAGTGGGAAGGACAGAGTCCCCATGTCCCCTCACCCTTCCACCCAGTGTTCTTTTTTTCCTTTAAAATTATTTTTATTGAATCATAAATGTACAACAGCTTCTTAACTCTACACATGCACTTATATTTTCTAAAAGGAAAGACGTTATGTCTTATTATGCCATGATCCTGGCTAATAGTGTTTCAAAACTTTGAGAAAAAGCTTTAAAAATGTTTCACGTGTCACCTGAAACATACAAATTTAGCATTGTCAAAGAAGGAATGCTTCTACACTCTTACAAAGATCACTAGAAAGAAACAACAATTAAAAAGCAAAGGAACTGTCTCAAAGGCATTTTAAGAAAAATAACCCTTCCTTCACAGTAAGGTAATGTTATGAATCCAGTGCATTCACAGAACGGCTCTCTGCTTCTGCTCTGGTGTCGTCTGCCATAGCACTGGGCACTTACGCATGACCGAGATACCCCGAGCTGTTCTGTTACCTCTGGGTCTCATCCTCTCCTGTGCATACAGTGAGAGAAGCTTAGTATCGGCTTCTCCCTGCATAACCCCTACTTCCTCCACTGCTGCTGGGACCCTGGTTTCCTCCACCGTATGGTCTCCCCATATTCCTGCTACCATCAAAGCTTCCACTCTTCATTGGACCATCTGTAGAAGGTTGCTGGTTATAGTTTCCAAAATCATTGTAATTCCCACTTCCATCATTTCCTCCTCCAAGGTTGTCAAAATACACCTAATGTGGGGCTCAAACTCACAACCGCAAGATCAATAGTCACCCGACTTAGCCAGCCAGGCACCCCGGTTTTCTCTTTATTAACATCTTATGCTATTGAGGGACATCACTGAAACTGATTAGCCAACGTTATGATTAACTAACATCTGTAGTTTACTGTCTCCATAGTTTTGCCTTTTGCAGAATGTCACAGTTGGAATTATACGGTGTGTAGTCTTTTTAGGTTGGTTTTTTTCACGTACCACCATGCATCTAAGGTTCCTCCATGTTTTTTTGAAGCTTGGTAGCTCATTTCTTTTTAGCGCAGAATAACATTCAATTGTCTGACTGTAGCACAGTTTATCCAATCACCTATTGAAGGCCATCTTTGTTGCCTCCAAGTTTTAGCAATCTGAGTAAATGAATATTTATAAGTAGATATTTTGTGTAGACATAAGTTTTCAACTCATTCAGGTAAATATCTAGGGGTATAATTGTTGGATCATATGGTAAGGGTATGTTTAGTTTTGTAAGAAACTGCCAAACTCTTCCCAAGTGGCTGCACTATTTTGCATTCTCACCAGCAGTGAATGAGAGTTCCAGTTTCTCCACATACTGGACAGTGTTTGGCATTGTCAGTGTTCCAGCTGTGGGCCATTCTAAGAGGTGTGTAATGGTATCTCATTGTTTTACTTTGTATTTCCCTGAGGACATACAACGAAGAGCATCTTTTTGTATGCTTATTTGCCATCTGTATATCTTCTTTGGTAAAGTGTCTGTTTTGGATATTTTGCCGGTTTAAAAAAATGTGTTGTTTGTTTTCTTACTGTTGAGTTTGAAAAGTTTTTTGTACATTTTTGTATCTAGTCCTTTATCAGATAGGTGGTTTGCAAACATTTTCTCCTAGTTTGTGGTTTGTCTTCTTAGTTTCTTAATGTGTCTTTCACAGAGCAAAAGTCTTTAATTTTAATAAAGTCCCACTCACCAATTTTTTTTTTTTTGGATTGTGCTTTCGGTGTTGTGTCTAAAAAGTCACCACCAAACTCAAGGTCATCTAGATTTTCTCATATGTTATCTTATAGGGGTTTTATAGTTTTACATTAACTTAGGCCTATGATTCATTCTGAGTTACTTTTTGTGAAAGGTGTAAGATGTGTGTCTAGACTCAGTTTTCTGCATGTGGGTGCAGTCGTTCCAGCACTATTCGATGGAAAGACTGTCCCTTCTTTATGAATTGCTTTTGCTCCTTTGTCAAAGATCAGTTGACTATATTTGCCTGGATCTATTTCTGGTTTCTCATTCTATCCCCCTGATATATTTGTCTAGTCTTTTAACTGTCTTGTCTTTTAATGTATTCTTTCAACACTGTCTTGATAACTGTAGCTTTGTAATAAGTCTTGAAGTCTTGCTACACTTGTATTAGTCCTTTGACTTGGTTCTTCTTTAATACTGTGTTGGCTATGTGGGATCTTTTGCCTCCATATAAATGTTAAAATCAGTTTGTCCATATCTACAAAATAACTTGCTGGGATTTTGATTGGGATTGTATTGAATCTATAGATTAACTGGGGGAAGAACTGACCTTTTGACAGTACAGAATCTTTTTATCCACAAACATGGACTATCTCCCCATTTATTTATTTCTCCTTTGATTTCATTCATCAGAATTTTGTTGTTTTTCTCACATAGACCTGGTACATATTTTGTTTGATTTAAAGCTAAGTATTTCAGGGTTTTTTGGTGTTAATGTAAACAGTAAGTTCATCTTCCAGTTGTTCATTATCAGTATATAAGAAAGCAATTGGCCTTCGTATATTAACCTTGTATCCTGCAACTTTGCTATAATCACCAATTGGTTGTAGGAGTTTTTTTGTATTGTTAATTCTTTGGGATTTTCAACATAAACAATGATGTCATTTGTGAACAAAGACAGTTTTATTTCTTCATTCCCAGTCTATGTACGTTTTTTTTTTCTTTTTCTTGTCTTATTTCATTAGCTAAAACTTCCAGTATGATGTTGAATAGGAATGGTGAAAGGGGACATCCATGCCTGCCTGATTTTAGCAGGGAAGTATATAGTTTCTCACCACTAAGTATGATATTAACTGTAGGGCTTTCCCCTCCCCGATGTTCTTTTATAAATTGAGGAAGGTCCCCTCAAATCCTACTTTCTTGAGAATTTTTATCATGAATAGGTGGTAGCTTTTGTCAAATGCTTTTTCTACATCTATTTTATGTAATCACATGATTTTTCTTCTTTAGCTTGTTGATGTGATAGATTATATTAATTGATTTTTAAATGTTGAACCAGTTTTGCGTACCTGGAATAAATCCCACGAGTTTGTGCTGTGTAATTATTTTTATAAATTGTTGGATTTAGTTTGCTAATATATTGTTGAGTATTTTTGTATCTATGATCATGAGAGATATTGGTCTGTAGTTTTCTTTACTCACAATGTCCTTGTCCAGTTTTGGTATTAGAGTAATGCTGGCCTCATAGAGCCAGTTGGGAGTAGTCCCTCTACTTCTATCTTCTGGCAGAGATTGTAGAGAATTTGTATAATTTCTCCCTTAAATGTTAGGTGAAATTCACCAGTAAACCTATCTGGGCCCAGTATTTTCTGTTTGGGAAGGTTATTAAGTATTGATTTAATTCCTTTCATAGATATAGGCTTATCCAGATTTTCTATTTCTCTTTGTGTGAGTTTTAGTAAATTGTGTCCTTCAAAGAATTAGTTCATCTTACCTAAGGTATTGAATTCGTGGACATAAAATCATTCCTAATATTCTTTTATTATCCTTTTAATAGTGATCAGTAGTGATGACCCCTCTTTCATTTCTGATATTAATAATTTGAGTTTTCTCTTTTTTATTCTTGGTTAACTTGCCTAGAAGTTTATCAATTTTATTGATCTTTGCAAAGAACCAGCTCTGAGTTTCATTGATTTTTCTCTAATGTTTTCCTGTTTTCCATTTCATTGACTTTTGCTCTAATTCTTTATTTTATTATGCTTACTTTGGACTTAATTTGCTTTTTTCCCTCTAATTTCCTAAAGTGAAAGCTTAGATGACTGACTTTTTATCTTTCATCTTCTCTAATGTATGCATTCAATGCTATAAATTTCCCTCTAAGCACTGTTTTTTCTGTATCCCACAGATTTTGATTAGTTGGATTCAAGTCCATGTTCAAATAAAACTATCCCGTAAAAGAGAGCACATCCCTGTGTATATGTAGTGACAAGACAGTCAAAGAGCAGGAAAAGAAAAACCACTGAACTCAGCTTCTCTGGATTTACAACCCAGCTGGGACTGGCATTGCTTTCTCTCAGGCCTTAAAGTCCCCATCTGTGAAATAAGGAAGTTGGCCAAGATAATCTCTCAAGCCCTCCTCTGGTTCTAACACTTTGAGACTTTAATATGTCTTTGGGGAATCTGTTAATGTATGGAAATATCTTGTTGAGTAAATTTTTCTTTAAGGTGAACAAAACGTGAAAAAACCCCCACAGAATACCACTTTATAGGTAGGACAAGTATCTTATAACAGAGTATCCCCAATAAATCCTTCTTTATAATTCGTCATTCAATTTATGTGTCCCTAGTTATCACAAAATGCACTATTCTCTTAGTATTTTGAGCAAATTGTTATCTGTTACATCAACTAGGAATTTAAAAAAACCAAGATTTTGTTTTACCTTCAGTTATTCCTTCTCTAACAATCTTCTTTATGGAGACCCAAGTTTCTAACCTATACCATTTTCATTTTTTCTGAAGAATTTCTTTTAATATTTCTGGCAAGGCAAGTCTACATGCAATAAATTCCCTCAGTTATATTTGCCTAAGAAAGTATTTATTTCTCCTTCACTTGTGAAGGTTAATTTTGATGGATATAGAATACTATATTGGTAGGTTTTTTCCATTAGCACGCTAAAACATTTCACTCCTTTTCTTTTTGCTTGCATGGTTTCTGGAGAGAAGTTGAAATCAATTCTTTTTTTTTTTTTTCTTTCTTTCTCCTCTATATGTTTATTTCAAGATTTTGTCTGTTCTTAAATTTCTGCAATTTGAATATGGGTACTTCCACTCATTAGAGAATAAAGCCCAAGCTCCTTACGGCAACACTAAGGCTCTTCAGGACATGGCCTTCAATACCTCTTCAGGCTTAGGGAGACGTATGGTGCAATGTGGAGAGTGTGGGTTTCAGAGTTAGATGCTAGACTTTACCTCTCCTGCTGGCTTGCTGAGTGTTCTAGGATTAACTATTTAAGGTTTCTGAGTGTCAGCTTCCTGAGTGTGCTATGAAAGGAAAGAAGTCACGCTCACCTTCCTTGTGAGAGAGAGGCACAGAAGGAGAGGGAGAGAGAGAATCTTAAGCAGGCTTCATACCCAGTGCAGAGCCCAATGTGGGGCTTTCACAACCCTGAGATCATGACCTGAGCCAAAATGAAGAGTTGGACCTTACCTGACTGAGCTACCCGGGTGCCCCCTCCCTTCCTTATAGTCTGTTACTTTTATTTCACCTAGCCTTTCTCCCTCACACCCCCTCCCATCAAGGAGACTGAACATTCACTAGGGCTGTGGGCTGCATGTGTCTCCTTTGCCCCCACTTCATCCTGTGTCTAGGTGTAGATTTTTTTGGTACTTATTCTGCTTGGTATTCTCTGAACTTCCTGGATTTTGGTCCCCACCATTAATTTTGGAAAATTCTTAGTCATTATTTTTTTCAAGTATTTCTCCTCTTTATTTCTCTTTTTCCTTTTCTTTGTTTCCCCACTATGTGTACGTTACAGCTTCCGGAATTGTGCCACAGTTCTTAAACATTTTGTTCCGTTTTTTTCATTCTTTTCTCTCATCGCATTACAGTTCTGGAAGTTTCTATGGACATTTCCTCAAGTTCACTGATTCTTCCCTCAGTCATGCCCAGTCTACTGATAAACCCATCAATGCATTCATTTCTGTTAAGATTGTTCTAATTTTCTAGCATGTCCTTTTGACTCTGTCTTAGAATATCCACTCTCTGCTTACACTATCTGTGTGCTCTTTTATGTTGTTCACTTTTCTCCTTAAAATCCTTAACATATTAATCATAGTTATTTTAATTTCTATGTCTAATAATTGCAACATTTCCGCCATATCTGAGTCTGTTTCTAATGCTTGTTTTGCCTCTTCAAACTGTGATTTTTGTCTTTTAGTGTGCTTTGTAATTTTTTATTAGAAGTTGAACATGATGTGGTGGGTAAAAGGAACTGAGGTGAACAGGCTTTTGGTATTAGTTTTTATGTTTATCTGGCCAGGAGTTAGGTTGTATTTGCTTTTAGCTGTAACCATAGATATTGCAGGCTACAATTTCCTCTAGTTTCCTTATTATTTTCTGCTCTGTTGTCTTTGGATTTTTTAGAGACTTCTCAGATAAGATCTGAGATGTGCTGTTCTTTCAGTGTCTTTCCCTGTAGTTACACAGGAATCATACTGATGTGCAGTGGTGAGGTGGGGCAAGGGAGGGCTTCTGTAGTCCTAGTGTTGGTCTCAGTCTTTTGGTGAGTCTATGTCTCCAGACCACGAACTTCTACTCTAGAACTTCTCGGTTTTTTCTTCCCCTTAAGTGGGACAGAATGGCTAGAGTAGGCTGCAGTTGAGTGTTTCCCTTTCCTCTGGGTCGATTAGGCTCTGATAAGACAACAGCAGGTTAAGGTTAACTAGTTCCCCCTGAGGCAGGTCTTACTAAGATTAGAGTGCTCTTGTGTATTTAAAAATGGGCTCGTTTCTACCCTTCCCCCCCCCTGCTGGAAGCATGAAAGGCTTTTTCTCTGATACTCACTGTGAGAACCTGGCCCACTCGTGGAGGTAAGTCATAAAACTGTGAGGCCCCCTAGGCCTGGGTCCTCCTGCAGATTCTAACTTGCAGATTTATCCATAGTGAATTCATCAGTTAATCAGTTGCAGCCTAGGGTCTCTCACCCCCACACTGGTTCCTGCAAAGGTTTCTGCTTCTGGGATTCTGCTCCGATGAGCTGTGATTCTCTGCATTCTCAACCTCCAATTCTGGGAGCAGTGGTTTGTTTTCTGACCTCAATTCTGTGATGAATCTAAGATAAGTTTTTATTTTCAGTTTATTGAGCTTTTTCTTCTTGAGAAGACAGGAGTGATGCCTTCCAAGTTCCTCACGTGCTGAATTAGAAATTAGAAGTCTATTGAAAGCTGTTTTCTTAAAAAAAAAAAAAAACAGAAACAACAAGCCAGAGGTAGGGTGGAATGTAGCATATTTTTATACATGTACTGGATTACTTTTAAAAGTATTTTCCAGAGTATACATCAGATGGACTCTAATATTTACTCAATATGTGGTTAAGTTCAGGGAGAATAATTCAGCTGATTAACTGATCAGCACGTTAGCTGATAAATCAATGACAAGATTGTCTGTACTTTTTAAAACCAGGAAAGCCTCAGTAGTTATAACCTTAATATTTTACATGCCAGGCTGACTTTACAGAGCTGATAAATTCAACCCAAAAGGCTGAAGATTAACAGCTTGGAGAGCAGAGTGACCTCCACTCGATGATGCCTTTTACATCTGCTGCACTCACTCCATTTGGTCTAGAATCCTTGGAACTAGTTCAGGCTGTGCATTATTCCAGCAAAAGTGAAGGGGAAAAACAGAGCAAACATTTCAACACACCTTCTAACTCTGTTTGGCTTCTACAGCCCACGCTCTGCAATCCTGCTCTGCGTTCCTCTTGTCTCTTGATATAAATTATCCCTAAATGGTGGAGTCGTTGCTTCAAAGCAGCTGCCTGCTCACATCCGAGGTGACACTAATGGCTGCTTTAACTTCCAGCAGTGAGCGCAGAGGGCACAGCCCAAGATCTCAGGCGTGGCCCCTCCTTGTCGTGTCCTTTTCTGCTCATACCTCTCCCAGGTCGCTCTCAAACAAAACAGTTTCTTCCACATTAAGCTAGAATCTCCCAGTGCTTCATCTCTTCCCTGGCTTTTCAAAAACCTCACAAATGGCATTTAGTGGTTTAGATGCCTGACTTACATGTATTTCTGTTCTAAGGGACCAAAGCAGCCAGCAAATAATTTTTTTTATTATGTTCTGTTACTCACCATACAGTACTTCATTAGTTTTTGTTGTAGTGTTCCATGCTTCATTGTTTGCGTATAATACCCAGTGCTCCATGCAATACGTGCCCTCCTTACTACCCATCACTGGACTATCCCAATCCCCCACCCCCTTCCCCTCTGAAACCCTCACTTTGCTTTCCAGAGTCCAGAGTTTCTCATGGTTCATCTACCCCTCTGATTCATTTTTCCCTTCCTTCTCCTCCAGTCCCATCCCTGTTGATGCAAATGGTGGGTATTTATCCTTTCTGATGGCCGAGTAATATTCCATTGTATATATGGAGCACATCTTCTTTATTCATTCATCTGTTGAAGGGCATCTCGGCTCCTTCCACAGTTTAGCTATTGTGGACAATGCTGCTATGAACATTGGGGTGCATATGGCTCTTCTTTTCACTATGTCTGTGTCTTTGGGGTAAATACCCAGTAGTGCAATTGGTGAATCATAGGGTAGCTGTATTTTTAACTTTTTAAGGGACCTCCACACTGTTTTCCAGAGTGGCTGCACCAACTTGCATTCCCACCAACAATGTAGGAGGGATCCCCTTTCTCCACATCCTCTCCAACATTTGTTGTTTTTTGCCTTGTCCATTTTTGCCATTCTAACTGGTGTAAGGTGGTATCTCAACGTAGTTTTGATTTGAATTTCCCTGATGGCTAATGATGTTGAATCAAATAAAAAAATGGGCAGAAGATATGAACAGACACGTTTCCAACGAAGACATATGAATGGCTAACAGACGCATGAAAAAATGTTCAACATCATTAGCCAGCAAAGGATTTAATGCCATTTATACCCAGGAAGGTGAATCCAGGGGGCAGGGCAAGCCTTTCAGATGCATGATGTCCTTACAGGTAAAACTTGTTCTGGATGCTTCCCCTCCCCCAGCCCTCACTTCCTCACCCCGCACCTCAAGGTTCCACCCTGTGAGACTGGGCTCTGCTTCCCACTGTCCTCCACAATCCCGAGCTGACTGTGAGCTGTTGGAGCGTGCAAAACTTGCCTCAGACTAGTGCTGTCTCTGGGTGGTGCTGCCCCCGCTTGGGTGTATGGAACAGAGAAGGGTTTCCGATTGTCAGCTCCTGGACACTGAGCGCCAGTGAGACCAGGTACAAAGTATCCCGCCATGCACACAGCAGTTCTTTACCACAAAGAACTCCCCTGACCAGACTGTCAACAAAATGGCTTGGGACTACCTGCTCAGTTAGAACATAGGCGGTGTGTTTCTAGGGTGATGATGGTGTGGGCTGAGTGAGGGGTGTCAGAGGTTTTGAGGCCCGTCTCACATGTTCTTTACAAAGGCAGCCGCGGCCACAGCGTGAAGAGAAGTTACATGCACAGGGAACTCTGCATGATTACCAAAGTCAGGATCTGAAAGACTGTGTTGCCTTTCAAAATGTGCCTGTTTGTGTCTGTTTTTTAGGGAGAAGAGAAGAAAATGAACAAATTTGAAGGAAAACAAAATAAAGATCTCCTGTTTCTAACCACATATTCAGCAGAAATGAGAATTAAGAAGTCAAATTGGTAAATGGAACTTAATTTAAAAGTTTTCTTCTAAGATGAATGGGGAAGGATCATTAATGACTCCAGTGCCCTTGAATAATGATAATGTCCCCCAGGAGCAGTGGACGGACCACATGACAGTGAGGGGTTCTCTATGCTCACCTTTTATAACACAAAGCCAGAGGGGTTAGTGGAAATACCAAACAGTTCTGCCCGCCCTTTTATGACAGTAGTGGTGAGTAACTTCCGTCCTTCAGTCTCCCTCATACTTTTCATCTATTCTGTTGGTCATTTCTGTAATTCCACATGTGCTTTGGAAAGGGGGTGAGGGCACAGGAGCCAGTGTACGGGTTTTGCGCTGAGCACAGAGCGCTCCCGAGTGTTGCGCCATGCTGCCTGAGGTGAGGCTTCCCCAGACGTCACCTAATAGCAGCTGAGGAAAACTTCTCTCTCTGACTCAGGCACCCGATTGCACTTCTTAACCTGTGGTAGCTGAGGGAAAAGAGCCTCGGGAACCTAGGTTTTGCCAAAGCCCTGCCACACGACCCTGCATGATCATTTTACTTTTTGGGACACAAGTTTTCTCATTTGTAAAATGAGTTAGTGAACAAGCTAATAGACTATTCTGACTACATCTAAACTCTGAAAGCAAGCTACACTGATACTTAAAAATTAGCTGCATTTTCATATTTATTGCGGTCTTTGAAAGAGCAAAATGAAATGAGGCTTTTTACCTACTCTGCTGCCAGAGCTAGAACTGATTCCCTTTCTTATATATTAGGCATCTGTAGAAGACAAAAGCTCAGGACCGTTTTCACACCTGGAACCAGTGAAAGCAGTCTGTTATTGTGGTTGGTCTTACCCTCGCCTGCAAGCCAGTGTCCGTTCTTTATCCGAAAGAGAAAAGCATCGCGGTGGCCATTCACTTACCCAAAGATGACCTTTCCAGGAGAATCGCTGCACGGCAAATGCCAACGGCAGGAAAGCTGGTGAATGCCTCTGCAGCCCGGCTGGGGGCCCGCTCAGGTCTGCCTTCTCCGTGTTAACTGGATCTGAAGCTTGCTTATCTGACTCTCTGGTAGCTAAGTTCAAAGCAGTTTAGAAACTTTGAGTCAAGTTTATAAACAATCATAACAAATTAGAGGAGCATATGTTAAATTTTAAAAAATGACACAGGAACTAAAAGACAATGCTGGTGGGGTGTCATTGTACGTAGGTGACAATATGGGATAGTCTCGAAGGCATGGCTGAAGAACCGAGAAAACGTTATGCGCGTGGTACGTTTAGAAAGCTGAGAAGTGAGAACATTTTTTTTAAAAATGTGGTTAAGATGCCCTCAAACTGTATGTCAGGATTTAAATATAGATGTTGGGTGGGGAGCGGGAGGTTTATATTGGATAGTAGGGGAGGGTCGTGCAGAAAAGTGGGGAGTGAGCCATGAAGAGCGGGAAGAAGATGAGGACGTAGACGATCTGAGGGTAAATTTGTCAACTTTGACTTCAATTTTTTGCTGTGACTTTACTCTCAATTGAGCTAGTTTTGTGATTGTTAATTTTATACACTAAAATGCAGAGCTCTAATCTGGGTCTTTTGTATTTTTTTCTGTTTCTGTGTACTTTTGCTAATGCTTCTAAGGAATTACTTTATAAACAAAAATAAAAGTCATTTTTGAAATTTTTAGTGGAACAATATATACCTGCAGAAATGCATCTTCTTGGGTTTAGTTTCTTACTTAGCTTCTACCTATATCAAGTTTCATAAATATTTGCACGTTTGTTAGTGCGTCTGCCGTGCCGAGCACCAAGCCGGGTCCTAGGAAATACGAATAGCCAGGGGCCTGTCTCTGCCTTTTAGGGACGGGCGCCTTGGGGCCTAGCTCAGCCTTCTAGGAGAAGACATGCGGGAACACACTTGTATATACACAACATGCCGCATTGAGAAGATGGACAATTTTATCCCTCGTTTTCGTGCTGAGATTTTCAGAAGAT
Source organism: Ursus maritimus (assembly GCF_017311325.1). NCBI lineage: Eukaryota > Metazoa > Chordata > Mammalia > Carnivora > Ursidae > Ursus > Ursus maritimus. The sequence goes on along the minus strand of NW_024425563.1, from coordinate 152,816 downwards.
GTTGGGACATCCCGTTTCCAGCTGACACAATGTTCTTCAGTCCCAAATTGTAGGAAACAGGGACTTGCATGTTTTCACTGGAAGAGGGTCAAAGAATAAAAGTGTCAGAAGGCAAGACTTATCTTCCAGGTATTTAATTATTCCCTTAGTGACAAATTTGGAGCTTAAAAATATCAGATGAGGGGACGCCTGGGTGGCTCAGTCGGTTAAGAGACTGCCTTCAGCTCAGGTCATGATCCTGGAGTCCCAGGATCAAGCCCTGCATCAGGCTCCCTGCTCAGTGGGGAGTCTGTTCTGCCTCTGCCCCCCCCCCCACCGTGCTCTCTCTCAAATAAATAAATAAAATCTTAAAAAAATATTAGATGAAAAATTTCCTGCACAAATGGGCAAGAGAGCAAACACGAGCTTTTTAGGCAAGAAGCGCCTGGTGGAGTGTTTTCCAGAACCACCTCTGTCTCCTGCCTTCTCCAGCTCATGCTGATCCTGCCAGGTGCCTGCAAGGCTTTACCTCCAGAAATACACAAGTTTCTGGATTCAACTAAATGGTGCACATGTCTGTTTTTTGAAGCACCTTTTCCCTCTTTACTCTCAAAAGCTGAGCCATACGTTGCACACTGTGTATTACATATGTATGCCCCAGTGGAACCAGCTAGAACATTTCCAGAAACCAGGGGGCTCCGTGGCACCCCGTCCCGGCTGTCCTGTCTCACCACCCAGCACGGTTGTGTCAAAGCTACAATGTGGCCACAAGTAGAACACTGGTTGGGCCTGGTCTGAATGACTGTCCGGTACCGAGACCACAGCTGGAGCCCGGGTCACTCATGTTGATGTTTCATCACATGCTGATGTGTCTAGAGCTGTCTGTTTTATGGCTTCACCTCTCAGTTGGGTTGTAAACTTGTCAGGTTTGGGTCATGACCCACATTTCTGTCCCCCCTGTGGTACCAGGTAGAGGCTTCAATATGGCCATGTTTGCTGTGAGTTAATCTGCAACATTCCACCACCTACCAGCCCGTCTTCAGATGATCACACAAGATGGAAAACCCAATTGTCCAACCGACTCTTCACTAATGAGGAGGTATTAACCCAGGATGTGTGAAGGACATTGCTGAGAACCCACAGGGCTTACCGTCTGCAGGGGAGGACAGACGCCCGATGATTGCAGGAAACCCACAAACTAGCCCGTTACACAGAATGAACAGCTAGCGAGGTGAGTAGATAATAAAACGAGTATTGAGCTTTAACTCAAATGCTTTATGGTCAATACAACAGCTAAATGCATCAACTTGGACGCCTTGTGACTGCAGAAAGGGAAGATTTGTTAATCCACAAATCAGCCCATATTTCTCCTGAAAAATGTTCCTTCTTATAATTGAGAGCACTTTAGCTGATTACTTAAAATGTTTCATCCTTCAAACAGGTCATATCCTGCTTTAATTTTCTTTATGGAGTGTACTGTCCTTCCAGCTTGTTGAATATGTTTGAGAGGATTAAAAATAGAATGTGGAGAAATTGGAAGAGTTCCTGAAAAAGCAAAATGCAGAGAGGATGATTAAATTGCCCTTGTGTTGATTTTCCCACGCCGTCCATAGCAGGCAGGCAGTCTGGGGAAAGGTAATTTGTTTTCTCGCTCCAGAGACACTGTGTGGGTGGCTGTAGTGGGATTATTCGAGGTTGGTGGACTCCCTGATTCTGTCACCTGTCCCAGGTCCCCCCGGGAATTCTGCAGCAGCACCACCAGATAACTAGTCCCTGGGCCGAGGGGCCGCCACGGTGCAGACCCCCGCCGGCTGATGAGTGAGGTGCTTTCGGGAGAGCACAGGATTCCAGACAGACGTCCCTGGCCCCGTGCCGCCCGCTCGCCTGACTGTGGGGGCATGGGGCCTGGAGGACAGTCACGACTCTCCAAGGTTTCATCTTCTCTGCTGTTGCCGTCTGTGACTGGCAGGTGGCAGCTTCTGGGAAGGCTGTGTTGAATGGATTTGAACACCCCTCAAGGACTACGCTGAGTTACCAATTTCTGCTCTGGGCAAGAAGGAGCGGCAGCATGCGTGCTCAAAGATGTCGTTCACGGGGACTTTTGAGGCCAGCATCTCAGCTCCGGGCAGGTGCAGAGCAGGGCAGCACCCTTCCGAGAGGGGACCGTCCTCCCCAGCCACCTGCTGCCTCTCCCAGGCCACCTCCCTCAGGCCCCGCCTGAGAGCCAGAAAGTCAGGCATAAACCCCATACACCCTATCAAGTAAATGTTATTAATATTTCTGTTCTAGTGACAAGGAAACTGAGAAGAGAGTAAGAAACTCAGAAATTAGGTGGTGGGGCCTAATATAGAGTCCCAATCACCTCATTTCAGGGACTATGACTCCCATGCCTACCTCACACTCCCTCCTTGTTTTAAGATGTCTCTTTTCTGGGGCTCAGAAAGGCAGGAGCCGGCAATCTAACACGGTGCCCACTGGACCTCTGCCCTCTGACAGACCAGAGGGAAGCTGGGGGCGGGAGAGGAGCTGACCCTGAAACCCAACAGGCTCATCCAGCCACTTTTGGGTAAATGTGGAACAGACTAACTGTGGAGCGAGCTGCCCAGCAAGGGCCAAGCCTGGGGCCTCCCTGCCAGGCCCTGGTCTCGTCTATTCTAGGGGACAGAGAATCCCAGGACTCCACATTCAAGTCCTTGCCTGGTCATCAGAGAAGAAAACCTCAATTATCCAGAGACCATATTATACTTTAGAACACATGTCATTTGTTCATCTAGAGACAAGGTCCAGCCCAGCCTGCTACAAATACCATAAACCTGTTTTCTTTCTTTCTTTCTTTCTTTCTTTCTTTCTTTCTTTCTTTCTTTCTTTCTTTCTTTTTTTGTAGATTTTATTTATTTATTTGACAGAGAAAGAGGCAGTGAGAGAGGGAGCACAAGCAATGGGAGTGGGAGAGAGAGAAGCAGGCTTCCCGCTGAGCAGGGAGCCCGATGTGGGGCTCGATCCCAGAACGCTGGGATCATGACCTTAGCTGAAGGCAGATGCTTGAGGACTGAGCCCCCAGGCGCCCCCATAAACCTGTTTTCTTTCCTTCCTCCCTCCCTTCTTTCCTTTCCCCCTTCCCCTCTTCCCTCCCCCTTCCTTCCTTCCTTCCTTCCTTCCTTCCTTCCTTCCTTCCTTCCTTCCTCCCTTCCTTCCTTCCTTCCCTTGAAGAAAAGGCCTATTTTAAAAAAGAACCATTGATTTCATGGGCACCCAAATGGATGAACCAACCTGTGGCAAGCCCCTTAATTTCAGGAAAGGGAATCAGAGTAAATTAAAGGTAGATTTAGGAGATTAAAGAAGTCCATTAAAAACGGGTTAATATGGCCTTTATTAATGCAGTTTTGCGGCTTCACATTCTCTTCCCTTTGAGTAAAAAATATTTCTTTCAATATTTCCATTTCCTGACAGTTCTTTATGAACAGAAGCAGGTAATGGTTTACACTGACGTCCATTTGGGGAAAGACTAAGATCTCTAACATTTAACTTTTTGGATTCTTTTCAATCAGTTGGTGGATTTTCTCTTATATTTTAGACATTTCACATGACTTCAAGGGACAGTGAAAATGCTACAAAACTGAAAGCCTATCAAAATACTCCTTGAAGAAAACAGCAGGCACCATTTCTTAGCAGCACGTTCGTGGCTCCATCAGTGGGGATTACAGCTTTCTTTCCACATCACAAGTAACTACACAGCAAAGTCTGAGCAAGGGTTTAACTGGGAGGTGCTGAAGTGCTAGCAGGGCAGTGGGGACCAGAGACAGGGAACAGAAGGTCATTTACAAGGACATCGCTGCTGTCGACAAGTGGGGCTCAGTCCTGCTGGGCATATCTGGGAGGTGTTAGAGAGCGCACCTCACAACCGTCTCATCCAGGGGTGTGGACGCCGAGCACTCGCCTTCTAGGTCCCACGGGCCACTGGTGCTCCTGGGGCAGGGACTCCCCCAGAGTCCCAAGTGAAGCCTTAGAATGGCTTGAGGCAGGCATGCCCGGGAGAGGTGCATGCTGAGGGCGTGTGGTGGGACCCCATGGTGTTTCCTATCTAGCATGTGCTCAGAGCATCAGGATTGTTTCTACATTACATTTGAAAATCAAAATAGATTCTTTTTTCCCGTTAGCACTTTTCTTTCATCACAAATCTGGTGTTTAAAACTAAAATGAAGTGGAGACATTCACTCAGGTGTTTCAGAAAGTACCTCTGGACTCCTGATGTAAGAAATTAACTGATTTCTGTTCAGATGAAATCCTTTCCTGAATGTCTCATTTACTGGGGGATAGTCGGCCTTTTTTCTCCCCTTTGGGGTCTTATTCTCTTCAGAGCCCCTTCAGTTTCACACAACAAGGTTAAACTGTTAGGACTCAGTGAAGACCTTCTCCCAAGATCAAGTTTTATTTACTTCCAGTAGAGAGAGACATTTTGCAAAGAAATTATTATTATTTTCTATTTGAGCTTGCAGCCAAGCTCAGTTCAGACACCAAACGCATGCTATACGCAGCACAGGGCCCTCCTTGTGGAATGTCTGGCAAGGAGAGGGGCCGAGGGGAAAAGACTAAGACGTGGAAGCAACTGTTCTGGAAGTTACATCTTTCCGGCCAATATCTACAAGACGTTTGGGCAGCTGGACTGTGCAGGAATGTGGCTGTTGGCCCTAGGAGATTTATCGTTGTCTATTCCTGGCATTGTCACATCCTCGGAGACATTTTGGAGAAACATCTACTAACTGAAACCAGTCTGATGCTAAGCCTGGTACTTAAGTATGATTTTCTAGTAGTGGAGATGGGTTTGCACCAGCCAAAAATAGTCCTCCACTTTGCCCTTCTTATGGCATTGGTTATCACACGGGTGTCAGGGAGAGTCATTTATACAGGTTTCTTCTGGAAGACTATAATGCACGGGGTCGGCAGTAGGAAATCAGCAAGTTGGCACTGCGTTGGCAGCAGAACATAGTTTTCGACCAGAGCATCAGCCTGGGTTTATCCCCAACACTATCTGGTCCCTGCGTGTGATCTTGCTGAGCTTTCTTAACCTTTAGAAGGCAGAAGACGTCCTTAGCAGCTCCTTGAAGATGATAATAGTGTCACGGACACAGGTTAATGTGAAGATTAAATGAGATGAAACACACAGAAAATCTAGAATGGGTCCAGGCACAGTGCAAGCACCCAGTAGGCATTAGCTGCTCCTGGTGGTAGTGTTTCTTCTGCTGCTGGCACGGTTCAGTTTCCCCTGAAGGCTCTTTGTCTCCACCTTTGTTCTTGCCCCTGTTCATCTCTTCCCTGCGGGCCAGCCAGCCTGGTCTTCCCTGCACTGACCCCCGACTCTCTCAGAGCACTTCCCTTTCCCTGTCCTCTTCCCCAAGATCCCTCGACTGGGCAAGCTTCAATCTCACAAAGCATTAAGCTGGTAATGGGTGGTCAGGTGACCTTCTACTTCTGGCTTATGTATCAGCCTCCAAGGGTTTAACCCAAAGGAGTGAGTAAAACAAGCAAACAAATAAATAAAGCTACTGAGGGACAGAGGAGGCTAGCCCTCCCATCCCTGCGAATGTGTTTTTCAAATGTTCCCCTTGGTCTTGGTATCCCTCTCGTACTAACCAGCCCACTTGCATCCAGCCGGCTTCTACTGAACAGCAAGCGCCTCAAGCCTAAAGGCCACATGTCCTCCCCGGCTGCGTGCCACGCCGCTCCACCCCTTTGCTCTACAGACTGAAGGACTTTGCTGGAATTGGCGCCTCATGTCCGAGGGATTGTCAGCAAGTCACTTTGCCTCTCTGGGCCTTTTTAATGAAAGAAGAGGTTTGAGTCTTGGCATTTCCCCTCTTCCTGCATAACTAGGAGTCACTGGAAAGCACTATCATCCCGGAGCCCTGCTCTATGCCAGAAGGTCCTGCACACAAAGCCAAAGAAAATGGCTCTGAATCTCCTGGGTGGACTGACAGGCACAGCCAGGGTTTATAATTTTATGTTCCAGACAGAAGAAAGTCTAGTTTCTTAACATTTGCAGATTTTCCATCCAAGAATGCAGGGAAGTCTCCATTTATTCCAGGGTCAGTCGTGGGCACAATTTTGAAGCAGGTCGTTGGGACTTCTTGTGTTTCTTTCCTTGCTTTTTCCTCTCTGAGCTGTCCGGGACCCCAGGTGCACACTTCACTGTCTGAGGGCCCTCGATCCAAGGCATGCTGTCCCTGAGGGAAGCCGGTCTGCCCATTTCACTTCCCCTCTCCCTTCTTTGGGTGTCCTGCCAAAACTCATCTGTCCTGTATCTTATTTTTTTTTAGAAAACTGTGACCGGCTTGCAAACCCTCTGCAAAAGCAATCATTGCTGAGGTACAAACATCTGATAATGCTTAATACTATAATTTCTGATTAAGCCTCAACTGGCATGGGCCTCAGTGATTGAAAATTCCTCTGCGTTCTTTTTTCTTACCATGTTAATGTAAAGGTAATAGACACAGATATAATTCTCAGGGGAACTTAGTATTAAACAAGTTGTGTCTGTTTTAAAAATATGACCATAAATTCTCCATGTTTTTCCCATTAAGAAGTGAGATCTATGTTTCCTCCCCTTTAATCTGAGCAGGCTGTAGCTGCTGTGACCAAGTAAAGTTAGTGGGAGTGACAGATGTGACCTCTAGGGCTGGGTAATAAAATGCCATGCAGTTTCTGTCTGGTGTCCCCTGTGAGCACGTTTCCTCTTGGGGCCCAGCTGCCATGCTGTGAGAACCTCGAGCCACATGGAAATCCAGCTCCGGTGCTAAATATGTGAATTAAGAAAGCTCCCAATGGTTTCAGCCCACAGACTTTCAAGTCAACCCAAATGCTTGAGTCTTCCCATTGAGGTCCTTCCAGACAGGATGAGCTGAGACCAGTCATACATGCTACACCCTGTCCACAGTCTGAGCCACAGAATGGCTGAGCAAAATAAAGTGCTTTGTATCACTAAGTTTGGGATAGTTACTCAGCAAAAGATAACTGAAACCTAAGTCCAAACTTGAATCATGGCTAAAGCAAGTCATCCTTAAACCTAACCATTGGAAAATTTTACATTTCCTAGAAGGAACCCATCTATCATTTCTCATGGAATCGTTGATTTCTAGAGTCTGGGACATGCCAGTTATGAAATAAAAACTTGAAGAAATCATAAAGCAAATATCCTAAAATCTAACAGACTAAGGGGGTTTAAAAACAGACTTTTACAAAAAAAAAAAAAAAAAGTGGCTTATATTTACCCAGAGGTGAAACTTGGGTAACAAGGCTAGAAGATTAAAACAATGGGGGGAACATCGGGGTAGAGGTCCCAGAAGCTGCACATTGGGGGTGATTCGGCTGGGAGACAGACTTCAGAGAATTGGTCCAGCCAAGGCACTAAGCAGTAAACAACAAACAACAAGCCCGAGGGGGGAAAATCAGTATTGAATGTTGCAGCGACATAGTATTTAGAACTTTTTTAAACAAAAATTCAATTTTTAACAAAAAATTTGTGAGATACGCAAAGAAATAGGAAAGTGTGACCCATACACAAAGGTAATAAAACAGGCAATAGAAACCACCTCGGAAGGGGCCCAGATGGTCGACTTAGCAAAGACTTCAATGCAGCTATTATAAAGATGTTCAAAGAACTAAATGAAACCATGCCTAAAGAATTCAAGGAAGACATTACAACGTCTCCTTAAATAAGGAATATGAACAAAGAGAGAAATTATTGGAAAGGATGAAATAAACATTCTGGAGATGAAATTACAATAACCCAAATGAAAGCTTTAGTAGTGAGTCTCAATTGTAGATCTGAGCTGGCAGAAAAATGAATCAGCACCCTTGACGAAAGGTCAGTAGAGATTATATAACTTCAGAAGAGGGGGGAGATGAAGAAAAATAAACAGAGCTGCAGAGAAATCGGGGCTCCATGCACCATCATGCATGCAATGAGATTACCAGAGGAGAAGAGAGAGAAAGGAGATGAGAAAATATTTAAAGAAATACTAACTGACAACTTTCCAAACAGGATGAAAAGTATTAATCTACTCATCCAAAAAAATTAAAGGAAATGGAAGAAGGATAAAAGCCAAGGGACCCGCACCCAGAGACATCACAGCCAGAATATTGACAACCAAAGGCAACAAAATCTTGAAAGCAGTTAGAGAAAAATGACTTATCATGAACAAGGGAACCCCAGTAAGATTACTAGCTGACTTCTCTCAGAAACAATAGAGGCCAGAAGGAAACATGCTGGCATATTCAAAGTGTGGAAACTAAAACAAAGTCCAGTAAAACTATCTTTCAAAAATGAAGTCAGGATAAAGACATTGTTGGATAAACAAAAACTGAGAGAATTTTTTGCAATAAGTTCTTCAGGCTGAAAATGAGTGATAGTGGATAGTATTTTAAATTCGTATGTGCAAAAGGAGAACTAAAAAAGATAATTATATAGGAAAATACAAAATACGGTAACATTGCATAGTTCTTCTCTATGTTTCTTTTGATTGATTAAAAATAATTGCATAAAATAATATGAGTATATTATTATATTTTTGAGCCAATAACATACTGAAATGTAATCTACTGGACGTTAGCTGTACATTGGACTGTGGGGGAGTATGTAGGACAATGCTGTATTGGAGTAAGGAAAAGACACCAAACCATAGCTCCAATCTGCAGGAAGAACTTAAGAAAACCAAAAAGAATAAACAAAAAGGTTCATATGACCAACTCTACAGATATGTACTTGTATTTCTTTCTTTTCTCAGCTTCAATAAAAAGACATACGATTATATAAAGAAATAATCACTAAAATGTATTGCTGGACTCGTACCATATGCGTATAATATATATAACACTAATAATCACAAAAAAGAAAAGAATGAAGCTATATAGGAAAAAAGTTTCTGTATTTCATTAGAATAAATTCAGTATAAATTAAGATAAATCTGAAGTAGATTTATCATCATACATCTGATGAGTTATGACGTATATTGCAAGCCCTAGAGGAATCACTAAGAAAAGAACACAAAAATTGTGTTTTAAAAAATAAAGGAATTGACGGGCGCCTGGGTGCTCAGGCAGTTAAGCGTCTGACTCTTGATTTCAGCTCAGGTCATGATCTCAGGTTGTGATAGCGAGCCCCACGTCAAGCTCCACCCTGGATGTGGAATCTTCTTGAGATTATCTCTCTCCCTCTCCCTCAACCCCTCCCCCCTTAAAAAATAAATAAAAGAATTGAAATGTCACTTAATGCAAAAGAAGGCAATAAAGGAAGAATATATGAACAAAAAATATGACATATAAAAACAAAATGGCAGATATAAATCCAACAATATTAATGATAGCATCAAAATTGAATAATCCATTGGAAAGGCAGAAATTGTCAAATCAGATAAAAAAACAAGATCCAATCATATGATACCCATAGGAGACACACGTTAGATTGAAAAATACAAATAGGTTACAAGTAAAAGAATGGTTGAAAATACACCACCCAAGGAATATAAAAGAACTGGAGTAGCTCTAACAACATCAGACAAAACAGACTTTAAAACAAACAAAAAGTTTACTAGAGATAAGGAGAGATGTTGCGTAATGATTAAAGTGTCAATCACCAAGGAAGACACCTATCAACAGATCTCCGAAATACATTATATAAAAAGATAGAATTGAAGGAAGAAATAGACAATTCAAGTATAATAGTTGGAGACTTCAGTATTCCACATTCAACACTGGATGGCACATCCTGGCAGAAGAGCAAGAGGGAAATAGAAGATTGGAACAACGTTGTAAATCAACTACTCCTGATAGACGTCTGTAGAATATTCTACCTAACTGCGGCAGAATCCATCTTCTTCTCAAATGAACATGGAACATTCTCCAGGTTAGACCATACGCCAGGCCATAAAACAAGCCTCGATAAATTTAAAGTGATAGAATTATACAAAACATCTTTTCCAACTACAATGGCATTAAATTAGAAATTAATAACAGAAGGAAATTGGAGAAATACCCAGATGTGTAGAAATGAAAGAAGATACTTCTAAACAACCAATGCATCAAGAAAGAAGTCATAAGGGAAATAAGAAATTCTTTGAGACAAATGAAAATGAAAACACAAGATACCAAAACTTATGACAGGTAAAATACGTCTTAGAGGAAAATTTATTTATTTATTTATTTATTTATTTATTTATTTATTTATTTATTTATTTTTTAAAGATTTTATTTATTTATGTGACAGAGAGACAGCCAGCGAGAGAGGGAACACAGCAGGCGAGTGAGAGAGGAAGAAGCAGGCTCATAGCAGAGGAGCCCGATGTGGGACTCGATCCCGGAACGCCGGGATCACGCCCTGAGCCGAAGGCAGACGCTTTAACGACTGCGCTACCCAGGCGCCCCTTAGAGGAAAATTTATAGCTGCAAATGCCTGTTTGAAAAACAAAGAAAGATCACAAATCCATAACCTGGCCTTCCACCTTACGACAGAGAAAAGAAGAGGAAATAAATGCAAAGGAAGTGGAAGGAAGGAGAGGATAAAGATCAGGACAGCAGCACAGCAGTCAAGAAAATAACAAAACCAAGAGTCAGGCCTTTGAAAAGAGCAACAATGTGACAAACCTTCAGGGGGACTGACTGAGACAAAAAGGAGGAAGACTCAGGTTACTGCGGTTAAGATGAATGACCTTTCAGAAATAAAAGGTAGTACAGGGGAGTACCAAGAGCAAATGTATGCCAACAAACTGAATACTTCAGATGAGGTGGACAAGTTCCTAGAAAGACGAAAAGTATCGCAAGGGACTCAGTGAGGGTTCTGGGAAGATGGCGGAGTACGGAGCTCCAAGAATCTGTCTGTCCACACAGACAGCAATTGCACGGACAGGATTTGTCTGACGTAACTAGTTTAGAACTCTGGAGTTTATTGAAGGCTTGAACATTTTTCTGTTTTTCCCCTTCTGGGGGCCTGACATTAAAGACTAGGACATTCAAAAACAACTGCAGGGGCGCCTGGGTGGCACAGTTGTTAAGCATCTGCCTTCAGCTCAGGGCGTGATCCCGGCGTTCTGGAATCAAGCCCCACATCAGGCTCGTCCGCTGGGAGCCTGCTTCTTCCTCTCCCACTCCCCCTGCTTGTGTTCCCTCTCTCACTGGCTGTCTCTATCTCTGTCAAATAAATAAAAAAAATCTTTAAAAAAAATCAAAAAAACAAAAACAACTGCATATATAGGGAAAAACTAGAACGTGGCGGTGCATGCCCAGGGAAAGGTGTAGGCTCAGAAATCATCTGAGAAGATCTCAGTTTTATGCCTCAGGCTTATCACCTGATGATGATGGCAGATACACCGGAACCACAATTTAAAACAACTATCTTAAAGATGCTCGAAGAACTAAAGAAGATGTGGAGAAAGTCAAGATCTTCCCCCTTCTATTCAACATTGTATTTGAGATTCTAACCAGAGCAGTTGGGCAAGAAAAGGGAATAAAAGGCCTTCAGAATGGAAAGGAAGATGTAAAACCATCCTTATTTGTAGATGACATGATCTTGTATATATAATATTCTAGGAAATCCATGAAAACTATTATAACTAATAAAGATGTTCAGCTAGGTTGCAGGATATTAGATAATGCGATTGATGTAAAAAATAAATCATATTTTTATAACTAGCAACAAAAATCCAAAAATGAATTTAAGAAAACAATTCCCCTTCATCATCACCATAGCATCGCAAAGAATAAAATACTTAGGTAAAAATTTAACAAAAAAGTGCAACACTTGTACAGTGAAAACTAAAACACATTTAAAAATGTTTAAAGACCTAAATAAATGGGAAGATATGTAATGTTAATATATTAGAACACTTAATATAATTAAGATGACTATACTTCAGAAATGATCTATAGATAAGGCAATCCTTATAAAAATTTCAGTTGCTTTTTTTGGGCAGAAATTGAAAAACTGAGGGGAGGGGGTGGGGGAATGAGATGGGCTGGTGATGGGTGGTAAGGAGGGCACGGATTGCATGGCACTGGGTGTTATACTCAACTAATGAATCATCGAACTTTACATAAAAAACCAGGGATGTACTGTATGGCGACTAACATAATAAAAAATATTATTATAATAAAAAAAAATTGAAAAACTGATTTTAAAGTTCATATGGAATGCAAGAGATCAAGAGTTGCCAAAATAATCTTTTAAAAAGGAGAACAGTGCGGGAGAATTCAAAAACTTACTAAAACTACAGTAATCAAGACAGTGTGAATTTGGCATAAGGGTAGATATCAATATCGGTGATACCTAGTTGTCACAGAACGATTTGTTCAAAAGANTATTCTTTCCCTATTGAATTTTCTTGACATCTTGTCAAAAAGGAATTGACTTTAAATGTAAGGGTTTATTTTTGGACTCCCAATTCTGTTTCACCGGTACATGTTGTGGAGTGCATGTTTGTGTCCTTCCCAAATCCATATGTTGAAACTGTAACTCCCGGTGGGATGGTCTTAGGAGGTAGGGATTTGGGAGGTGATATGGGTTAGTGACTTGTTTTCACGCTGCCCTTGTAAGCGACCAAAGTGCAAGGGACTCAGTTCATTTGGTGCAGCCTAAGAAGGCAACTCAGGGAAAACGGTGGAATCGTACTCAGGGACCCCATGCTTTGAGTGTCTTCTTCCAAATTTTCTAAGTCCTCTTCTGTGCTTCAGGCAGGTGCCCTGAGCCCAGAGCAGGACCCACATGGCTCCTGGTCCTCACCTTCCCCTTCAAGTCACTCTCTAACTTATTTCCACATCCTCTTCCCCCGACTCCAAAATACAAACCCACCTCTACCCTGCGTTGACCAGAGGCTGAGGATGTCTGAAATTTGAGTTTGTGGGTCTTGCTGGGTCCCTGAGGCCAGGCCTGGTTCCTGGGATGTGACCTGTTCAGCAGATCACTCCTGTACGCTTCCTTTTATTTTCTTGATTTGACATAAACGTGAACGCCCCATATTGATTCATCTTCTGTACTCCAAATGTACAATTAAACACACAAATGCCCACTGGCTTGCCAATAAAACCCGAAGCCAGCCTACCCATCCCATAAACTTTTAGACAAAGGCAATGTGAATAATTTGAAGCTATTGCCAGAGACCCAGTGACAAGAGCTCAGCTGGCAGCTTGAGTAGTTTTATGGGATAGAATCTTATTAGGGAAATACCACTAGTATTTGTTGATGTGGCCCTGTGAGTAATTATAGAAACTATTTTGTCTCAGTAAAATCTCAGTTCCCCTGTGACACAGGAATTCTGAGTAGATGGAAGGACCTCATTTCTGAAGACCAGTCATTAGTCCCAACACATCTAGTCACTGCCCTGCCATTCACAAGTTGTGCTTCTACCCAAGGAGCTTCCGTTGCCCAGGCAACCTGCGCTCCAGCATCCACGTGTTCACTGTTCCCTCTTCCACCCTACCTGGGATCATTTCTTACTCTGATGTTACTTCCATCTGATAAGGTTGTCATTGATGTTTCTTTTAAATTCTTTTTCCCCCCAATCGGAAATAATAAATGTTCACTGCAGAAAACTTGGTAGACACAAAGAAAATTAAAATTTCCTAAACTTCCATCTTTCTGAGATCATCTCTGTAATGTTTTGATCTATATTTTCCCCATCTTTTCATATATACATTCACTATTTATTCAATGTGCATATAATTGTTAGGTGCTCATTATGTGTAAAGGACAATCTGAAGGTGTGGAAAACGCAATCAAGTTCCTCAAAGGGCTAAAAAAATCTAACTGAAAGACATCATGTTCCTATATTCTTTCATTTTTCACGCATTTATTAGTATCCTTTAGGTGAGTGTCCTCAAGTAGCTCAGAGTTTGGGGTGATGGTGGATGTAGCAATAGGATAATGAGATTGTGAGTCTGTGTAACAATTATGTTACAAAAGCACGTTTCAATGAATTCTTTGTCCTGTAGGCATACTGCTTTATAGTGTTAAACTGTAGTCTAAGGTAATCTTGCAAGAGCTGTCACATGGCCAAATGTTATTAACTGCCAAATAGATGATAAACATAGTATTTAATTAGAGCTGAGACTGGGATTTTTAACAAGGGCTTCCAGGAAGTGAAGAGGCAGAAATTGCCAGGTAAACAAGGAAAATTAAATGGTAAATGCATCATGATATTTTGTTTAAATGTAAATAACCCTAGGAAGAACTATGAAGTTATTGGTCACTAACCCCTTCTTAGGGTTTATTAAACCACCTAAAAAAGGCTCCAGCTGGTATCTTTGATAGGTTGGAATGGATGATCAAGAGTGAGGGACAGCTGGGAAGGTGGGGTTTCTGGGGAGTGGGAGTTTGAGGCGAGGGGGAGAAACACAAGGAGGACTTGGGATGCTGAGACCCCTGGGTCAGCCTTACCTAAATGTTTGTTCCAAGGAGTTTGCCTAACAATATAAGGCTGTGAAACAACAAATCAGTGTTTAAAAAATTCCTGAAAACTTTATTTTGGTGAACAGTTTGTCCATCTGGGCAAGCAGCTTTCCAATTTATAGGTCGTTCACTTAGACAAAAAACAGGATTCCTTTCAAGATCCTTGCTTTGCTGCGGACATGACTCCTAAAGTAGCATAAAATAAAATTCCTCAGTCTCAATCAGTTCTCAGCCTCGGAGGGTGCACCTTAAACCACTGAAGTATAGACAAAATAGTTTCTATAATTACTAACAAGGTCACATGACCCCTGCTCTGACATCCCGCCTCTGAAGCAGTGTGCTGTCTCCTGCTTCTGTCCGGCAGTCCCTTCACTGCACGGAGTCTGATTCACTGTGGCTTGTTCACCAGATTTCTTGTGGTAATTTAGAGAGTTGACACTTGACAATCCTCAAGTTCTCAATCGCCTTCTTGTCATGACCTAATACCCTTGACTCAGAAGTAAGGAGCCCGACAATGAAATAAGTCTGGCAATAAGCCTGAACTCCCAAATGTTGAGTCAATTGGCCTCACTTCTTAGGAATCTTTTTACTACCCGATCAGATTTTAAACTCTCTTCATTGTAGACCCTTGTATCTTTACTAACACTACTACATCTGTCTCTTTCTCCTCCTTAACACTTTTTCTTGTGTGTCTATAAAGAGGACACCCATAGGGAGAGGATGGACATACACCTGATAAAATCTGGCAAGAACTGATGAGTTCAGATTTTCAGACTGAAATTCTTTGGGCAGAATTAACCTTGGCCACCCTTTCAAGCCCTATAATTGCTTTCCTTCAGCTTATTTTATATTCCTAGGATCTGCTTTGTTTAGTTTTGTCTTCCTACAGATGATGGTTGGCCCCAGTTGATGATGACTGGATGTTGCTCTGGGTCCAGGGTCAAAGAGTTACAAACAAATTCTTACTCATGATTGCAGTTCTTACAGGTTGTCACAGACTTAATTCACACCTCTTCTGGGCAAGACCCCTGCTTCTTACATGTATTCATGCTCCAACCCCTTTCTTCATAGTGGTGCTATTTCACCATGGATAATTTATTTATTTATTTTTTAAATAATTTTTTATTATGTTATGTTAGTCACCATACAGTATATCCTTAGTTTTTGATGTAGTGTTCCATGCTTCATTATTTGCGTATAACACCCAGTGCTCCATGCAATATGTGCCATGGATAATTTATGATTACAGAGATCAATTTGGGAAATGTTCAATCTAAACAAAATTGTTCATTTGAGCATTGCCTTAGAACAAAAACAGAGCAAAATCCTACACATCCATGAGTCAATATTTCCTGATGGATAAAGGAAGATTTTAACAGAAATACGAATTTTGAAATGCTTCCTTAAAATTTCTTTTGGATCTCCCAAATCACAACTTGAGCATAAATGCTGTTATCTAACTATTTCTCCTTACCAGTCCCATACTTTCATTAAAGAAATTGGCAAAGTGCAAAGTCTTCCCACTTACTCAGAAATGTCATTATTCCCATCAACCTCAATCATTAATAAAAGTAGGTGGAGCTGAGAGCATTTTTAAACTCAAAGAGGCCACACTGTCTGGCATGCCTGCACTTCTCTCGACAACAGTGTCTCTTCCAGCTCTCATGACCGTGAGCAGTACTCCCTCCAGCACTCAGAATCACCTCACAAAGCATAAATAAACAGTACTGGTTTTACAGACGACAGGTGGACTTGCTCCTGGTTTCTCTCTGTTTGGGTTGCCACCACTGGGGGGCTCTCCATCCTTCACCTGCCCCTCAATTCATGAGGCTCCAAATCTGCCCTGCATCCAGTCCTAACTCCTCAGGTCTTTCCAAATTTCGCCCATTTTTAATACAGAACAATTTAGCTCTGCTCTTGCTTCCTTGCCCCCAATTCCTACATCTATCCCTCCCCAGTCAACACACTTGAGGACGCTGGCACCCGGGACCTGCCACTCGTTAGAATTATATAAGGTAGTGCTTATGAAGGGATTTTAACCTGTCTGGCACAGAGTAAGTTGAATAAATGCAAGTTGTTGTGGTTAGGCCGTGTCATTAGCCAAAAAAAAAAAAAAAAAAAAAAGTATTTTAATAAAGTAATTCTGGGATCTGGGGGATGGCAAATACATTTTCCCCCGGAAGTTCAACAAGTCATGTGGTCCACTGGGGAGGGGACTACCTGCTCTGCATACAGATGCCTTGGAGGCACTGTTTATGCACCCTTGGGGGTGGGGCAGCGCTTTGAAGGACAGTGAGGACACACCCATGTGGGGAAAACTGTCCCTGTGCTCAGCGTGTAGTAACCAATTTTAGCCACTTTCACATCTAGGCATTTTATGGAGTTAGTAAAATAGAAAATACTGCAGGATAAATGGGCCAAAAGGGCACCTTTAATATTTTTAAATAACTCTTCTTTCCTGCCCATTTGGCATAAATTTCAGTTGGTTTTCTTTAAAGTTTGCTAATCCTAGGAACTTCCTAAGGCACTCATTGTTGAATCCCCAAGCACATGGGGATTTGTTTAAAGGTAAGGAAACTTAGCAATCCTATGAAACTTAACAATAATGACAATAATACTGCCTGTTTCTTAACTAAAGAAATCGCCATATTAAGCTCTTCTACAATGTCTCACTGTCAGGGGATAGAGTTCAAATTTAGATTTGAGAACAAAGGAAAAACAAAGCTAAAACCAACTTATGTGCTGTTCTTGTGTTTACTCTGAAAAAAACTAAAAACAGAGAAGAGGGAAATTTCTGTTGAGTTGAAAAAATTAACACTTAATTTTTAAAATTTTAATGTGGGGAGAACAGTTAACATGAGATCTGCCCTCAACAAACTTTTAAGTGCACAATATATTGTTACCAACTACAGGTACAATGTTGTATAGCAAAGCAAACAAACAAAGAAAAACTTGTTTTTACTAAAAGGAAAACTATGGTTAAAACACAAAATAGAGACATAGTTAACATAAATTCAATGAAGGAATGGGGCCTAATATGATATTTTGTTTTGTTAACCGAGGGCCTCTTGTTCTCCCATTGTTTAAAAGAAATAACCCATAAAGTCTCAAATATAGCACTGGAAAGCACGGAGAACACTTTCACAGAAGCGAAAGACTTTGGTTGAAGGTGAGACCACCCAAGGAATCTCTTTGGCACTGAACTCCATCTTTAGAACAGACATACTCTGATCACCAGTAAATTTTCACTTGAATAACACTAGAATTATAATCAGATGGAAATTAAGAGAACCAACACTCTATATTTAAACCACATGGTCTGAAGTGAAATGAGAACAGACCTCCTGACAGATCTATGTTAGGAGAGTGGAATGGAATACAAGGGTTTCACCTAACCAAATTCAGAAGGAAAAGCATCTGGGCTATAATTCAGACTCTGGCTTTCTCTCCAGCACTGTTTATACCTGTAACTTCCAACGTTTTTCCTTCTTTGTTGACATGCTGTGGCTAGAGGCATTCAGGCTAGTGTCCTCTGAAAAGGGGTTCTAAGAGGAACACATTGAGCAAATATTGATTTGGTTGTTGTTGTTGGTGGTTTTTTTTTGTTTGTTTGTTTTTGTTTTTTTTCTTTTTTTGAAGAGGGAGAGAGGTGGCAGGGAGGGGCAGAAGGAGAGGGAGAAGCAATCAGGGTCCACACTGGGTATGGCGGGGAGGTTGATCTCACGATACTGAGATCATGACCTGAGCCAAAATCAAGAGTTGGATGCTTAACCAACTGAGCCACCTGGGTGCCCTAGATTTCATTTTGAAATAAGATTTTCCCAAAGTTCTCATTTGCTTTTGAATTTTTCCAGGCATAGCTGATTTAGACCTGAATTACTATTTCTTACCTATGCTCCGCTATGCCATCTCATGGGTAATGGAGACCATGAAACGTATATCAAACTCAAAAGAAAGCTATTGTTACAATTCTTTCCACTTTTCACCTTTTTGCAGTTCTTGCAGGGGCTATATGCCCATGGGATTTGCCATTGGCTGATTAGTTGAGTCTCTCAGAAGACCAGGAGGATGGATTGTCCTCTGAGTTCATCAGGTCATCTTGCATTTTAGTCCATGACACTCCCCTCCCTATGGGGACTCTTCTCTTCTGTTTTGCCCTTCTCTCTAGAGACTTCAACATTACTTTCTCTGTTAGCTCTTTATCTCAGGCTGTTAGTGTGCTTAAATCATTTACGCACCAGGAGGAAAAAATAAGAAAGCAAACGAGTGCAAAACATTCTGCAGATTTCTCAACCTTTCTCCTTAGCTTCTCAGCAAAGCTCTCTAAAGAAGAACTAGAGCTCACTGTCTTTGCACCTCCGCACATGTGCCCTTCCCAGTGACATTAGCAAGCAATGAAACTGCCAGCACAATCCATGTGACCTCTACTCTGCAGGTGCCTGTGGTCAGTCTTGGTCAATCAGGCTTCTTGGTGGCCTTTGGCACGCAGGACAGCACTGCTGGAGGCTCCCCTCTGTGGATTTAGTTTTCGTTCATTGAGGCTGGTATAACCACAATATCATGGGCTACGTGGCTTAAACAACACACACTGATTTCTCACTGTCTGGAGGCCAGAAAGTCCAAGGTCCTGTCTGGAGAGGGCCTGCTTCCTGGTTCATAGGTAGTCATCTTCTAGCTGTGTCCTCACATGGCAGAAGCAACCAGAGCTCTCTGGGGTCCTTTGTATAAGAGCACTAACCCCACTCACGAGGGCTCGTCCTCATGACCAAACACCTTCTAAAGGTCCCATCTCCAAATACCACCACACTGGGGACTAGAGTTCAACATACAGATTTTGGGGTGAAGGGCAGAAACACTCCATCTACAGCAGCTTCTTTCGCTGTTCCCTCCTGATTCTCACCCTTCATTCTGGACCAGATCATGTCCCTGTGGCCTCCTTTCCCACTGGTGTCTCCTACAGAGTCAGTTCCAGCATTCTCTCCTCTTCTCTTATTCTAAACTAGTTCCATACAGATCTCTTCCCCTGTGCTTCTTTGAACCATATGTGTATTACATTATAACACTATCATACTACAATATGATTCCCCCCCAAATTAAGCCCTTTGATTTGAGTTACTTGAGGGGAGGTACTGTGTCACGTCTCCAGGTCAGTGGTAGCTCAGGACCTGGTTGGCTGGCGCGAGAATGAATTTTATGCACTCCTAGGATTTTAGTGATCATTTACATCTCAGTGATTTTGAAATCTGCGTCTCAGCTCACACTTCCCACCTGCACTTCAGACCAGCACCCAGCTGTTTGGCAGAGAGGTGATATGTGTCATGATCGGGGCCAGAGACTCTGGAGCCCAGTGGCCTGTGTTCAGGGTGCTTGGACACACCCCCTATCTTTCCCAGTCTTTTGATCTGAACGACGAGGATAATAACAGTACCCAGTGAGGTTTTGGCTGTGAAGATGATGTATTGCCTGGCAGGGACTGTGATCTGTTACCTGTGATCGCTTTTATTCTCACGGGAATATTCCAGCCCTAACTTACCCTAAACTGATCCCTCATCTCTGTTAGTGGCACTACAGTCTGGGAGCCACTTGAACAATCACAAATCCATCCCTATTTCCCTTCCGCTGCAGACAGCACCAAGCACTCCCAGCCCTGCCTCTCCAACGTGTCTCCGATCTTTCCCTCTATCTTCACTGCCTCCGCCGACCCCAGCCTGACCACTAACTCAACTCACTGCGTAATTAGTGGGTCTCCTTGCTCTTGCTTCTCAGCTTCCGATCCACTCTCCACACAGCCACCAAGAAGCACTTCAGAAACAAAGTTCCGGTCCTGCAGTTCCTGCCACCGCTCCACTTACAATTCTACAGCAGCCTTTAATCACTTTCAGGATAAAATCCAAACTCAGTGCAGCACTTAGGGGTCCTTGCCACCAGGCCCCGCCTTTCTCTTGAGCGTCAGGCTTCGTGAGTCCCTGTTGCATGTTTTACAATGCAGCAATGTGCCCTTGCCTGCCCAGCAGACACAATTTATCCTTCGAAATCTGTAGATTCAGGTTGTAACCTGAGAAGGAGTTGATTAGCTCACCATCCAAGACAGACTTACTCAGCACTCTCCGTGAACTAGGTCTACACCATATATACTCTTCTCTTCTTGGATTTGTAACGCCGTGTAACTAACCTCCCTACTATTTTCAGCTCCCTT
Organism: Ursus maritimus; assembly: GCF_017311325.1. Lineage (NCBI taxonomy): Eukaryota > Metazoa > Chordata > Mammalia > Carnivora > Ursidae > Ursus > Ursus maritimus. The sequence goes on along the minus strand of NW_024425563.1, from coordinate 132,210 downwards.
GAGGTCAGCTCCATACATAAATCCTCTTTTTACATCTAGGATTCAACATAGTACTTAGAGAACATAGAAGGTACTTATAATGATTTTTGAATTTATTCATGAAAACACTGAAATTAATACTGCTCAGAAAATTAAGCCATTTTCTGTTGTGTTAGGTTGCATTTACCTTTCCTCTCTATTTTAGTTTCCAGTGCTTCACTTAGTGAGAGGGGAAATATTCTTGTGAGTCTGGAGACCCCTGCAAATGGAAGGAAAATGTGGAAGTCCCTGGTATCTTTTAGAAGGATGCGAAGGAGGAAGCTGGGGCCTTCTCCATTTGGAAGAAGTCTTCCCCTCTCCCACACTCTGATCTCCCTGGTCCTCTCGGTCTCAGAAGGCCGAACGGCAGCCAGTGAGGCCTGCAGCAGAGGGAAGCTCTCTGGAAGCAGCGGCTGGGTTAGCATGGAAGCGGCGTGCGGGAGGCGTGAAGGATCGGATGCGAAGGTGGTGTGCGTGCCCCTCGCAGTGCGTCAGCAAGCACCTGGTTGAATGCCCACGCGCATGGGATCTGGGGGATGGGTCTGTCTGGTAGCTACACTCTCAATTAAATTCCAGTAGCATGAAAGAGGGGGAGAATTTTGATGGACACGGATTCTGTCTCAACTTACAGCTTTTGTTGGATTTGTTGAAGAAGTGGGCAGTGGCTTTAAGATAGGGTGTTCATGCTTGCCTCAAAACACAGGGCTTTTCATAATAAAGTTCAAAATTAGGTTCCCATACAAAATAAGTGAACACTTTCATATTTTTGTATGCTTGTCCAAAATAACATAATAAAAAATTATTTAAAAAATAAACTTAGTACAAAGCTACAGCAAAAAAAAAAAAAAAAAAAAATCCATGAAAATCACTGTCATCTCTGCTATATCCTTCATAAAGACACACACTACAACACAGAGGTCCACATGTCTAGGTGTGTTAATTGTAATGCAGTCATTGAGGAGGAAGAGAATGTGCTAATTATCAAAATGATAGAATTGTCTTATGTTCATGTGATGATTTCCAAAATAGGCCCTTTCACACAAACCAGTCTTTTTCATATTTTTTATGATAACAAACTTTCCACTTCTTCCTAATGAATTTTAATTTTTTGAAGTGTGTATAAGCAACTTTTCCATGAAAACTTTTTACCATATTTTACATGGGGAGTTGGTTTTCTTCTGGCTCCATGTTTCAAAGTTATCTCTAATAATTAAAGATTATGCTTCAAAGCAAAATTTAAAAGCAGTATAAATTTATAAGAATTTATAGTAAAGTAAAATTTATAAGAAAAATTTATAAGAAAGTAAAATTTATAAAGTAAAATTTATAAACATTCTCTCTCTGCATCTCTAATGCTAGCTTTCGCCTCATGAAATTTCCTTCTTAAAAAAAATAAAAATTTTGTAGCAAATACTTTTTCCATCCTAACAAAGTAATGACAAAACCCGTTGGAGGGATAGAAAAAGTGTTTAAATCATCATAATTTTCCTCTGCATCAAAATTCCTGGTTTGGTTTCTAACTCCCCCAAGGCAATAGGTTCCACCGACAAGTTTCCTTCATCATTTTTCAGCTATAAGAGATTCCTCTGAGCAGTTTTTTCCATACCAAGATCTGAAAGTCTGTTATCTTGGTTCTCAAACTCTGACAAGCTTGTTAATACAGAGCACACTAGAATAAAGTGAGTTAGGCTATAATTCATGCCTTGCCTCAGTTCTTGAACAACTTTAATTCTCAGAATAATTAAATATTTACCAGGTTTATTCTTTGTCTGTAACTTACAGTCGTTTTGACTTGTTCTCAAGGACCTTTCCAATCACATATCTATCACATATGGTCTCATAGTCACAATTCCCCAGTATTCTCCAACCAGAGTCCTGCTGTGTGCACTGTCAGCCTGGTCAGCTTCAGGAATATATCTTTAATTTTTTTTTACGTCTGCTTATTGCTGCATTCATTCCTTTTTGCATATGTAAATCCTATCGAGCTTTCTGGTAAACCTTAAATTCTTCTAATCTTACTAACCCTTCAAGTGACTTACAGGAGTCTAGTTCCCTCCTGTGAGTTTTAGCCGCATGATTATAGCGCTGGTTTGGTACTTACCAAGTGCTGTCTCATATTAGATGTCCTTTTCATTAATGCATGTGGATAAGTAACAAGTAACAGGAAACAGTAGAGGCTTGAACAAGGCAGACCTTTATTTGTCTGTAACATTCCAGAAGTCCAGAAGTGGTCAGTTCAACATTGATGTGATGATCCACGGAGTCGGGGATCCAGGCCCTTTCCATTTTGTTGTCTTGTCTTGTATGACTTCCATTGCCAAGGTCATGTCATTACTCAAGGTGGCTCAAAGGAGCCCCCGTCATTGTGTCTTCGTTCCAGAAAGCAGTATGGCAGAGGTGAAGGAAGTCGTGCCCTTGTCTTTAAGGACACTGTGTGGAAATCACACATACATCCCACCGAGCAGACATCACTCAAGCATACGTAGCTATCACAAGGGCTTGAAAACTTTAGGTGGCCATATGCTCAGGAAAAAACATCCAGATGTTCTGTTCCTGCAAATGAAGGGGCAAATGGATCTTGGCTGTCTCTGGTATAAAGGGCTAGGTCTGTTTCATTTTTCACCACAGCTGTGTGGTTAATGCGGATCTTATATCGAATTAAATTACCATATAATATATTTAGGAGTTTCCTGAGTTAAATTTAAAAGTTGTTTTGGGGGAATATTCCACTTTTGTCTGTGGTAGACTAGTTAATTCAGGAAAAGCCTACTGATGATGACAACTAGAAAAGCTGCACAAAGATAAAAACATTCACTGGAAGGGCTGAAGAAGCCACTAAAGATATGGGGTCAAGATTGGGAAAAAGAAGAAAATCCAGAGATGCTTTTTTATGGATGTATTTACTGATTCCTGAAAAGGCAAAGGCAAATGAGAGACTGAGAAGCTTAACAGAGCTTTTCAGGGGAAAAGGGATGAAAACTGGGATCGAGGGTCTGCCAAGAACACTAGGGACCTGATGAACCAAGGGTTTACCCAGGACAAAAGAAAGTCAGAAATAAACCAGCCCTTGCAAGGCTGAAGCCAGGTTCAAATCCTCTGAATCCTTAGAAATAGGTTAAGGTGATCAGGAATTGCCAATGCTTGTAGCCTAGCTGAGTGTTAAAAATAAACAAAGTTCTGAAGAGATATAATTTCTTCCTGGGCCTTGAATGTTCTATTTTTTTTTCATGTAAAGTATACATCCATAAATTCATAAAAATAATTTGTTTTAAGGACACAAGTAATATGGTTGAAAAAAATAAAAGAAATAATAGACAATAGATACAGGTCCACAAGTTCAGAGGAATTATCAGAAGACTTTAAAATAACCACGTTTAATAAAATGAAGATAATAAAATACAAGACTGATATTTTGGCAGAGAAATAGAGATAAAACATAAGAACCAAATGGAAATTCTAGAACTAAAAAGTACCATAACACAAATTAAGAACTCAATGGTTGAGATTAATAGAGACAGAGCTAAGGAGACAATCAGTGGAATTAGAAGATATTACAGAAGAAAGTATGTAGAATGAAGAGTGAAGAAAATAAAAGGTGGAGTGTAGAAGAAAGAGAGTCAGAGGCATAGAGGAGACAGTGATAAAACCCATCGTGGCTATCATTGTAATTTCAGAAGATGAAGGGAGAGAGAGTGAAGCAGAAATAATATCTGAAGAAATACTACTGCTGGGAACTTTCAAATATACTGAAGATATTAAATTTCACATTCAAGAGTCACTATGAATCCCCAACAAAACCACATTTGAACACATCATAGTATAACCTGCCAAACATAATAACAAAGAGAAAGACTTTCAAGCAGCCAAAGGGAAAAACAATTATTAAATGGAATAATAATTAGAAGATACTTTACCTTTCAGAAGAAGAGTCCAGAAGAAAATAGAATGCTAAATGGTAAGAAAATTAAAATGTCAAGTTGGAATTTTATATTCAGTGAAAATATTCTTCAATAGTAATGACATAAAACAATTAAAACATTTTTTTCCATGAAATCTCTTTTTTATTATTTTAGCCGAGTTACATCTTTGTGGTATACTTGAACGAGTGCCCAGCTGAGCATCACGTAGCCTCCAAAACCCTGGATGGTGTCAGCAAAAGTTAGTTGCACACCCACTATGTGTCAGCCGTTGTCTAAGAAGCCCTGCGGAATGCACAGAGATGAGGTCTCTGGTCTCTGCCTCATGACTGGGCGGGACATTGCCCTTTCTTTTATTTTTTATTTTTTTATTTATTTTTTATTATATTATGTTAGTCACCATACAGTACATCCCTGGTTTTTGATGTAAAGTTCCATGACTCATTAGTTGCGTATAACACCCAGTGCACCATGCAGTACGTGCCCTCCTTACTACCCATCACCGGTCTATCCCATCCCCCCACCCCCCTCCCCTCTGAGGCCCACAGTTTGTTTCTCAGAGTCCATAACAATTAAAACATTTTTGACAGACAAAACTGAGAAATTTTGTAACAAGAAGGGCTAGTTCGCTAAAGGAAATATGTAAAGTCTGCTTAAATATTTTAAGCAGAACGGTGATACTAGATGACAGAATCTCAGAAGTTCAGGGAGGAATAAAGAATAAAGAAAACAGTGAACATGTGTGGTAATGCTGAACGAACATGGACTTTATAAAATAAAAACCATGACAACAGCAATAATGCCTGGGGGAGCTCAAAATACATGTAGTATAAATAGCATATGATGTTTGAGGTGGCAAATGAAGTAGAACTTGTTCTAAGTCCCTTGAATTTTTAAGAAAGAGATAAAACACTAATTTAAATTTGAATTCTCTGGTAAGAGATACATGTAGTCATCTCAAGTATAACCAGAAAGAGAATAATAATAGAATATATAACTACCAAGCTAGTAGTTAAAAGGAAAAAAGGAAAGAATGAAAAGTTAATCAAACGAAATGTGAATAGAGACAAAGAAGAATGTAGAACATAAAAACCAAATAGAAAGCAGTAAGTTGGCAGATTTCCACTGAAATATATCAATAATTACATTACATGTAAATGAAATACATGCTTAATGATGTCAAAGATTAAGCCCCCAAATTTATATGCTGCTTCTGAGATACACATAAAATATAAAGATATAACAAATTGAAAGTAAAAGGATGGAAAAAATACTCTACGCAAACATAAATCAAAAAATTAGGGGACCCTGGGTGGCTCAGTCATTAAGCATCTGCCTTCGGCTCAGGGCATGATCCCAGAGTCCTGGGATCAAGCCCCGCGTTGGGCTTCCTGCTCTGCTGGGAGCCTGCTTCTTCCTCTCCCACTCCCCCTGCCTGTGTTCCCTCTCTCACTGGCTGTCTCTTTCTCTGTCAAATAAATAGATAAAATCTTTTAAAAAAATTATGTAGCTATGTATCAATGTAGACTTTAAGATAAAAAGTACAATTCACTGGAAGCTCTAGTAATGCTAAATACATATGCTGCAAATAAACAGTGTTAAAATATATAAAGAAAAAAGTAGAAAAAACTAAAATACAGCAACAACAACAACAACAACAACAAAAACCCAAAAGACCTGTAGGAATAATGGGAGATTTTCATGCACTTCTCTCAGTACCTGATAGAAGGAGCAATCTAAAAATATTGGAATATAGTTAAATGAATTAGGTTGCTTGATCAATGTGTTTGGGGAAAATAATCCCCCAAACATCAAAATACATATTTTTATCAAGTACATATGGAACAAAATTGGCATGCCATAGAGCATGCTGAATAGATTTTGAAGAATTGAAATCAGATGAAATATCTTTTTAGATGAAATATTTTTCTGATTACAGTATTATTAAGTTAGAATAAAAGAAGGAAAGAACATAACTAGAAAATTTCTTTGTGTTTAGAAATTAAAAATACATTTCTGCACTAACCGAATATTTATTGGCTTCAACAAATTACTTTAATTTTTAATATGTAATATGTAATTGTGGCTATTTATTTATTTTTTATTGCAATATTCATTTTATTGTGGTGGTCTAGAACTGAACCTGAAATAGGCTACATTTTTAATAGGTTTCTTATCTTTTAGAGAACCATGCTGAAATAATTATGAAGGAAATTATTTAGCGACCGGACTGTATTTCACAATCATCCAGTAGGATGTGTAGGAAGACAGGTAAAACTAGACTGGCTCTCTACAAGATTGGCTGATAATTACTGAAAAAGGTGATATGGAGATTATTTTCTCTTCTTTTGTATGTTTCTCAAAATATCTATTATAGCAGATATATAAATATATTTTAAATAACTTACAGTCAAAACAAGTCAAAAGATAAATTAGAAAATATTTGGAATTGAAAAAAAGTGAAAATACTATATATCAAAACTTGTCATATGCATAATCAAATGAGCATATTAAAAACTTTGAAAAATGAACTGATATTGTAATTACCACCCATATAAGGTGAGACAAAATTTTTAGTTTGAACCTAACAAGGTTGATTGCCTGATAGAACAAATATCAGTGTTCCCCAGAGGATTTTAAGTATCCATACTCTCATAATATAATAGACTAAATGCTGAAGATACCATCCAAAATTCCTCAAAATTCCACAAATCAGAAAATATGTCCAATTCTCAATGAAATTGATAATCAATAGATGCCAGCCTTGAGATGATTCAGATGTTGGAATTATGAGAAAGACTTTGAAACAGGTAAACATGGTCTGTGAACACTTCTGAAATGACAGACATACAGAAATTCTCAGCAAAGAAGTAAAACTTTAAAAAATAGGATACTTTGGAGCTGAAAAATATCTAAAATAACAATAGTAAAATAATAATGATAATAATAAAAAATAACCTTATTGGATAGGCTTAATAGCAGAATGGAGATAACAAAAGAAAGAGACCGTGAACTTGAAGAAAGAACAATGGAATTTATCCCATCTGAAAGACAGAGAGAACAATAAGGAAAAATTTTGAGAGCCTGAGGTACCTGTTGGACAATATCAAAAAGTATGATATTTATGTGGTTGGGGTCTCCAAAGAATAGAGAGACTGAGGATATTATGTTTGAAAACTTGATGTTAGGTGAAAGACATAGTTACAGACTGAAGAATTTCAGTGAACTTCAACCAAGTTAAACTAAAACCAAAGAAACAGACAAATAAATTGTACCCAGATATGCCATAAGTAAATTGTTAAAAAACAAAGATAAAGAAAACCTTGAAAGCAGCTGAGAAAAATTATATCTTACACATAGAGGAATGACAATTCGAGGGACTGGATTTCTCATCAGAAACCATGGAAGTGAAGACAGGGGAACAACATTTTTAAAGTGCTGAAAAGAAGCACTGTTGTTGCAGACCAAACGTCGTTTCTAATATTTAAAAAGGTCTTCACAGCAAGAAGGGATTTTGCAGTTTGGGGAATGTAAGTGGTGAGAGCAGGAAGATCCCCAGGCGCTCCGTGTCAGCGATTCTAAGTCAAAGGTTTCTGGTACGAGGGAAACAAAGTCCGCAGCAAGCATTTCCAGATGTGCTGCAGGGCATGTGTTCTGGAATCGGTCCCCTTCCCCGCGTGGGCAGACGACGTTGGGAGGGGCTTTCTAACACTCATTTCCTACTTACAGGTCCCTACCTTAAATTATATGATCAGGGATCCTGAGCTTTCATCCCGCATTTAGGAAAAATGTCTCAAAAGCAAGTGGCCTGGGTAAAGCCACTACACCAACTGCTGTTTTCACAACTTGAAGATACAACTGAATTGTGTGTGTGGTAAAACTGTTCAATTTTATTGAAAGAATGAAAGTAGGTAGACACAGCAGAAAACGCAGGTGAATATCTTCCAGACCTTGACAGCAAAATATTTCTTTTTTTAAAAATTTCTTTTTATTTTTAAAAAGATTTTATTTATTTATTTGACAGAGAGCATGCTAAGTGATCGTGTGTGCAAGGTGGCGGCGAGGGGGAGGGACAGAGAGCAGGGGGGGAGGGAGAGAACCTCAAGCAGACTCCAAACTGAGCGCGGAGCCTGATGGGGGCTCCATCTCACGACCCTGAATCCTGACCTGAGCTGAAACCAAGAGCCCGTCGCTTAACCAACTGCACCAACCAGGCGCCCCAACAGCGAACGACTTCTTGAATGACCCACATTCAAGTGTTGCTGATAGTGTAAAATCACATCGCCTTAAAGAAACTGGAAACACTACAAAACGGGAGCAGATATGTGCAAAATGTAACTGATAAATACTTAGTATCTATAACTCAAAGAACCGTTATGAATCCATAAGGAAAGGACCGAATAAAATTTTAAATGTAGCACACACTTCATAGAAAATGAAATTCATAACCAACAAATATAAGAAGAGGGCTCAAGATATCAGTGATCAGGAAAATGCAAACCGCGATCACACTGAGATGCCGTCTTACTCGTATTCAAGGAGAAAATGTGATGAAGTCCGATAACGCCAAGGTGGGAGGAGATGTGGATGGGCAGGGTCTCACACGCATGCTGGTGTAGTGAGAACAGCGGCTTTGGAAGGCAGCGTGACCTTATGTTGTGAATCGGAACATTCGTATTTCTTGTGACCCAAGGGCAACACTTGCCCTTGCACATCAAAAGACGTAAATAAGAATGTGTCGCATCACAGCAAAAATCTGGAAACGATTCAAATGACTACCAACAGGAAAATGAATAAATTGTAATATATTCAAACAATAAATTGTATGATAGCACCTCACATGAAAAATCACAGCTACATGCAGCTGTATGTATGAGTTTTAGTAATTTAATGTTGGGTGTCAATGAAAATCCCCAAAGAATTAAAAAAACAACTAAAACTGAAGCCACGTGCTTTTTAGGGACATGCGTGTAAGACAGTAATATATGTACCGAAAAGAGGAGAGACACGAGGTACCAGCCACAAAGACAAGTGTGGGTGGGGGTGAGTGGTATTTAGGCTGAGGCGATAATTTTCTAATGTCCTAGTTTTTATTTTGGGTAGTGTGTGGTAGTAGTAAGTTATTTAAATAAATTAATCTTAAATAATAGTAAGAGTATACCTGAAACTGGTTTCAATTTGAAGAAAATAAACAGGAAATGACCATGTGATTAAAGCAATTGAGCAGAAGGAAGTTCATCAAAAAGTAGGAAAAGAGTGAGAAACAGAAAAATATAAGACAGACAGTCTGAGATGAGTATCCAGGGGCTGTTCTGCTGTTTTGCCGAGGACCAGGCCTGAGAAGGATCTGCTCTGGGCAAATTCCAGAGAAGCAATTTTTCTAAAGCAAGTTTGTCTCCTTTTAGGGGGATCTAACCCTAAACACTCCACCACTAGGGGTGTATGTGCTTCCCAACCTCCGAGCCAGGGGGTACTTGAAATCCTTCAGCTTACAAGTTCTCATTTTGGCCACTTGCCCAGGGGTGCGATTTCCAGGGACCAGGAAATGGTATTTTAAAAATGTATTTCCTGGAAACTTTTATAAGGTAATAAATCAATAGGAAAGGTCACCCCGCCCTATTCCTTCTCACCACTTCTGTAATAAACACAAGTTTCCATTAATATTTCAAGTGAAAATGATACTATTAATTATGTTAGAGAGAAATTAGCTATGTCACGAATAATAATCATCTCAGTATTTATTTTTCTGTTTGGCTTTTAAATTTATAAAAACTTTATACTCTCTTTTGAAAAAAAATCCTTTGAAATAGGTCCTCAAAAAATAATTTCCAGTTTACAGACAAAATAACTGAATTTAGAGCAGCTTAGCCCACTGGCGCGAGTGCGACAGACGCTCAGTCTCATCACCAGGGTCTGTTCATGATGCGAACACAACACACGTCGGGATCATCTTGTTTAGTCTTGTTGTGTTTAAGCCCAGTCGTATGCCTCCACGCCGGAATGTCGGTGCTGCCGGCAATCTCTCTTGACACTTGCCTGGCACGTGATAGATGTTCAGCCAGTTGGCCGAAGACTGAGGGACCCCTGCCTTCCGGCCCAAACGCCCTGTCTCTGGCCCTGAACCGCATCCAGGAGTGAGGGAGGCTGAAGTACACATTTCCATGCCGTAGCTGGCGCTCAGAAGTGACATGCGCCACTGAGAACTGTACGGTAACATGAACGAACGCTCACGGTATAGAGGTTACCGTAAAAACGAACTACAAGATTGTACATATACTATGGTTACATTCGTTTTGCACAAAACGTGCATATAAAAAGGAATATAACGAAATTTATCCAAGTGGTTATATTAGCCATGTTCAGTGGTAAGATGAACGGTAAGAATTTTTCCCCTTTGGTTTGTTTTCAAGGTTTTCTCAAATGGGCTTATATTACTTTGACAAACCACCTTAATCCAAGAAGCAATACCCTGCATCGCCTATTATATTTACTAAGGTAGCGAAGCGCCGCTGGCTTGTGTGCTCCTTGGAAGATAGTGCGGTGTGATGGGGACATGATGCCTTGGAGCCAGCCCCATCTCTCCCAGCCCTGCCTTGGGTCTAGATACAACATGCACGTTGTATGTTCTGCTCTCCGCTTAAGACCCTGCTCCAATCATCCCTCATTGTTTTGGCTGATTCCTTTACGGATCGGCTCACAGGACCCCTCCCAGAGAAAGCTTCCCTAAGCCTGCAGTGTGCAAGGAGAAGCTCCTCCCACAGGTGTACCTTTTGCCTTTTAATTTCCTCTTTGCCTGTTGGTTCCCTCACCTGGACTGCCTAAGGACCAGGAGCAGTGCTTTGTCAGAGAACCCCAACCCGACATGTTTAGAAGCTCAGTACGTGTGCACTGGACATGTGAACGGACAAATAGGTGGGAGATTCTGGTTGGGCTGTCCTCTTCAGTGTGTGTTTTTGGACAAGTCTTACAGCCTATCGGGGGTGATGTGTCCTCTGCAGGTGACAATGTGGAAACAATGATGAAACATTTCTCCTACCCTTTTCCCTTTCTTCCTTTTCTCCTCCTTCCTTCATCAAATTTTGTGAGCTCCTGTCATTTGTTTGCCAGAGAAGGAGACAGGCCACAGAAGGTCAGAGCGAGTGTCTCTGCGCTCTGGGTGCTGACAGTCCCCTGGCCTCAAACACGACAGAGGGGCAGCTCTTTCAGCCCCGTCAGGACCTCAGCTTCCCTGGAAGTGCTAGTGAGCTTTCGATTATCTGTAGTAGCTATTGGGCCTGTGCGCTAATGAGTTTGTCAGTTGGGTAAACTTCGGGATCTCTCCCCAGGAGGACCCCTGGCTTGGGGGAGCTGCTCAGAGCATGGTTGTGGACTGTGGGCGTCCTGGAGGATAGGGCATCAGGCAGAGAAGGGCACGACCTCCATAGAAGACCTACACTCTCCTCCCATGTGGGCTTCCCCTCTGTCTTCATCTTCCAGTAGAAGTGTTCCCAAAGCGGTGAGCTGAGGCTTTGACCAAGTGAGGAGAGGGGGCCTCTCCTCCCCTCCCTGCATGTAAACTGAGAGACTCGGCTTGTCCCTTTTGCACAGTGCACTTCTGCGGGCAATATACTTGAAAACTTAAAGAAAAAGTGTATGTGTGAAAACTACTGTTCAAAGATATCTTTTTGGGGTTTACTGTAAGGGAGCCACAAAGTAGGGCAGCACAGATCACTTACTGTGTCTCTCCTCAATCCCACACATGCATGTGGCGCACACACAAAGACGCCTTGCACACTCGTGTGTGTGCATGCACACACACACACACACACACACCCCTTCAGTGCTGTCCAAAACCCAACTAAAAGTTAGATCCAAGGACCCACCAGCCCCTTCCAAGTAAGTTCTAAGAGTGAAGAGCACTTACTTCCCAGGGTCGAAGGGCTACTGGGAGTGCAGCTGCCACCTGGACAGATGAGTCAGCCTCCAGGACCCGGACAGCATTGTAGTACGTCTCCATCACTCAAGGTGTGATCACCCTGCCGTCCTGGGCAGGCAGAGTCAGCCTGGGTGGTGTGGAGCTCGCACGTGCGTGGGTGCTGTCTGCCACTCCTGCACAGCGGGTCCACGGCACACGTGTGGTATCTTAGGACCAGTTTGTCAGACACGACGGAACAGTGACTATGACCTTACAGATGCATGGTTAGTACTGTCTGTTGATGCAAGATGGAGGATATCGCTTGCTTCACTCCGGTAAAGTTAAAAGGAATAGCCTAAGCTTGCTAAAATTATTTAATATCTCTTCTCCCATCGCATCAATATTCCAGCATATCCCAGAAACCTCTGTCAGCCTGTTTTTTAAGTAAAGACCAAAAGTGAAAGCAGTTTGGGCAATATATTATCCACGTGTACTGTCTTGTCATCTGTCCTGCTCAGAGCAGACACACGAGCAAGCAGCAAATTCATTCATCCCCTCCAAGATTTGAAGTGTTTTCTAAGCAGGCACATGGGCAACCGCTGTTTCCTGAGTTTTCATGGAGCTGGGATCGCAGAAGACGAAGGACGGGACGTATGCTAGCACGTATGTCTTCAGGGAACTACTTACACATTTTTGGTAATTTGTACTATGCTCATTCTGGTATACTTATTGAAGTATGATTTTATGTGTTTTGAATCTAATAACAACCAGGGGTTGCTTTTGTATATATTTTTAAATTTTATTTTTCTGGCAATTCATTTTTACTGTATTTTATAGCGGTATTGGTCTGTAATGACTTGGAAATTAGAAATATAATTGAGTCTTCTCCACAGATGGTTTGGGAAACCCTCAGGGTCCCCCACCATGAGCTCCGAGCAGTATGGGCTGTCTCTACACTGACAGTCCCTAAAGTGAGAAGGTCACAGTAGGCGGTTTGGGGGCCCTTGATGCACTTGGAAAATATCCCAGGGGTGGCAGTGAGTGGAGCTAGGCCTAATATTTAGTAATTTAGCTACAAAATAATACAGGGAAGTTCCAGTTTATCAAAGTTAACAATTCAGAACTTTCTTTCAAAGGAATGGGGCTTTACTTGACTTTTCAGAGGAGGCAGATGACCTGGAAAGGAGCTGCTCACAGAACATTATTGGACGTGTTGGGGAGAAGAGCTTCCAGCTTGGTGACCCCTGGGGGTCGATGCAGGTTCAGCGTAGTCCCCCACACTTCCTATGAGCAGTGAGAATTGGTGTTCTGAGACATGCCCCAAATCACGGCGAGATGTTCCTGTGTCTTCTGAATCATACAGAGTCAAATGTGTGCAACCAGGAAAGTGAACCAATCCATTTCAGAAAATGCTCAGTGATAAGTGGTGCCCCAGAAAGTGCCCTGGTGATCCCAGAGTTACCCCTGGCTCCCAGCTGTAGGGACTGTCCTGTGTGGGGGCTTTCTGAAATTCTCTCCTCCATAGAACCTGGGCCTTGGGGCAGGACAGCAGGTCGGTTTTCTTTCCCGCCCCGAGGCCTGGCTTAGTTGAGTTTATTGGTCCAATGAGCTTCTTTCTTTTTCACTCTTTTGGCAAATATGAAGTGACTGCTTGGTATGAGGTCCTCTGCTGGGCAGTGGGGACACAGGTGAGGTGAGGTCCTTGCATTGTGATAGGGGACAGAGAACGGACAGTTCTATCAGCACTCTCTCTTCCACTAATTTGACCAGAAATCCATAAAAATGTTCACTTAAACATGAAAGTACATTCACTTTCCATTTAACTCATAGCTTTTCCTTTGACAAAGTTTGCTGATTGGAATTTTCTATGTCTTTCCTGGAATAAACCACATCCATCATACATCATTTATGCTACCCACTTTTTGTGTGCATAAAAATGAAAAAGAATTTAAGGACACTGAGGTAAAACCATCTGAGAACAACATAGTCTATTATTTTTATGATTTAAAAAATCTTTTACAGAATTTTGACTTATAGAAGGCATTTTTTTAGCAATTTGCTTTTATTAATTTTTTTCAGATTTTATTTATTTATTTGACAGAGAGAAAGCACAAGCGGGGGGAGCAGCAGGCAGAGGGAGAGGAAGAAGCAGACTCCCCACTGAGCAGGGAGCCCAATGTGGGGCTCGATCCTAGGACCCTGAGATCACAACCCGAGCCGAAGGCAGATGCTTAACCAACTGAGCCACCCAGGTGCCTGCTTTTATTAATTCTTTAAAAAAACATTCGAAGTAGTTACTACAAAACGACAAAAAACCTGTTTTTCCTTTTCCATTCATATTTCTTTGGTTTATGTGCTATTAGTTGGTGTTGTCACCTGGTACGGGTGGCGTGCACGTGCTGAGGAAGGATGAATACACAGGTTTGCTGGTGTAGGGGGGTCAGAGTCAGCCGAGGCCTCCGGCATGCTGCTCACGCTGGGCGTCAGTTTGCAGCTAATACAGTGACTTGGTTCTATGGGTTTTGGTTTAAACAGGTTCTATTGTAAAGAAATGTCTAGTGGGGAACAAAAATGAGGAAGTGGGCAAATCTGCTTGTTTGTGGACGGGGTGGAGGAGATTACCTTTGAACTATGCGTATCAGGAAGAGGAGGTGTTTTCCAGGCTGATGGTGAGTGCCCTGGGCAGAGCCTCACCTGAGCAAACAGCCGGGCACCCATGTCTCATGACGCTGAAGCAGAGGACAACCTGCCCAGGTGCATGGGGCCTCACCCTCCAGGGACGGGGGATGGTGGAAGGGTGTTGAGTCAAGGAGTGTCAGGATCAGATTCCATTTATAAAAATAATTCTGGGAGCAGGGTGGTGGTGGGGTCAGAGGGGTGAGAGCATAGGGAGATAGGCCACTTAGAAGATCCAGCCCCCACAAGAGATGACTAGGGGCTAAATCCAAGCAATAGACATGGGACGGGAGAGGAAAGGACAGACTCCTCAGATAGGAAGGAATTAAAATTTTCCCACCTTGGAGGCTCACTGGGCATGAGCAGGGTGTCCCCGTCGGTGATGACTGCATTCACCCACAGAGAACCGAGGCTGTCAGTGGACAGCTGTGTGGAAGCAGAAGGGGAAGACATTGGCATTTAGGCCCCTGACTAAGACCATCCTGCTTGAGCCTCATTAAAACCTCAGACAACTGAGGCCAGAGGCCGGGCAGGTCCCCCAGGATCGCATACCCCTCTAGGGCCACAGCCTCCCATTCACACAGGAGGAGGAGCCTCAGTACCCACCTGCCTGTCTGGGAAGAGGTGTCAGGAGTGTGGGCCCAAGGTCACCTGCAATCAGAGGGTGCATGCAGCCTCAGGGTATGCAGAAGGGCATGATGGGAGAGCACCGGGGGGACACAGTATGCCTTGAAGGACAGCCTATGGGACCAGAGAAGCTGGCTGAGGTAGTGCAGCAGGAAGGGACATGGACAGACACTTGAAAGGAAAAGAAATCCCTTAGCATTGACCTCGATCCTACAAAATTTTCAAGTTAACATTACTGTGTCCATTTTACAAGTATTACATAATTTTATTCATGAACCTGACCTCTGCGAGACTGGCAGTCATTTAGCCCTGCAAACGAGCAAGCACACCAGGAGATGAACGAGGTCACATCCGGGCTGCAAATCAAGGCAACCAGCAGCCACAGAAGTCCTGCGACGTCATCATGCGGGGGCTGCCGGCCCCTCCTGCCAGCTCGACCCCAGGAGCAATGCTGGGGCTCCTGGAGGAAGCTGTCATTATTGGAGGGCTTATTTTATCCCTCTTCAATGCTTGTTTTGCAGTGAACTACAAAACTAGAAAAAAGAATATGCAATTAGAACTTCAGTAATGTCAGGACTGAGATCTGGCTTTTTGTATGCTTTGAGGTAACTGTGTTAGGGAGCACATTTAATGTAAGTTTCTCAAGGAATGTTTGGAGAAACCCAGCATACCTAGTCTGGAAAGCGTGTTAGCTGGGAAGTGCTCTAGCGTGACTGAGCAAGTCCTTATTGAGGGTTTGAAGCGCAGAGAGGTTGAGGGGCTTTTCTAACATCACGCAGGTTGTCAGAGCAGAGACCAGCATCCTGTCGACCAGCATCCAGGCTATGTTTTCTCCGTTTAACTGCATTGGTTTAGACAAATCTACTTTGAAACAGTGATTGTTTAAAAGCGTTCCCCCACATCCATTTCAATGAGTTTATCGATGGCGTTTCTCCAAGTGGCTATCTTTATAGCAACAAATTTCTCCCTTGGATGCCCTTAGAATCCAGAAAGCGTGGGAGCAGCTTGTGTGTTGTTCATCCTCAACCCTCCCTGAGAAAAGCTCCAGACCTCGTGGGGATTGTGTTTACACCCGCGATGGCTGGAGGCAGCTGGGGCTCCCGGCTTTCAGGGCCGCAAGCCACAAGCTGTGGGGACTTCACCAAACAAAAGAGAGGCTGGATGGACTGCATTTGCACCACGAAGGCCTGCAGACACTTCCTCAGCATAGCCTGACTGCTCAGTCCTTCCGAAGCCTTTGGCAGGGTCCCCAACATCAACACATCTGCAGGCAGCATTCATACTTTATTCTCCTTAAACTCGAGATAGTGTAAAAAGCCTCATGAAGATGGGCATGGGGCTGACCCTTGCTGTTGGTTTATGGTAATTTTTTTGCTTTAATGTCCCTCTGGTCAAGCAGCCATTTCAGAGGGCTCCAAGTTGCCCAGGACTTTGGGTTCAGATGCAAGACCTTTCTCATTATTAATATCTTTCTTTGAGGGTTACAGGGATCCTGATATGGGGTGAATTGGCAGGGAAGTCTAGAGTGAAAGATTTGTGTTCTCCAGGTTTTTCAGTGTTCCCCTGAGTCCTGGGTGTAAAGCCTGGCTACTTATTGCTTGTTTGTTTAATGGAAGTACAGTTGACACGTAACGACACATCAGTTTTAGGCGTACAGCATGGTGACTCACTAGGCCTATGTGTCCTGCTACGGTCACAAGCATAGCTGCCACCTGTCACCATACAGCTCTAACACAATACCCTTGACCATATTCCTATGCTGTACCTTCTATCCCCTGATTTATTCATTCCCCACCTGGAAGCCCGTGCCTCCCACTCCCCATCACCCTTTTCTGCCCACCCCCCAGCCCTCAACTCTAAAGCCTGGTTAACTGGATGTGATTTTGATTGTCTGTTTAACTGGAATAGGATTGGTTAGGGAGCAGCTGGGGCAGATGCACATCCGGGGCTGTCACACACAGCCTGAATTTCCAAATTTCTGTGACTTGTTAAGCTTTGTCAAACATGTGCTCTACCAGGGAAGGTGTGGGTTCTGAAAGAAGTAAAGAAGAAGTAGGGGTGCCTGGGTGGCTCAGTCGTTAAGTGTCTGCCTTCGGCTCAGGGCGTGATCCCGGCGTTCTGGGATTGAGCCCTGCATCGGGCTTTGCTGAGAGCCTGCTTCTTCCTCTCCCACTCCCTCTGCTTGTGTTCCCTCTCTCGCTGGCTGTCTCTATCTCTGTCAAATAAATAAATAATATCTTTAAAAAAAAAAGAAGTAAAGAAGAAGTAAAGCAGCACGGCATCTGATGGAAGGCACCGGAAGGTCACGTAGTGCAAGTGCACAGAAAGCCCGGTCTCAGCTTAGAGATCAGGTGCCCACGGAGGGGGTTGCTCCGGGAGGAACCAGGAGACAGCCTGTGGCAGCAAGTCCTCACACACAGAAAGGAAGAAGCAGAGTGGGAGGGAGATCCACCAGCACCCCAGAAGTGAGTTCAGGGTGTGCATGTGAAGGAGCAGGTCTCCAGACAGACCCTACACTCTGCTGGGGCTCAACCCAGAGGGACGGCAGCACAGGACAGAAGTGTTGTGCCCAAGACCGCACGAGGCAGTTATAAACATTTGTATCTTTTCTGTATCTGCTCTCCAAAGCCTCTGACAGGTGAATGTGCACCCTATGAATTCCATGGTGGGAATACAAACCCTCAAAGAGCTTGCTTACAGTGGACCAGGGAAGGTGAGTAATAACCGGGGCCGCGGAGTTTGGGAAAGACCTTCTAGAGGAACCAGCATTTAAGCTGAGGCCCAGGAGACGATAAGGACTTGGACAAAGATCGTTCCAGGTAGAAAGACAGTACAACGTGCACTGCAGCTTGTAGTGGAGAAGGAGATGCATTCGAGAGCTGAAGCAGGCTATGGTGGCTGGGACGTAGTGGGGAGAGGGAGAGGGTCGGATGAGGGCTCAGGAACAGGATAAAGATGTAGATTCTGTCCAAAGGGCAATAGGAGGCCCTGCAGAAGGCGTCATGGTCTGGGAGAGAAATGATGGTGACGTGAACAGGACTGGAGGTGCGCGGATGGAGAGAAATGGAGAGATCAGTGTAGCATTTAGGGTTTGGAAGTCGGTGAGGGCTGCATTTCTGGGAGTAAGTGAGAGGGATCTATTTCTAGGGTTCTGCTATGAGCAGCTAGGTAGATGGTAGGTTCTCCGATTATTCTCTGTTCCCCTCCGTCCAGGATCCATTCCACACTGGGTTTTGCTCTGCTCTATCCCCTAGCGGATGGCCTGACACAGTCTGGAAGGGAAGGAGGTTGAGAGAAGATAAGGAGTAAGTTTGGGGTATGTCTGACCTGAGGCCCCGTGAAGATGTTGAGAAGCAGTTGGAGGAGCCCGAGGGAGAGTCCTTCGGGAATTATGACTTTCTACAGTAGTTAAAGCCAGAGGGGTTTGAGTAGAGTCAGGAAAGAGGCCTGGGGACAGCATCCTGTGAGGCAGCTTGTTTCCGAGGGTGGTCCACCAGTCTGCGGCCCCAGAGTCACTGGGATGCCTGTGAAAACGCCGAGTCCTGAGCTTCTGCTTGAACGGAGGAAGAGAGGACAAATGAGAGCATGGAGTAGCAGTTAGGGAGGGGTTTAGAATACCAGAAACACATGGCGTCTCGGAAGCAGCAAGAAAATGGACGTTTCCAGAGGGTATGTTCAACCCTCCTGAGGGATCACCCAACTTGAGGACTGAAGTGTGTCTGTTGGATTTACTGTCCCCATGGACAACACGGGCAAGGTCGGCGTCACAGGAGTGTGGTGCAAACACAAGCAGGCTGGTTGGTCTGTGAGGTGTGTGCAAAGCGAAGGACTGAAAAAGCGAGTTGAGACAATGCATCTGAGAAGCTTGGCTGCAAGTGCTCAGAGGAACGTCAGAAACCGAGGAGACATGAGGAATTTCAGGGTTAGGGTTTGTGTTTAAGATGAAACGGCGGTCAAGCTGGGAAGGAACTGGTAGAGAAGTAGATGTTGAACTTGATTGGCTGGTCAAAGTCCTTTAGAAGGATAGGGTCCCCCACCAAGGGGGGCATTTACACAGCAGGAGAGAAGCCACTTGCATCTTAATATCAAGATTGCCTATTGCTCTCACAGGTTCCTCTTGAACACATCCAAAGCCGAGAAGCACCAGTGCTTTCAGCCAAAGGCAACACAGGCTACCTCTGGACAGTTCTGATTGAACCAAAGTCCTTTCCTGACTTTTCTCTCCCTTGGTCCTAATTTAACCCTTAGGGACTTAGAATAGATATAATCCCTCTTCCACATTATGGAACTTCAAATATCACATTTCCCTGTGTCTTCTCTTCTTTGAGCTAAATTCCTTTACCACTGGCTGTCCTGTGCCCCTCACTGGGCCTCTTAACTTACGGTACCCAGAACTCAGTGCCCACTTCATGGGCGCTCCACCATGGAACCCATAATCCCTTTCCACTAATCTGAGAGGTGTGTTGTTTCTGCTTCTGCATGTGTAATTCTGAGTGTCCGTTTGACATTTGGCCACTATAAAATAACAAAGACAAGGGTGAAATAGACGACCTCTGCTCTAAGGGTTGAATGGTATTATGGGATCTCAGTGACTTTGGATTCACTAAGAATAAATCTTTCCAATGAAAAAAATGTTCAAAATCATTAGCCATCAGGGAAATTCAAATCAAAACCACACTAAGATACCACCTTATGCCAGTTAGAATGGCAAAAATTGACAAGGCAAGAAACAACAATTGTTGGAGAGGATGTGGAGAAAGGGGATCCCTCCTACATTGTTGGTGGGAATGCAAGTTGGTACAGCCACTCTGGAAAACAGTGTGGAGGTCCCTGAAAAAGTTAAAAATTGATGGGGCGCCTGGGTGGCACAGCGGTTGAGCGTCTGCCTTCGGCTCAGGGCGTGATCCCGTGTTATGGGATCGAGCCCCACATCAGGCTCCTCCGCTATGAGCCTGCTTCTTCCTCTCCCACTCCCCCTGCTTGTGTTCCCTCTCTCGCTCGCTGTCTCTCTCTCTGTCGAATAAATAAATAAATCTTTAAAAAAAAAAAAGAAAGAAAAAAAAGAATAAATCTTTCCAGGCTAGTTTAACTAATTTTCCCCCCAGATTTATGAAAATATACCCATCAGTGATATCTCTTGTACAAACAAAATATTTTAAAACATTCAGCTACTGTATAAACCAGTATTAAGGGTTATCAGGTGAAGTGATGGGTTTGCATATTATCCCGAAATGATATTAGTGTATACTATGTATCGTGATCTGACGGCAAAACATTGGTGGTAGAAAAGCTAAATCCTAACTCTGTGTTTGGAAAGATACCACAGTGTAGATGATATGGTGAGGGAACAGAAGGCTGGCTGAAGAGAAAGCAGAAGCTGACACCCCGCAATCCCCCCTCCCCCGATGTATGCAACATTCCTCAGCACTCCTGGCTGCCCTAAAACTAAGGAAAGGAAAAAACAAATGGTTAACTGACAGAGATCACAGCCCTGCAAGACCCATAATTCAGTTTCCTGAAGCCCTAACATTACCATCCCCTCCATAAAATTGAGGGAAGCTGAGGCAGAAGGAAATGTAAATAAAAC
>NW_024425563.1:98131-111481 GCF_017311325.1 Ursus maritimus | reverse complement strand
GGCACTGGAGGAGATAATGCTAAGTGAAATAAGTCAAGCAGAGAAAGACAACTATCATATGATTTCTCTCATCTATGGAACATAAGAACTAGAATGATCAGTAGGGGAAGAAAGGGATAAAGAAAGGGGGGGTAATCAGAAGGGGGAATGAAGCATGAGAGACTCTGGACTCTGAGAAACAAACTGAGGGCTTCAGAGGGGAGGAGGTGGGGGAATGGGATAGGCTGGTGATGGGTAGTAAGGAGGGCACGTATTGCATGGTGCACTGGGTTTATACGCAACTAATGGATCATCGAACTTTACATCAAAAACCAGAGATGTACTGTATGGTGACTGACATAATATAATTAAAAAATATTATAAGAAAAGAAAAGAATAAGGGGCGCCTGGGTGGCACAGCGGTTAAGCGTCTGCCTTCGGCTCAGGGCGTGATCCCGGCGTTCTGGGATCGAGCCCCACATCAGGCTCCTCGGCTGGGAGCCTGCTTCTTCCTCTCCCACTCCCCCTGCTTGTGTTCCCTCTCTCGCTGGCTGTCTCTATCTCTGTCAAATAAATAAATAAAATCTTAAAAAAAAAAAAAGAAAGAAAAAAAAGAATAAATCTTTCCAGGCTAGTTTAACTAATTTTCCCCCCAGATTTATGAAAATATACCCATCAGTGATATCTCTTGTACAAACAAAATATTTTAAAACATTCAGCTACTGTATAAACCAGTATTAAGGGTTATCAGGTGAAGTGATGGGTTTGCATATTATCCCGAAATGATATTAGTGTATACTATGTATCGTGATCTGACGGCAAAACATTGGTGGTAGAAAAGCTAAATCCTAACTCTGTGTTTGGAAAGATACCACAGTGTAGATGATATGGTGAGGGAACAGAAGGCTGGCTGAAGAGAAAGCAGAAGCTGACACCCCGCAATCCCCCCTCCCCCGATGTATGCAACATTCCTCAGCACTCCTGGCTGCCCTAAAACTAAGGAAAGGAAAAAACAAATGGTTAACTGACAGAGATCACAGCCCTGCAAGACCCATAATTCAGTTTCCTGAAGCCCTAACATTACCATCCCCTCCATAAAATTGAGGGAAGCTGAGGCAGAAGGAAATGTAAATAAAACGGAATTTCTTTTGGACCTGCAGCTCCTTGATAAGGACACCGTGACAGTGTAAACAGCCTACGCTTGACAATAGCAAGGCCTCCAATATCCTGCGAATCTTCTTTGACATATGAAAGTGCTTTCTCAGCCTCCCCTTTCCCTCACCTCCCCCAGCCCCATGGTATATAGTCAGCCCCCCTCACAACCCGGGGCAGCAGCTCTCTGCCCACGGGTCCTGTCCCTGCACTGTAATAAACCACCAATTGTGCACCAAAGACGCCTCAAGAATTCTTTCTTGGTCATCGGCTCCGGACTCCACCCCACTGAACCTCACCTATAGTCCCCAACCTCATCAATACCAGAGAAATTTTAATAGTCCATTTTTCGATTATTTGGCATATTTCTAGATGTTAATCCTAGAAGGAATGATAAATTAATTTGGCCAAGCATAAGTATCGTTAGCTTGGTTTATATATTTATTTTTTATAACGATTTTTTATTATGTTATGTTAGTCACCATACAGTACATCCACTAGCTTGGTTTAAATCTGATTTTCTGACAGATGGCCAAGGGTGGGAAAATCAAGTTTACAGGAAACCATTTAAGAAAACTTATTACCTCCCTCTTCTTTGAAATCCTCAGCACCCTTCCCAGGCTCAGAGCTCGTGGGCCCAGCCCACGTCAGGACCTGGCACACAGCGGTCCAGGGTTCTCCGTAGGAACCTTAGCTCCTGTTGTACGCATTCTCTTATTTTTGCCAGTCACTCTTCTTATGGTGACAGCACCCGGATTGTCTTTGGTGAACCATCTGTTCTCCACATTTTCCAGGACTTGCCATGACCTAGCTCTGGCCATCCAAGCATTACATGTCCTGGCTGCTGTGATTACTTCGGTGATGGACACGTGGCCCCTAGAGCCAAGGAAACTTAAGTCCTGGCTTGGGACAGGATTATAGGGAAGGGAAAGTGCCTCCTTTCTTCTGGCATCGCTCAGAGAAGGGCACATCAGCCATGTGGCCTGTGAAGGGAGCTGTCAGTGAGCTAGCCGAGCAGGGAGGAGAGACGGAGACCAAGTCCCCATTGCATCATTGTCCAGAACCTCTAACACCGCTGGACTTCACAGTTCGGTGACTAAAAAATTCAATTTTTGCAAACTGCTTTTAGTATAATTTATATCATCTGTCACAGAAAGTGTCTTGACTATATATCCTGCTTTGTGTTCTTGCCTCCATGCCTGACCTTTTGTCTCACTCATTTACCGAGTCCCACTGGCCTCCACATTTGATGGCTGCTGTTCTTCTGATGTTAGCCTTGGCTATGCCCCAAGGCTACAGCTTGTACTCACCCCTCGGGCTACAGCTAATTCTGGCTGCTCTGGGTAGCGACCAACACCGTCCAAGCTTGGCTCCTGTTTCCTCTGCGTTGCCGGGGAACCACAGGGACACAGGGAAAGTTCACAGCCTCCCTGAGTAAAGTATTCTCAGGTCTCCTCCTAACTTTTAAACTGCATTAGTCATGGAGAGATACATCGAAGCATCGGTTACTGGCTGGTACACTAAACTGATGAGGACAACCACTTCTCACAGTCAAGCAGCCTCCCATGATTCCTGCCTCTGCTTCTTCCTTCCCAAACCCTTGTCTCCTGATCTCAGTCTACGGAAAGGAGTCACTGCCGCCCTGCGCCAGGCAGGTGTCGGGAACTGGTCTGTTTGGTCGGCATGCCCTGCTCCTGCCGGGGAACTCCCCATGCTCCCCGGCAATTGCGGAATCCAGCCGAGGCTCTGCCGCCTGCTTTCTAAGCCCTTGGCGGCGGGCTCCGTTCTAAGTTTCATCTGTTTTTCATGGGGTGCCCTCTCCTTTATTCTCCTTCCCTTTGCTCCCACTGGCCTGTGCACCACAATGCCTTTGAGACAGATTTCAGTAGCCACATCTCATGTCAGATCCTCAATGTTCCGGCGGAACCCGAACGCTTCCATGAAGCATTTCCATGCACTAGGGTTCTTAGAGGAATCACCTGGATTCAACGCTATGGAAGATCCACGTGTGTGTGTGTGTGTGTGTGTGTGTGTGTGTGTGTGTGGTAACCGCTATGGCTCGGTGGTAGAAAGATGAGTGATCCCCCCAAGGAGAAGTGTACTTTGCAGTGTAAGTGACAAGTGATATAAACCAAGGTAAATGCAAGATGCGGAGCAGAGGTGAAGGAAGAAACCCCTCAGCCTGCGGCAGCGGACAGGCCCAGGGTGCTGGTGGAGCTGGGACCCTGGGGGCTCTCTGAACTTCCAATTACAGAGACACTCAGGCAGGGGCATGTGACCAGGGGGCTGAAGCCAGGGGGCTTTGGCTGTGGCTCTGCAGGGGACTCCTGGGCAGTCCTCACAGCCACCGCAATGTCCCAGGGACTTCCCGGAGCTGCTCCTTCACATTGTTACAAATGAGTTACTCTTTGATTTCATTACTAATTAATCTTTAGTCACTTTCTTATCAACTTTTCTGGGAAGAAACTTACTATATACCTCTTTGCCCTGGCACAGCAATAATGACTATAAAATAGATTTTTGCTAAACACTTGTTAGTTGATTTTCTTTTTAATTTAATTTTTTTTAAAGATTTTATTTATTTATGTGACAGAGAGACAGCCAGCAAGAGAGGGAACACAAGCAGGGGGAGTGGGAGAGGAAGAAGCAGGCTCCCAGCCGAGGAGCCTGATGTGGGGCTCGATCCCATAACGCCGGGATCACGCCCTGAGCGGAAGGCAGACGCTTAACGACTGCGCTACCCAGGCGCCCCTTTAATTTAATTTTTAAATAAATTCAGGGAGAAGGTCAAAGTCATCATGTATATTTGCAAAAACTCTTATCTTTGAGGACATAGAAAATTGATTGAAGGAAATAAAATGTTTTTCTCAAGTGCCAGTCCTAAGGAATAATGAACAAAAATGTTTTTTAACTATAGGACCGCCCTGCAGATGCCGGACAGAGGGAAAAGTGCTGCAGCCCCACTATCTGTACCTCTGACCCCACCCACACCATTGAGAAGTGGGTAACCACATGGGTTCCTTCCCTTTTCCTCATAATGAAGCTGGACCTCACCTGAGCCTCAAAGAAGGAATACTCAAATCCTAGTGCTGAGAAAGACCTGCCTAATTTTAAGGATTAGAGAAAGAGGCCCAGAAAGGGGAATCAGTGGTTCCAGATGGTAGAGCGGGATGCCTGGGCTGGAAACCCTGGCCTTGGAAGGGTTGTGGGAACCAGAGAAAGCCAGATGGCAGCGGCCTTGTCAGGAACACATGGAAGGTGAATTTACAGGCTGCAGGTTAGAGGTTGCCCATCATGGAATTTTTATCAGTTTGTGTGAGGCAAGTATTCCAGTGGGTCTCACCTGCTGATGTAATTATAACCCTCAAGTACGTACGACTTGGGACTCCAGCAGGAGCTACTCCATATGCACCGTACGAAGTGATACTTTGTCCCGAAACTTCTCTTTCCAATCTAAAAACTAGGTTGACCTTGAGACTATTTCTTGAGCCAGATAAAGGAAAGCAAGTATAAAGATGGTTTGAACTTACAGTATATTTTTTTCTTTCTGCATGAAGTATCTTTGCTTTAAAAGAAGCTGAGTATAATTATTGATAATTAAGGAATTAATACTCTTTTTCAGACTTTTAAAAGATCTGATTCCTTGTGAATTCAGTAGTCCTATGCCAATGAAACCTAGGTACAGACTGAGTTTGCTCAGAGGTAATGATTGTAGAAGAGCTTGAAGCCTTTTCTATTACTAAGCCTACATACCTCTGAGAATAGGCTCAAGTTGAAGTGAGTGTAGATTCAAAAAAGCAGTTAGCTGGTCACGTAGGACGTAATTTCAACCCTTGAATTAGCCAAAGGTCGAATTATAGATGAATGGATAAAGAAGATATACACACACACGAAGGGATATTATGCAGCCACACAAAAAAGAAAGAGATCTTGCTATTTACAACAACATGGATGGACCTAGAGTGTATCATGCTAAGTGAAATAAATCGGACAGAGAAAGACAAACACCATTTGATTTCACTTACATACGGAATCTAAAAAACAAAACAAATGAACAAACAAATAAACAGACTCGAGCACAGAGAATAAACTGGCAGTTGCCGGAGGGGAGGTGGGTAGGAGAATGAGCAAGATAGATAAAGGGGGTTAAGAGGTACAACTTCCAGTTATAAAACAAATAAGTCACAGAGATGAAAAGTACAGCATAGAGAATATGGTCAATACTATTGTGACAATGTTGTACGGTGACAGATGGTGACTGTACTTATGGTGAGCATTGAGAAATGTATAGAATTGTTGAATCGGTATGTCGTATATCTGAAACTGATATAACATTGTATCTTAATTATACTTCAATATTTTTTAAAAAGTGTGACTCAGAAAAAGTGAGGAGGTACATTTTTTTGCAGAACATACTTCCTATAGAGAGTGTTAATGTCCATGTAGACAAAAGATCCAAATGTAACATTTTAGGGTCTCCAGAGGCTGCCCTGGTCATTTGCTCTTTGAAAGTGAGGAGTGGGAAGTAAGCTTAGATAAGGTGCGGGCTGCATTCTCGAGACTTGCAAGCCTGATCTTTCCGTGGGTCTTCTTGTCCAAGTGAACTGCAACCCTGATGGAGCATAGTTAGGAGGGAGCTTGGACAGGCCGGTATTGGGCCTGCCTGCTGTGACGAGAGGACTGTTTAAATCCAGTTGTTAGTGAGGTGAGGTGTGCCGCTCATGGTGATATCAGGCCCGTCTCACTCCCTGAGCTCTAAATCGGGCTGGGCAGTTGCTATTGGAACAGCTGTGCAAGGTCACCGACTTCTAGGGGGAAAAGCAAGCTGCATTCGTCCTGGACAATTGTGTATGGACTCTTCGCCCATCCTCTTCTGAGCAGACGAGGACAGGAAAGTCCGCAGATTCTTATACCCTATACTCTATTTAATCTGGAACCCTCTGAGGTAAGTACATGGCCTCTTGTGCTTTGGGGTTACAGTTTTTCTGTGACTGACACTGAGAAATAAAACCTGTTTCTAATCTGACTTCAAGGGTGAAAATAATCTCCCAGAAGTCCTCAAAGAGGTACTTTCCCCATAATAACCCACGTTCTGGTTACCGAATCGTCTGGCAATTGCAGAAATTTTGTGTTCTGTCATTTTGAATCTTTTCTTTCTCCTCTTGTCCTACTTCTATACCCTTAACAGAACTGACCATTACTTTTTCTTTTTTTGAAATTTAAATTCAATTAGTCAACGTATAGTTCATCATTGGTTTCTGGTGTAGTGTTCAGTAACTCATTAGTTGTGTATAACACCCAGTGCTCATCACATCACGTGCCTCCTTATTGCCCGTCACCCATTTATCCCACCCCCTCACCTACCTCCCTTTTCACAACCCTCAGTTCGTTTCCCGGAGTCTAGAGTCTCTCGTGCATTGGCTCCCTCTCTGATTTCTTCCCATTCAGTTTTCCCTCCCTTCCCCTGTGGTCCTCTGTGCTGTTTCTTACATTCCACATATGAGTGAAACCATATGATAGTTGTCTTTCTCTGCCTGACCTTTTTCACTTAGCATTATCTCCTCCAGTTCCATCCATGTTGATGCAAATGTTGGGTATTCATCCTTTCTGATAGCCGAGTAATATTCCATTGTATATATGGACCACGTCTTCTTAATCCAGTCGTCTGTTGAAGGGCATCTCGGCTCCTTCCACAGTTTGGCTATTGTGGACACTGCTGCTGACCATTACTTCTATAACAGCAAAGGCTGTTGACCGGTTCAAGCCATATGAAGCCATGTGGCATCTATTAGTTTCTGCTAGTGGATGTCGGTGTCCTGAAATGACTCGTGAATAAAGAGGGTTTATTCCTGTTTCTTCTTCACCCTGTTGCCTGCACTTTATATTCCAGAAAATTTCATTTTACATTACTTTCCCCCTTAAGTTCCAACATTGATGAACTAGGCTGAGTCACATCATATTCTTAGGTGGAGAATAAAAGGAAACCACCATAAAATACTCAGGATGACAAGGAGGTTCATAAAACATCAGTTCTGATGCAAATTCATGCTGAACTCCTGCTAGGTAACAATTACTCTTGTGGTGGTTCCTCATCGTGTCCTGTAGCTAACTGTATTTAGTTTTTATGCTTTCCCAAAACCGATTCTTTGTTTTGTAAATAGACACGTAGCTAGGAAGCTGTTATGGAAGGGTGACATCGCAAACAAAGTTATTTAAAAATCTCCGTCAGGAGGCTTTTGCCTCTGGAAATCCTAGGAGCCAGATGCAGACAAGCACCCCGTGGAGGGTGACTTCTGTCTTTGCTCACTGCTGCCAAGTGGCTCCCTGACTCTACCCTTTAGTTTGTTCCCTTTTGGTTTACATTTTGGAACGTACTCATACCGCCTAAATATAATGAGTCTGAATCGGCCTGGCGGTTCCTAAGAGAAGCCTCTAAATGAGTTCACTAAGGGCTTCACTCGGCCGGTTCGAGGACTGAGCCGAAAGCTCACAAATGTTAGGCTCTCAGCTACTCAGGTTTAACCAACTAGACCGGAGGCGAAAAATATTAAAATAAATAAAAATTCTCACTTTCAAATAACCTACCAGAGAAGCATAGGAAAAAATTTGGAAGTTGACTAATAAGACGAAGGCTTCCTAGATAAATGACATTGTGTTCTGATGAGTCTGAGGCATCATTTTAATAAAGAAGCTGTCATTTGGGGGGTTGGTCATAGAGTGCTGGCTTCTGCATGGATGACAGAGGGACTAAAGCTGGACGCATTACAGAGAATTACATTTCCACTATCAAAAGTCGCTGTCTTGGTTATCGGTATATTGCCTCTCTGATCCAAATTCACCTTTCTTGACCTGGGCTTTGCGATATGAAAGCTGGACACTAGTTTCCTCTTGCCAGCTGGCAAGGTTAGGATTTGTTAATAGCAAGTGGAAGGTGTTTTGCTTCTGCTATCTGCCAGTGGATGAACATGGGGGGTGTGGCAGTACTCCCCTGCGGATGCTGCATTCAGTCAGCCCCACCCTCCAGCAAGGGTATATTCAGCCTGGTGCACTCTGTGTGTCTGTGGCAGCCACAGCTTCTCCCTAGAGACCCGAGTCTCGGCTTGGGCTGGGGGTGATATTTCTTTGTTTTGTATTCTTCAGGCCTTCTAAATTTGCTATTTCTCTACCTATTTAGTGGTCTCTAACTACTACACATTTTAGTTGTTAGCCACCTTTTACTTGGTAAATATACATTATTTTTTAATTTCCATGTGCAGATTAAACAGCATTCCCAGAGTGGTGGATTAGGACCCGAAAAACCTGTTCTTCCATAAAAGCAAGGAGAACACTGGCAAAATGGTCAAAATAAACTTTTTCAATATTGTAGAATTTAACCAAATTCTTGCAACATCCCAAGGAGTTTTTAGTCAAGAAAAATGGCTGAATCTTGGTAAGATCTTTTGTGGCACTTTAACTTTTCGTATTCCAACCCTTCTCCACCAGTTCTGCAGTGGCATTGAAAGCAAACAGCCCCACAGTCATGGTAGCTGTGAGAAGTAGCAGACTAGTAGCCACTGGATGGGGTAGGATAGGTTTGAAGCCGCCCAAAGTCCCATGCCCAGATAATTGCCACTATTTGACATGTCTGGCAGTTCTCTGGAAACCTCCACTCAAGGCCTTGTCTTTATTTGACCTGACTCAGAGCTTACTCCATGTAAACAGTCTTTTCCCTAGGGCATTTGTTGAAAAAAATCAGTGGCAATCACTTCACATAATTCCCACCTGAGGCAGCAATAACTTTGGGGGCAAACAAGGAGTTGACCAAAATAACAGAAGAAAAATCTGAGGGATAACATGTTCATAGGGCTTTGAAAAGCTCCAACATATTCCTCAGAATATAAAAAGCCATGCCCATGCTGCCCAGGAAAGACCTGAGAGGGCCCAAATCTCTCACTTTGTGTCTGCCTTGAGGGTCTCCACAAGCAGGATGTAATGATGATGCAGTGTTGTAAGGTGCCTGCGGAGCATTAAAGAAACACCAACACGCAAACAAAGCCCCACAGCCAAGGTTAGGAAAGTTACTGGTTCAAGGATTTTAGGGAAATCTCTGTTCAGTCATTATCTGGCCACTAAGCTAACTGAGCAGAGACTTCAGTGACCACATAACATAGAGAATATAGACTTTACAGAACTAATTCAGGAAAGTCACAAAACAAACAGCAACATAATAGTAATAACAAAGAGAAAGAACCATAACCCTTTTGGAGCAGGGGAATGGTCTGATTCCTAGAGCTGCCATGTTATATTATTTAAAATGCCCAGCTTTCAACAAAGATCATGAGATATCCCAAAACAGGAAAGCTTGGCTCATCACAGAAAAAAAAAGTCAAGAGAAACTCTTCATGAGGAATCAGAGACATTGGACTTTGTAGGCATAGATATGAAATCAGCTATTATAAACATGTCCTAGGAACTAATGTTAGACCTGGTTTGAGGTCTAAAGAACTAGAGGAAAGTACGAGTATGATGTTTCACCAAAAAGAGAATATTAATAAGCAGATAGAAATTAGAAAGTAGTACCAAAGAGAACTTCTGAAACTGAAAAATAGAATGACTAAAATGAAAAAAATTCCACGTAGTAGCTAACAGCAGACTGAGCTCTCGGAAGGAAGAAACAGAAAACTTGAAGATAAATCAGCTGAGATTATCTAGTCTGAGAAACAAAGAAAAAGAAATAAAGAAAATAAGCAGAGTCTCAGAGATCTGTGAGACACCATCATGTGCACCAACATATGCATAATGGGAGTCCCAAAGGAGAGGAAAGAGAGAAAGGGGTAGAAAGAATATTCTTTCCCAAATTTGATGAAAAATATTTCCTACACATCTAAGAAACTCAAACAAATTTCAAGAAAGATAAACTCAAGGAGAGATACACCTAGAAGAATCAAAGTATCAAAAGACCAAGAAACAGTCTGGAAAGCAATAAGAGCAAAGGGCCTTCTCCTGTCTAATGTACCCTTCATAGCACCAACAGCTGATTTCTACATGAAGCAAATTGTCCTTCAAAAAGGAGAAGCAAAAATGGTAGAGTAAGGAAATCCAAAAGTCTACCCCTCCTCAAAATCATGACTGAACTGGCAAAAATTATTAAAATCAACTTTTTTTTTTTTTTGGAAATCTGGCTTTGATTTCACTGGGCCTTCAAATCTGAACAAGACCAAACACTGTCAAGGTAAAATTTTGAAAATTCTGAATGTGGCTCTTGGCATTTTTTATTTTTGCTATTAACATATTGTGCTTAGCTGTGAGCCTACCCTGTTAAATTATATCCAGCATGTCCTGCTTCCTTTCAAAACCCCTGTAGCTTTTCAAAAATTGTAAATGTAGTTAATAATTCAGATTTATAACCAAAAGTTTCCCAAAGTTTTGTTTTTAAACAGTGATGATTACAGTGTTAAACAGTGTGATTCTGTGTAATGGGTTGAAGGGTGCATCTTTCAGCCCTAAGACCTTCCATACTCAGGCCAAAAGCTTCAAATCCAAAGCAAGACCCAGTTTGACTTACATTTCACTGGGACTATAAATGATAATGCAGTTAAGTCACAAATATTTTTCAACCTTGAAAGCTATATTCAAATTAGTTAAAAGAAAAGCCCTAAAAGGCATTTAATTTAGTTAATTTTTCTATTTTGGAAATACCTCCTAGGAATTGAAGTAAGCATTAAGGTAAATGCAGAATCAGAAATTAAATTTTGATTTGATTATTTGTTTCTCGTGTATTGAGTTTGAGAAGTTCTTGGTAGATCTTGGATACCAGTCTTTTATCTGTGGTGTCATTTGCAAATATCTTCTCCCATTCCATGGGCTGCCTCTTAGTTTTTTTGACTGTTCCCTTGGCTGTGCAGAAGCTTTTTATCTTGATGACGTCCCACAAGTTCATTTTTTCTTTTGTTTCTCTTGCCTTTGGAGATGTGTCATGAAAAAAGTTGCTGTGGCTGATGTCAAAGAGGTTGTTGCCTATGTTCTCCTCTATGATTTTGATGGATTCCTGTCTCACGTTGAGGTCTTTCATCCATCTGGAGTTTATCTTTGTGTATGGTGTGAGAGAGTGGTCAAGTTTCATTCTTTTGCACGGAGCTGTCCAATTTTCCCAGCGCCATTTATTGAAGAGACTGTCTTTTTTTCCACCGGATGTTTTTTCCTACTTTATCAAAGATTAGTTGCCCAAAGAGCCGACGGTCCATTTCTGGGTTCTCTATTCTGTTCCATTGGTCTGTGTGTCTGTTTTTGTGCCAGTACCATGCTGTCTTTGTGATCACAGCTTTGTATCCAACTTGAAATCCAACGGTGATGCCCCAGCTTTGTTTTTCCTTTTCAACAGTTCTTTGGTGATTCGGGGCCTTTTCTGGTTCCACACAAATTTAAGGGCTGTTTGTTCCAGCTCTTTGAAAAATGTCATTGGTATTTTGATCAGGATGGCATTGAAAGTATAGATTGCTCTGGGTAGCATAGACATTTTAACTATGTTTATTCTTCTGATCCATGAGCATGGAATATTTTTCCATCTTTTTGTGTCTTCTTCAGTGTCTTTCATGAGTGATTTGTAGTTTCTAGAATATAGATCCTTTACCTCTCTGGTTAAGTTAAGCAAAAAATGGACAGAAGATATGAACAGACACTTTTCCAAAGAAGACATACAAATGACTAACAGACACATGAAAAAATGTTCAAAATCATTAGCCATCAGGGAAATTCAAATCAAAACCACATTGAGATACCACCTTATGCCAGTTAGAATGGCAAAAATGGACAAGGCAAGAAACAACAAATG
This sequence comes from Ursus maritimus, assembly GCF_017311325.1. Classification (NCBI taxonomy): domain Eukaryota; kingdom Metazoa; phylum Chordata; class Mammalia; order Carnivora; family Ursidae; genus Ursus; species Ursus maritimus. Next base: position 99,540 of record NW_024425563.1, on the reverse strand, counting down.
TTGGAGAGGATGTGGAGAAAGGGGATCCCTCTTACACTGTTGATGGGAATGCAAGTTGGTACAGCCACTTTGGAAAACAGTGTGGAGGTCCCTTAAAAAGTTAAAAATAGAGCTACCCTATGACCCAGCCATTGCACTATTGGGTATTTACCCCAAAGATACAGACGTAGTGAAGAGAAGGGCCATAGGCACCCCAGTGTTCATAGCAGCATTGTCCACAATAGCTAAATCGTGGAAGGAGCCGAGATGCCCTTCAACAGATGACTGGATTAAGAAGATGTGGTCCATATATACAATGGAATATTACTCAGCCATCAGAAAGAACGATTACCCAACATTTGCAGCAACGTGGGCGGAACTGGAGGAGATTATGCTAAGTGAAATAAGTCAAGCAGAGAAAGACAATTATCATATGGTTTCACTCATTTATGGAACATAAGAAATAGCAGGGAGATCGGTAGGAGAAGGAAGGGAAGAATGAAGGGGGGTAAACAGAAGGGGGAATGAACCACGAGAGACTATGGACTCTGGGAAACAAACTGAGGGCTTCAGAGGGGAGGGGCGTGGGGGAATGGGATAGGCCAGTGATGGGTATTAAGGAGGGCACGTATTGCATGGTGCACTGGGTATTATATGCAAATAATGAATCATGGAACACTACATCAAAAACTAAGGATATAATGTACGGTGACTAACATAACATAATAAAAAATTATTATTTAAAAAAAGAAATTAAATTTTAAAATACACAAAGTATTATGATTTATAAATAACTAGTAAGAAAAATTCCAGTAGAGTAAGCTAGCATTTTCATAGTCACTAGAGAATGCATTGCTATCTAGGAAATGCTGAATTGAAAAGGCATATATATTACGTATATATAATTTTTAAATATGAACTATTATTCAATTTTTATTTATATGTAAGTGCAGATATGTAGATAGAAGATTGGCCCCCTCAGCAGTCTTACCTTTCTGTCATTAATTATAAGCACACACATATCAGGTGAATGGTGTATTTCATAAAATGTCAAACAATATAAACTAACAAACAAATAAATAAATAAAAATTCTCTCTGCAATGAGAAAAAATTATTTTTTCTGATATTTGGACATTCCTTGCATTAATTATGCTTTCTCTCTCCTTTAGCTCCCAGGTACTGAGGTATGTTGGAGTGTGAACTTAGATGTTAACCAGCACCTGAGGGTGACTTTGGGAGAATCAGGGACCCAGAGTCCTCATTTCTTTGTTGTGGAATCACTGTACACCCACCTGCTCTACTGACATGCAAGACATGTGCTGCTAACAAATTCGCTGCTTTTTAGGGGCTTCAGCGACATTCCTGATGAGGCCATTGGCTAGACTATATTTAGAAAATCATCCCCAGGCCCTTCTCCAAATAGATCTCT